>NC_047084.1:521508473-521840973 GCF_902459505.1 Geotrypetes seraphini | reverse complement strand
TTGAAAAAAACCGACCACGTCAGCCCCTACTACAGACTGATGCACTGGCTGCCAGTTGAGGCACGAATAATATTCAAGTTCTCTTGCATATGCTTCAAGCTAGTCTGAGGACTAGCTCCTACATACTTGCTATCTCACTTCATATTATACAGTCCCATAATAAGAACCAGAAACTGCAAACTATTTGCATATCCAAACATTACTGGTTGTAAATACAAAACCTTTCTGGACAGAACTTTTATGTACCAAGCAAACAAACAACAACACTGGTTAGACAACTACATTAATGGAGCTAGACTGACCTACGTCACTTTTAGAAAAGTCATAAAAACTGCCTTATTCGACAGACATATCAACTAAACATTAACTACTCCAAACACCACCTCTATTTCTTTTTCCTACTATGCCCCCTCTGAAATTTCTTAACAAATTGTATTCTGTAATTCGCTACTTTTTCTAAAAGGGCCCCTCTGAAATTCTAAACAAACTGTATATTATAATACGCTGCATTTTTATTCCAATACGCTGCATTTTTAAGATTCTGTATACTGTAAATTCACTATCTACATGTTGTAACTCGCTGATTGTCCAGCTCTCTTTGTTGTGAACCACCTAGAAGTTGCACGATTGTGGCGGTATAGAAGAATAAAGTTATTATTATTATTATATACAAATTAAAGAATGATGTGCATAATAATATAATAGCCAGCCGCTAATTAGTGCTAAACATTAAGGGCTAGATTCACTAAGCAAACTGATCGTGTACCGATCAGTTTGCGACCCCTTTGTGACTCGATGTCCCTCCGACCGATTCACCAAAAAAAAAAAAGAGGGACACCGACTGGGCTGACCGATCCAAAAATAAGCGACTGCTGAGGACCAGTTGCTCAGGTCCTTTCCGACTGCCCTGCCTTCTGCTTCTCAGCCCTGATCTCCTGCCTGCCATGATCTGTTGTCTGCCCCATCTCCTGCTCACGCCCCGAATCTCTCCTGCCCTCTGAATCTCCTGGCCATCCCCACAGTATAAGCCCATTTTTTAACCTACGGGCTTAAAGCGGGTTAAAACCACAGGCTTGCAAAGAAAATAAAAAAAAATAATTAAAAAAAAGTTTTCTGCTCTGTCGAGCACGGAGGGCCAGCGCATGCGCAGACCATCTACTGTAGTCAAGGAAGATGGTCTGCGCATGCTCAAGGATCGCTCTCCAGTGATCTGGACGGTCGGTGGGGGCTTGCCAACGATCACCTCCATTTGCATGCAGGCCTTTAGGGAATTTGTCGACCTGCATGCAATCGGACATGGAAAGGAAGGTTAGTGAATCTAGTCCTAAATATTGGCTAAGCTTAATGTTGGTATTTAATTGGTACTAATTAACAATTATGTGCATAACTCTCCTGTTGGTATCTCCTAAACCTTATGCCATGCATCACTTCTGACATGTCAGAGGAAAGGCCCTGCCAGGACTGGCTGCAGCAGCCTGTTTTGAGGCTGCCTCCTGTTGACCGGCTGCTCTCAGGTAAGGAAGGGAGAGAAGGAGGGAGCGAAGGACTTCGTGGCTCAGGACCGCCACCAGCTTCTACCACTTTGGGCATCACTTCTGACACGTCAGAGGAAAGGACGTTGTTTAAAGGCACATGAAAGGCATTGATAGTACTGAGATGAACATGTACTGAAGTGGTTGTAAGGCTAGAGCCAGACAGTTGGAGACGGTAATCCAGTACCGATGACAAAGAGCATGTGTCAGGAGGTAATTGCTGTAGGCGATACCAGAGAGTGAAACGTGATCACTTGAAGTGGTAGCATCAATGTATGGAGGGTTTCCTGGAGGCATTTATGATGGCTGACACTGTAGCCGAGAAGTGAAAATTATCTACATTACAGGAACCAGACTGTTAGATGGAGCTAATGTAGGTTGGGATGTACCTAAAACTACTATTTATCTCTGTCTCACCAGGCTCTGAGAGAAAACTAATGCTGGTTTGGAACCCTCATTATGTGGTAATAGAGCTGGAAAGATTTGCAGAGGAATGGGCTCTTTAACACTGAAGTGTAGTATGGACTCCATTTCGAATGTGGAAAGCGAAACTGAAACAAGACCCTACCTGTTGGAACTGTTTGAAAGAGCCTGGAACTCTTGATCACATGCTTCTTCACTGCACTATGGTTCATTCCTTTTGGATTCGTATCTGGGACACCATAAAATCTATTACCAAATGTTCAGAAACTATTTCCATAGACATTATAATCCTTCGTTCTCAACACCCTTGTTTCGCACTATCAAACTGTCCTCCTAAACTTATTGACACCATGATTGTGACAGCTCTTATGCACATTTTGAAAAATTGGAAGTCACCCACATTACTAGACTACACCTTTTGGTGGAACTCCTTGAGCATGTACCACAAATTCGAATCATATGCATATGAAAAGAACACGATATCTCGTTTATCTACAAATTTGGTGCGAAATAAATCACCTTGGTCATTCTTAGATTCATATGCTCATTCTGTCTTGTAGACACTTCTGCCTCTCTCTCTCTCTCTCTTTTTCTCGCTCTCTTTTTTTTTTTTTTTCCTTTTTTATTTCAATTCATCTTCTCTGCTTTTCTACCCTTTCTATTTCAGTTTCAAATACTCTGAATTCTTCTTAATAATCTACTATATGCAAATAACAGCAATTATGGTTTCTGTTGTTTCTACATCACTATTTCTTATTCAATTTTTATGTATTTGAACTGCTTTCTGTATATTACTTATAATATTCAATAAAATTAATGAACTAAAAAAAACAACAACACTGAAGTGAAGAAGAAAGTGAAATCAGGGTTGTCTTGGCTACTGTGAAGCTATGAGGATTATGGTGATTGGTTGGCTCCTCTCTGAGTTTGAAAAGTGTCTTTCCAGTCGGAGGAATGGGATGAGACGAATACAGGAATGCATTTGTCCAGTCTAGGAGATATTCAGGTGACTCCAGACGATGAGTAGAGTGGGGAGCAGAACTGTGGAAGTTTATGAATGTTGGGAGATTAAAACAGATCTATTGGTAGAGTTCCTGAAGCCAAGATGATCTAATATAATGTACTCGTACTGAGTGACCACTCGTTAGGTTGAAGGAATATGCTTAAATTGACTGCTAGATAATGTTGATAACCCGCAAGATATACTGTTTTGAGGAAGATGATGCATGGGATTGCTCAAGACTATATCTGAAGTGCTTCTTGGCAGAGAGGATGAGATTCTGTACCTCCCTGCTTGTTTATATAATAGTCATCTGATTATCCGTTCTGATTACAATGACTTGGGGTTCAGGAGACAATCTCAAAAGGTGTGAAGCACATTGCAAATGACTCTGAGCTCAAACAGATCAATATGTATGGAGCTTTCATGTAGACTCCATGAATGTTGAGTGTGAAGGCCATATAGGTGAGCTCCCCATGTATACATGGATGTATGCGGGTGAATCAAAAATGAAAGGCAATTGTTAAATTATGCAGTAACCGGAATGGAGCTAGCAAAATGAAACATACGTACACTGCCTGTTGGATAGTTAATCCATGCACAGTCCAGCACTCGGCCTTTAGTTGTGTGGCAGCCACGAGGTTAGAAACATAGACTCTCCATTGCAAGATTGCACTATCAAAGAACAATGTGCAGTAGGGTGTCAGGTCAAAAATGCGCCGGGACAAAGGCGCGAGCAGACAATTGAGCGCAGTGTGGAGGCGCGCGCTGAAGAAAATTACTGTTTTTAGGGCTCCGATGGGGGGGGCGTGGGAGGGAACCCCCCCACTTTACTTAATACAGATCGTGCCGCATTGTGGGGGTGTTGTGGGGGGCTTGGGGGGTTGTAACCCCCAAATTTTACTGAAAACTTCACTTTTTCCCTGTTTTTAGGGAAAAAGTTAAATTTACAGTAAAATGTGGGGGGTTACAACCCCCCAAACCCCCCCACAACGCCAGCACAATTTGTATTAAGTAAACTGGGGGTGCTCCCCAACAAACCCCCCCGTCGGAGCCCCTAAAACAGTAATTTTCTTCGGCGCGCGCCTCCGTCTTGCGCTCAGTTGTCGGCGCACGCCTTTGTCTTCCGCATTGTTGTCTATGAACCGTGCAGTAGTGTGCTTTCTTTGGGCCAAGGGAGTGAAACCTGTGGAAATTCACCATCAGATATCAACTCAGTATGGACATAACACAGGCAAACAGTGAAAATTACTGTGCATTGCTGCGAAATGAGCTTAAACCTGCAATTCGCAGCGAAAGAAAAGGAATGTTGTCCGTACACATTTGCTGCACCATGACAATGCACATCCTCATACAGCAGCAGTGACATATGAGAGTGCAAGGTTAGGACATTTTCCACATCCTCCTTACAGCCCAGATCTGGTGACTAGCAATTATCTTAATTTTAGTCCACTGAAGGAGATGCTGCAAGGTCGCAGATTCACTTCTGATGATGAAGTAAAGGAAGCGGTGCTGACCTGGCTTCAGGAGCAGCTGAAAAGCTTCTCTGCAGGAATGCAGAAGCTAGTTGAACGATACAACGTGTCATCTTGCATGGGGACTATATGGAAAAGTGATATGTTCAATTGCTCACAGTTACTTCTATTAAAACTATTAAATGTAGTTTGCCTTTACTTTTTGATTTACCCTCGTATCTGTTGATAGCATTTTTTGATGTGAAGGAACATGGAATCAGAGGCCTCCGGACATTTTTTTTTCCCAATTACTCCCACCACTAAAGAAAATGATGAAGTCGAGAGGTGACCTGGAGACATTCTGAGAGGAGGTCTGTAGCCCATATTCACTTAGAGACTAGAATCCATTGAACAGCTCCAATATGTAGTCATGCAAACAGGATTATGTGAACTGTGAATGCCACGTGATCTAATAGGTGAATTAGTTGCCGAGCTGTGATTACAGAGACCTGTTTGCAAAGTTGAAGTAGAGCATGTAGACCTTGCTAATATAGCCTTCATGAGTGGATCATATGGCTGTTCATGATAGAATAAAGAAGAGTAAGCTGGCCTGCAGAGCTGAAATAGTGGTTATGGTCTCTGATGTGAGAAAAAGACAGAGATTGAAAACAGATGAATACTGCTGATATGAGTTGTAGAGTTCAGATTGGTTGAAGGCAGAGTTGTTGCAAATGTATGAAAATCCAATAAGCTATGCAGATGTGAATAGTATGAGGTGAGTTGGGTCACACTGATCAACTGATAAATAGATGAAAGGTGCAGGTTGTGTTGTATGTTATAGCAATAATTTGATCTGGAATAATTAAGATGTTTTGTAGAGACATACAAAGATGGGTAGAACGAAATTCCATATGTATCTAAATGTAGTTGAGACTTCAAACAGCTGTAGTGCTGGGAAGGCTCTAAGTCAGGGGTCTCGAAGTCCCTCCTTGAGGGTCGCAATCTAGTTGGGTTTTCAGGATTTCCCTAATGAATATGCATGAGATCTATGTGCATGTACTGCTTTCAATGCATATTCATTGGAGAAATCCTGAAAACCCAACTAGATTGCGGCCCTCAAGGAGGGACTTTGAGATCCCTGCTCTAAGTGGTGATGAGACTGAGATGACCCACCCTAAAATAAAGTTATGGGTTAGCATAGTTCATAAAAGTAGTCCTGACAGACTAGGTGGACTCATGTTGGTAAGCCAGTGCAGACTTGGAAGATAAGGGCACAGATCAGTTTGTTTATGCTGGGTGATTTTTTTTTTTTCCTGCATGGTTTCTTCAACCTTATCACCAAACAGTGCATCTCCCAAGCAGGGCGTATTTGCAAAGTGGCTCTGTACAGTAGGGTCAAGTCTGAAAGGGTAAGCCTTGATTGACGCCACATTAGAACATAAGAATAGCCTTACTGGGTCAGACCAATGGTCCATCAAGCCCAGTAGCCTGTTCTCACGGTGACCAATCCAGGTCCCTAGTACCTGGCCAAAACCCAAGGAGTAGCAACATTCCATGCTACTGATCCAGGGCAAGCAGTGGCTTGTCCCCAAGTCTTTCTCAATAACAGACACCTCAAAGGCATCAAAGGCTGACCTGTTGAAAATCTGGAAGCTGGTCTGGAGGAATAAATTGTTCAAATTGCGAGAGATGTTGAAACAGCTGTTTAAAAGTAGAAAGAAATGTAAAAAGTATAATTAATGAAGCGACTGGTAAGCACTGAATTCTGGAAAAGCAAAGAAGACCAAAGCTATCCAAATTATGGCCTTCTCTGCTTGGAGGCATGCTGGAATCAGATCTAGAACTGGAGGACCTCTTTAAGGCAGATTGTACCAAAAGGGACCTATGATGGAGCTCAGGTTTATCAAACCCAGGACAGGAGTGTACTCTATAAAGAGAGTCCAGTTGTTGTGGAGCCACTAGATTTAGTAGCAGAAACGCCCAGTTTCTAAACATAGCTTCTCACAGAAGATTATGGAATGGGAATTTGAACAGGTCTTTGAGAAATTCTTCAAAGTCAGGGGTGTCAAGAAGATCAGCTCTTGATTCAGAATCTGATTCCAGGTGGATTGAAAGAGCTTTACTAATTGTTTAAAAAATTTGGAAAGGATAGGCTCTCAGGTGGGGAATGGCACCTTATTGGTGAAGGGGACAGATCTGAAGACAGACCATAAGAGTCTGGAGGAAACAAGGCTGGTTCAGAATAGCATAATATCGAGAGATCTGATGCTGAGGAAGAAGTGTGATGCCTTGATGGCTATTGACTGGGATGTCAATGGTAGCATCGACAAGAACTCCTACAATGCTCTTGATGTCAGTCAGCTGAAGATGAGGAAGTGCTGTGGTACCGTGAATGTCGCGATCTCCCCCGAGTGTTGAAGGAGAGTGAGACCTGGTACGTTGGGGCCTTGAAGAGCCATGCTCAGGCTGAGCCAGTACAGAAGAGTCTGGACAGCTGTGGGTCAACTGCATTTGCAGTATTGCAGCTAGATTTTTTGTGAAGCAGCTCCCAAATTTGGTCCTGGTTGGGTGGCACTGGTACGGTGTTTGACATCATTACAGATGGTGCTGCAGAGCATCGAGGCATTGGGGACCTCGATGAAGAGGCACACCTCAGAGATGACACAGCCTGTACCAACAGGCAACACTTCTGATATCAACGTTTGGCATGCATTGACTTACTCGATACTGGAGATTCCTTGGATGTCTGATGTGAAGGCAAAGCTGGTTTCATAGGTTGGAGAACTGATGGCACTGATGGTGGTACTGAGTCGAATGCCGAGGGTGGTACCGATGTTGATGATGACGCTGCTGTTACTGAAGGGCAAGGTTGATAAACTGTGGACATCGTCAAGAAGGACCCAAAGAGTTTCTCCTGTTGTAGGCGTTGAGCCTTCAAGGAACGTTTTTTGAAGAGTTAAGCAATGGGTACAAGAATTAACTCGATGCTCAGGACCAAGGCTCTGAATACACCACTTACTTATGGGGTGAGTAACTGAAATGGCTCTGTTACATCTTGAGCATCTTTTAAATCAGTTGGAAGGCTTTGACATGGAAGGGAAAACCACTGAGGCTAAATCATAGGTAGCTATTGTGACCGAGGGTGATGGCAGAATTATTTTAAAAAAATACTCAATGCTCCCAGCCAGGAGAGGGACGGTAAAATAATAGTAGGGGAGCCAAAGGCTCCAACTTGGTAATGGAAAGAATTTTGAAGTAAACAAACAAAAATAAAATTAATGAAATTAAAGTAGAGAATAAAAAAGAGTTACATTTTTAAAGCTGTTCTTAAGCTGGATTTGTATGTAACTCAGAACTTAAAGATTTTAAGATTCTTGCTGCTTACCTCTGCTCCCAGCTATCAAATGGGCCAACTGTCCCAACCAGTGCTCCCTCTGGTAAACTATGCACAACCACACACTGTTCTTAATGTGGCTATGCGTCATTCCTGAATCTGCTGCAGGAGAAGTGTAGGAGTCTATGCCACTGGAAATACTACTCAGTGAAATCAAATGAAGCCATGACCAAGTTCTTAAGCATGAGTGGTACTTAAGTCGGGCATCTGTAACTCAGGGACTGCCTGTTGTCATAGAAACTGGCAGCAGTTGCATAACCATCGAGTTTATCCTAATAAAACTAAGAAATACGATTCTTATATTTAAAAAACAACAACAAAGTAATGTATTATGTAAGATTTTTCCTTAATTTTTGAAGTTCTTACAAAAAATTCCATAGGATGATATTGAGTGCAGCTTAAGAGGAAGAGAGGACCAAAAACGAACAGCCTGTTAGCTAATTCTTCTGTTTTGTTTAAAACGTGTCCCTGAAAAATAAGAAAAAAAGAACCAAAAGAGAATCTCTAAACCTGGATCCTCTTCGATTAGAACGAAAATAAACCTAATAAATATTCAGGGAATATTCCATCTTCTATATTATGCATGCTTTATTTAAAAGATGTGGGCACCTCTCTGAAGGTTACATCCTTCTAATCTTATGTGAAGTGTAAAAACTGTTAAAGTTTTGTTTGGATTGCATCCTCTTGTTTAACCTTACTTTGCTTTGCTACTCAAGTTACAAAGAAACATATAGCACACAAGAAACAACTTTTACAATGTTGCCCCACTTAAAAATGAGCAAGACAGAGTACTTTGTTTTTTAGTGTTAATACTTTAGCCAATAGCGCAACTCATAGTTGGTTACAGCCCCTGATACAACAAAATTAACATTAACTAACCTCTTTAGCCCAATGTATCAGTTTTAATGGACGCTATAAATTTACTCTCGCTACACCAGATCTTAAGCCAAGGCAGCAACTTTACAGTTCACCCATAAAGCAGCTAAACTGAAATGGTAATGAAAAAAAAAAAAAAGAACCAGATGGAATCACACAGAAATGTCTAGCTTAGCTCATTCCTTACAACAAACAGCAAAATCAACCCAACGCCCATATTACCCAGTTTGAAATTAACTTCTTAAAGACAGAGAACGCTGCCCGGAGCGTTTCACGGCTTTCATTGGCCGGGAACGACCACGTGTTTAGAGCCCGCGCTCTGCCTCGTTGGACCAGCCCAGGATCACCCCCTCCCCCTTTTCCTTCTTTCATTCGCTTGAGAGACAAAAAAGCGGGCGGGTTTCTTACCGTTGCAACTTTTCTTTTTTTTAAATTTTAGTCCTACATTTCCGTCTTTTAATTCTTTTTTTTTTAATATCATGCATCTCTTTCGAGATATTTTTGTATTACTTATTTTGCCTTAGTGGGAGGACGTTACTATTATAATATTATCCTATCCGCACACTTCATCGTGGTTTGTTTTTTTTTTAAAGATCCATTCACGCTTTTTTTTTTTTTTTTTCCAAATACAGGTGGGATAACCTTTTAGTATATCTTTTTCGGCTCTCTTGTATTTGTCTCGTTTTGTTTTGCTCCTCTTGCCGCGCGTCTTCCGCGGCAGTGTCCTGTCAGCCTTCAACCCCCCACTAGGCAACCAATCCCCTGTAATACATTGTAGCAATGGCGACCTCCACCCCCGCCGCGCCGCGGACGAGCAGCCGCAGCAGCGCAGCCACCACGCCGCTGAGCCCCACGCGCATCTCGCGGCTGCAGGAGAAGGAGGAGCTGCGGCACCTCAACGACCGGCTCGCCGTCTATATCGACAAGGTGCGCAGCCTCGAGACGGAGAACAGTTCGCTGCAGCTGCAGGTGACCGAGCGCGAGGAGGTGCGCACCCGCGAGCTCAGCGGCCTCAAGGCGCTCTACGAGACTGAACTGGCCGACGCGCGCCGCTCGCTGGATGACACGGCCCGCGAGCGCGCCAAGCTGCAGATCGAGCTGGGCAAGGTCCGCAGCGAGCACGAGCAGCTGCTGCACAAGTGAGTAACTTCCCCTCCCCCCCGTTCAGTCAGGTGAAGGGTGCTGCAACCATCTGGTGGGGATAGATGGGGGGGGGGGGGGGTGCAATATTGTTTAGGGATTATCATTAGCCACATAATCTCTTTACTTTTTTTTTTTTAATGTTTTAAGACTGCCCAGTCTAGATCTGAGATTCTTATGCGCATGAGTTCCCCCATCTTGTTGAGCTGAGGGAAAGGGGGGGAGAGAGAAGCTCTAGTAACGTTGTGTGACAGCTCGTGCAAGGTGCCCTCTGTGTTTGTGGCGCTGTCACGCGGGATATTTTGGCATTATTCAATCAAGCTGCTGGTACAGTAGTTATCCACCGTGAGCGGCTTGGATTTGGTGGAAGAAAGTGAGAATTGTTGCATGAGGGACAGTTACCATACTGGTACTTGGAGGCGTTGAGAGGGCGAACGAGAAATCAGCAAGCTGGGCTCCAGTTCTGCGCTTTAGCTACACAGTTGCAGAGTAGCTTAACAGCGTCTCTACGGGAAACGAGTGGTGCAACTTCTAAATACATAGTAATCTACAGGAAAGGGGAGGGTTTTTTTTTTTGCCAGTGATCACTTGGGTGCAATTCCACACTGTGGCGAACTGTATTGTTACTCGTTTCACTCTGCGAACTACTGCATGCTGAGGTTTGCAGTGCTCTTTGGGAATAAAGGGCATTATTATGGTCTCATTAGTATTATATGGACTGGTGGTGGTGGTGGGGGGGGGGAGATGAGGATCGCTTGCGCGCTGGGTGGACTGACAGCAGCAGGAGGAAGCTTTAAAAAAGGTCGGCCTGGTGTGGGGTGCCCGAAGAGCGGCGCTAATTGCAGCGGATGTGCTAGGTTACATCATAGAGTGAGATCCTACAAAGGGTATTTTCTCTTTTTTTTGCAACCTAGGTTAGTGTACGGGTGATTAAATCAAATGCAATACTGATATCTATTGCAAAATAGAGGCCAGATGGTGGTGGTTTCCTTTTATCAGCTTGCAACAGGCTCGACTAAGAAGCAGAAATATAGAATTAGCGATCCGTGCTGTGGGTGTGGCGTCTTTCAGTGTTTCCTTTTGCTGATTTTTGAATTGTGGGGATACGATTAACCTTTTTTTTTTTCTTCCTCTCCTTATGATTGTAACAGCCAAGTTCTTCTCCCTTTGTATCTGGTTCAGGATTGTAGCTTGATGAATGAATGACTGCGCAGCAGGTCTTCCCCCCCCCCCCCTCGTCTGGCCTGACGGAAGTGGAGCCCCCACCCCCTTCCGTATAGTACAAAGAAGCTGTGCTGGCAGCAGGCAGTCCTCTGTAAAACAGCTGTACTGGCAAATACGAGATTCATTCGGAAGTTGCTTAACTCCCTTAATTTGATCGGTTTTATTTTCTATTATTTAATGTTAGGATTTCTTAGTAATATGATATAGTAGAAAAATTTGGGGCTGGTCTAGTTACCTCAACATTAAAGCTGGATGCATAAAGCTCAGTATAGGACTGGGTAAAATGAGGATCCTGCGGACTAGAGGTTTGCATGGGAACGGGGATCGCGGGAATCCTGCGGGTCCCGTGGGAATCCCCCCTAACCCATGGGTCTCCCACGGGGACCCCCCTCTGGCCCACGGGACTCCCACAGGGATGGAAGGCTTTGGAAGCAGGGTTCATCCATATAATATAATGGACACGCCAGCCTTAGTAAAAGAGGGGGTTTATAAGTTAATTACCTGAACAGAAAACAAAAAAGGGTTCCACCAAAGAGATTCCACAAAGAAAACAGCAGCGCAAACACAAAAGAAACTGTGGAATTGATGATCCTGCCAGAAATAATTGCTGCTTTTTATGGGGACGGGCGGGGATGGACGGGGATGGGTGGGATTTCTGTCCCCACAACTCTCTATTGCGGACCCCATTGACCTCGGGATCTCTACTCCATGGCCTTAAAAATCTGCTTACCTCAGGAGTGAATGGGATCCATGAGGTCTGCTTGTTAAAAAGAGGATCCCTGTGGACCCCATGCCACAGATGCTTTCTTTTTAAGGGCTCCGTGGGGCCCCCAGGTAGAAGGCATTTTGGGGCACGGGGGGTAGAAAAGCTGGACGCAACAAAGGGGAGAGCTAGGATGAGACAGCAGGAATTTCATGCACTATTCAGCTCCAGCAGGATCTTTGAGGTCCATGGGATTTAAAACAAGGATCTCTATGGATCCCATGACACGGTAGCTTTCTTTTTAATTTATTTATTTAATTAATTTAGTCATTTATTTAGCCCGTCCGCCCAAAAGAGCCCAGAACGGGTTCCAAGAGTACATTCATAGTATGGGTAGGAGGACATGCTTTAGTGAGAAATACAGAGTTTACTGCATTTACTGTATAGACAAAGGGGTTTAGGTTTCAGCATTTATAGAGTGGACATAACTTGCAGACTTAAAATATAGACTTAGTGGACATGGAGGTAAAAGAGCTTTTCTTAGCAGGTGGGTGCATCTTTGATTGTTTGAGATCGTGGTATTAATTATGGTTATATTTGCGGTGGCGAGCGAGTTTTAGTGAGATTCCGATTGGTGTATTTGGTGGTGTATTTTTGCGGTCCATCCATCAGGGATGTGGACGCGGGTCGTTATGGAGCTGGGTTTGTAAAGAGGAAGGTTTTCACGGCTTGCCTGAAGTTCCAAAGACAGTCTAGAGATCTAATGGATCATAATTTTGGTCAGTAATGAGAATAAGGCCATGTGGTAGAGATGAATGGGTGTCTGTGGGGTCCAGGGGTTCCTTGTTTTACCCAGTCCCCCAAACCCAGGAAATTCTATGTATTGAGAGCAATTAAAAGAAAAAAAGCTATTTACCCAGATGCTGCTTGCCAGAAAAAGAAGGTTTAAATCTATAGGAGTACAGTAAAACCTTGGTTTGCGAGCATAATTCATTCCGGAAGCATGCTTGTAATCCAAAGCACTCATATCAAAGCAAATTTCCCCATAGGAAATAATGGAAACTCAGACGATTCGTTCCATAACCCCAAAATGTTAATGCATAATACTGCACTGTTGTGCATGCTTGTCACGCTTATATTGTTCTCAGTTGTGATGCTTGTGCGTTCAGCAATGTGACACACGTATGTTGTGTGTACTTGTATGTGGTGAACATCAACGTGTTCGTATTAGAGAGTTGTGCGGGGACAGAAATCCCACCCGTCCCCACCTGTCCCCGCCAAAGTCCCACCCGTCCCCACCCGTCCCCGTGAGGAATCCCCTCCGTCCCCACCTGTCCCCGTGAGGAATCCCCTCCGTCCCCACCCGTCCCCGCGAGGAATCCCCTCCGTCCCCACCCATCCCCGCGAGGAATCCCCTCCGTCCCCACCCGTCCCCGCGAGGAATCCCCTCCGTCCCCGCCCGTCCATATAAACTTCAGAAATAGTTATTTCATTTAATTATGCTACTGAATTAAAGGCTCTGGTAGAAACCATTTACAAATAAGCAAAAAGACTTTATTAATTTGAAAATATTAATTGGGAAGAATACATACTTTGCAAATGGGTTTCTACCAGAGCCTCTAATGTTTATAAATTTTTATCAACACAACTAATATGCTACTTTATCCTGAAGCAAAATAAAAAAAAAAAGAAATATAATTCTTTTCCTACCTTTGTTGCCTGGTTTCTGCTTTCCTCATGTTCTCATTCAATTCCTTCCATCCACTGTCTCTCTTCCTTCTGCATCTTCCATTTGCTCTGTTACTGTGCCTCTCCCTTTCTTCCCCCTTCCAAATTGGTCTGGCACCCATCTTCTTCTCTCCGCTCCCCCCATAGTCTGGCATCTGTCTTCTTCCCTGCCAGCGTCTTCTCCCTACTCTCTCTTCCCCATTTCCTTTCAGCGTCCTTCTCCCCCCATCTTCCCCATGTCCTGTCAGCTTCCTTCTCCCCCCTCTGTCTTCCACATGTGCTTTCAGTGTCCTTCTCCCCCCTCTGCTTCCCCATGTCCTTTCAGCGTCCTTCTCCCTCTCTATCTTCCCCATGGCCTTTCAGCGTCCTTCTCCACCCCCCCCCCCCCGTCTTCCCCATGTCCTTTCAGCGTCCTTCTCCACCCCTTTGTTTTCCCCATGTGCTTTCAGCATCCTTCTCCCCCCTCTGTCTTCCACAAGTGCTTTCAGAGTCCTTTCCCCCCCCCGCCCTTCCCATGGCCTTTCAGCGTCCTTCTCCACCCCTTTATCTTCCCCATGTCCTTTCAGCATCCTTCTCCACCCCTTTGTCTTCCCCATGTGCTTTCAGCATCCTTCTCCCCCCTCTGTCTTCCACAAGTGCTTTCAGAGTCCTTCCCCCCCCCCCCCGCCCTTCCCATGGCCTTTCAGCGTCCTTCTCCACCCCTTTGTATTCCCCCATGTGCTTTCAGCGTCCTTCTCCCTCCTCTATCTTCAAGTGCTTTCAGCGTCCTTCTCCCCCCCTCCTTCTCTACCGCCCCGGGTGCAGCACAGCCGGCCAGGTCCCCTTACTTTTGTGGCACTTCCCCGACCGACTGACAACAGCCCCGGTCCGACAAACCTCCCTGCCCTTAACTGCGAATCTAAATTACCTAATTACAGCTGCTGTAAGAAGGTAATTTAGATTCGCGGCTACAGGGCAGGGAGGATTGTCGGACCGGGGCTGTTGTCGGTCGGTCGGGGAAGTGCCACAAAAGTAAGGGGACCTGGCCGGCTGTGCTGCAACCGGGGCGGGGTGTGGCGGGGCGGACCGCCCCGTCCCTTGGTAGCCACTCGAACCGCGAGGCTACTCTCCTCCTTACCTGCACTGCCTGCAGCACAGAGCCAAACGGAAGTCTTCCCGACTCAGTCACGCGGCTCTTCTCTCTACCTTCTCTGCTTGCAGCACAGAGCCGAACGGAAGTCTTCCCGACGTCAGCGCTGACGTCGGAGGGAGGGAGGGCTTTAAGCTTTAAGCCCTCCCTCCCCTCCGACGTCAGCGCTGACGTCGGGAAGACTTCCGTTCGGCTCTGTGCTGCAAGCAGAGAAGGTAGAGAGAAGAGCCGCGCGACTGAGTACATCCAGCCCCGCAGGATCCCCGCGACCCTAGGGGGCGTCCCCAAGGGATCCCCGCGACCCTAGGGGGCGTCCCCACGGGATCCCCACGACCCTAGGGGGCGTCCCAACGGGATCCCCGTGACCCAAAGGGGGAACCCGCGGGATGCCCGCGGGTCCCGCGGGATTCCCGTCGTCCCCGTTCCCGTGCAGCTCTCTAGTTCGTATTGCAAGATAACGCTCATTGTTCAAGTTAAAATTTTATTAAATGTTTTTGTTTGTCTTGTAAAACACTCGTACACCAAGTTGCTTGCAATCAAAAGTTTTGCTGTACTTATTTTCTATAGGGTAACTTTTTCAAAGAGAAAGTGTTCTTACTTTCATGGTTGGATTTGGTGTACCAGCTGTCAAAGAGAAAGTATTCACAAACACTTTTTATCTGCCTGAAGTTTTGAAAATAACCCAGAGAAAACTTGATTTATGCCATTCAACTACAACTCTGCCTTCCTGCAGGACTTGGATACGGCAGGGACTGGCCAGCAACTGCTCAGCAGCTGTGCACTTAGCCCCATATGCACAATCATTAATCCATACCAACATCTGTGCACAATACATAGCATCAAAATCCCTGCACTTTAAATCATACCATTGTAGGAGTTTAAAGTAGCTCTCATCTGATGATTTGCCAATATTTTTTCCCCCTGGATTGTAAGGGATAGGATTTAAAAAAAGGGGGGAGGGGACCCTCTCTTCGATGAAGGGTGGGGGAGTACTCTTTTCGAGCTGCACATGCTAAGTGCAGCAGTTCAAATAGCAAACAAAAGTGGAACCCAGTGAGTAAGAACTCTCTGCTGTCCATAGATACATACCAGTGATTAATAATGACTCTGTCCTTGCTGACTGATAGACATTTGATCGATATAAAGTAGAATGTACACAGTACTACTCGAAAGGATCCAGAGAAGAGCGACTAAGATGGTTAAGGGGCTGGAGGAGTTGCTGTACAGCGAAAGATTAGAGAAACTCTGCTTCTTCTCCGTCGAACAGAGGGACATGATTGAAACATTCAAGGTACTGAAGGGAATAGACTTGGTGGAAAAGGACAGATTATTCATCCTCTCCAAGGTAGGGAGAACAGGGATTCAAGACAAAGTTAGACACGTTCCTGCTGAATCGGAACGTATGCAGGTAGGGCTAGTCTCAGGGCACTGGTCTTTGACCAGAGGGCAGCCGCGTGAGCAGACTGCTGGGCACGATGGACCACTGGTCTGACCTAACAGCGGCAATTCTTATGTTCTTAAATCTAAATGAAAAAAGTCAGTAACTAAAAGAAATCAAAACATTTTAAGTTTCTGAGAAAAATGTGTTTTTTAGACCTCATGGATCCTGCTTACCTCACTTATCAAGTTTCAAGTTTATTTATTCTTAATGAATCGCCTATTTTAAATTACTAGGCGATGTACAATGCTACAAAAAAATACAAATAAAACATTGGTGTCAATATATAAACTAACTTTTGTTATCATATAAAAATACATACATATAAAAAAAATATTAGTTATGGGTGAAAACATACATGAGTAGTGAGGATAAATAGGGGAAAAATTACAATGTTTAGACAGGAAAGAGAGAGAAACAAAAAAAGGAAAGAACACATAGGAGGGAATTCTAAGTTAATCAATTAAAAAAAACTGTTGTTGAAATAATTATCCCAGGACAAGCAGGCATGATATTCTCACATGTGGGTGACGTCATCTACGGAGCCCCAGCGCGGACAGCTTTTCAAGCAAACTTGATTGAAGTTTCAAGTTTGCACACTGCACCACGCATGTGCTAGCCTTCCTGCCCACTAGAGGGCGCATCCCCACCTCGTGGTCCTCAGTTCAATTTCATCCGCGGAGCCAGAAGCCCTGTGGAAAATTGTGCTCTTCAAATTGCCTTCTGTCGCCGCGGCTGTGTTCTGTTTTTGACGCGGTCGCTGCGTTTTTCCTTGTTCTTTTGTTTTGTTCTTTCATTTATCGTCAAAAAAAAAAAAAGTTTTATTTTTCTCCGACGCTCCGGGGGCTCCCGGTAGCCGCGGCCGTGGGACCTCGTCTGTTCCCGGCCGCTTTTTGGGCCCATGTCCCGGCCTGTGACGGGATTTAAAAAGTGCAGTCAGTGCGACCGACTCTTGTCTATCACTGATCCTCACCGGTGCTGTTTGCGGTGCTTGGGCCCTCAGCACCCGACGGATTCTTGTGCCCGGTGTGCCACCTTTCAGAAAAGGGCTCTCAAACGCCGCAGGGCCCGCATGGCGGAACTTTTCGCAGTTGATTCCCCGGCCGGGAAGGCCTCGAGTTCGGCCTCGGCTTCGGCCCCGGCCTTGACCTCGGCCTCGGCCTCGGGCCCCTCGACTTCGCCTCGACCTTTGGTCCCATTGAAGCCTGTTGCCTCGTCCAAGCCGGCCTCGGGTAAGTCTTCACTTCCCTCCTCAGCTCCGGGATCGACCAAGAAGCCATCCTCGGGCTCCTCGACGGCGGGAGGGTCTGCCTCCGCCCAGCCCAAGGTGTCCAAATCGATTGCCCCGAGGGAATACTCGAGACCGAGGTCA
Source organism: Geotrypetes seraphini (assembly GCF_902459505.1). Taxonomy (NCBI): domain Eukaryota; kingdom Metazoa; phylum Chordata; class Amphibia; order Gymnophiona; family Dermophiidae; genus Geotrypetes; species Geotrypetes seraphini. Next base: position 521,823,560 of record NC_047084.1, on the reverse strand, counting down.
CCCTCTGAGGAGCATCGACCGGGCTCGGTGCTACCGCCTGGGATGACGATCCCGGCTTTCCAGGACTTGCTCCGGGCTTTGATCGCCTCGGAGCTGTCCGGGGCTATTGAGCACCTGCAGCAGGCTTCGGCCTCGACTGCTTCGGTCTCGGCTGGCCAGCAGTTGGCGGCCTCGGTCTCGGGTACTGTGGCTTCGGGGCCCGAGGCTCGTACTACCTCGACCCCGGCTTTGCCCTCGGACCCGGCATCGGTGGTCCAACCTGAGCGTAGCGTGCGGCCCCGTGACAGGATGCGCCGGGTGCGGAGGCTCTCGTCCACTTCTTCCTCGAGGTCCTCGTGAGGCTCCTCGCCTTCGGGCAGGCCTCGGGCGAGGCGCCGTCCGAGGAAGGCCAAGCGATCAAGGGCCTCGCCTTGGAGGCGTGGTCGCTCGTCGCCGCTCGGGGGCGAGACCTTATAGGTCTCGGAGCTCCGCCTGGATAACCCTACTCTTTTTCGCTCCCCTGTCGGAGAGAGTTCCCGTGCCTCCTCGCCGGGGCGGAAGGGACGGGCCTCGATACCTCGTACCCCGGGGGGTTCCCCCAAGGGTTTCTTCAGGCATGATCGGTCCCCGACCCCCTCGAGGTCCCGGGAACGAGCCTCATGGGGATCGGGGTCGGGTAGAGAACCGAGGTACTCCCCCGAGGCCTCCCCCTTCTGCTCGGCGGGGAGATCTCGGACCCCTTCTCCGCCTGCCAGACCTTCGTCATTCTCCAGGTTTGTGCAGGGTATGGCGGGTGCTTTGGGCGTGGACTTGTTGGCAGGTTCCCATTACACCAAAGAGTTTTTGGAGGAGCAGGATCTTCCTACTCCCCCAAGGGAATCCCCTCGCCTTCCGCTGAATACGGTCCTTCATCAGACCTTCCTCAGAAATTTGGAAGCCCCTCTTACGGTCACGGTGGTGCCGTCCAAGATGGAGTCGAAATACCGGACCATCCCTCCTAAGGGGTTCGAGAGGGCACAACTCTCTCACCAATCGCTCCTGGTGGAGTCGGCACTTAAGAGGACGCAACCTTCCAGGGTGTCTGCAGCGGTCCCGCCTGGGAGGGAAGGACGGACCCTCGACAAATTTGGTCGTCGCCTCTACGCTAACTCTCTTATGGCGACGAGGGTCTTGAATTACGCATTTTCATATTCTTCGTACTTGCGTACCATGGTGAAGGACCTCCCCAGTTTTCGGGATGTGATTCCTGATTCCCATAGGGAAAAGTTCGCCACCTTTATGTCCAATCTATCTCAACTTCGCTTGTACCTATTCCATGCTGTGTACGACGCCTTTGAACTCGCCTCGAGGGTATCGGCCTGTGCGGTAGCTATGCGCCGGCTGGCGTGGCTCCGTACCCTCGAGATGGACCCCAACCTGCAGGAGCGTTTGGCGAATTTGCCCTGCGTGGGTTCTGAGTTGTTTGACGACTCCTTGGAGGCGGCGACCAAACGGCTGTCGGAGCAGGAGCGCTCTCTTGCCTCCCTGGTCCGCCCTAAACCTAAGGCCCCGCCTCACAAACCTTTTCGGCAGCCCCCGAGAAGATACCCGCAGAAATCTACGCCGGCCTTCTCGAGACCTCCGCCCCGACGCCCACCCCAACAGGGTAGGGGAGGTCCATCAAAACCCCCAGCGCAGGGAGCGTCCAAGCCTGCGCCGTCCTTTTGACGGGATCTGCGGTTGGGGGCTGGCCCCCTCCGCAGTATCGCCGGACCCCCTCCCCATCGGGGGTCGACTCGGGTCCTTTTACGGGGCGTGGATCGAGATTACATCCGACGCATGGGTGCTCCAGACCGTCTCCGAGGGCTATTCGCTCAACTTCTTAGCGCAGCCTCCAGACCTGCCACCCAGCGCTTGCCCATCCAATCGGAGCCAGTTGGCCCTTCTCCTGGTCGAGGCCAGGGCCTTGTTGAACCTACGGGCAGTGGAGCTTGTTCCTCTCGACCAGCGGGGTCGGGGGTTTTACTCCCGTTACTTTTTGGTCCCGAAAAAGACCGGGGACTTGCGCCCCATTTTGGACCTCCAGAAGCTCAACAAGTTCCTGGTCCGGGAGAAGTTCCGTATGTTATCGCTTCCGATTTTGTACCCCCTGTTGGAGGAAGGGGATTGGATGTGCTCCCTGGACTTGAAGGAAGCATATACCCATGTTCCGGTGCATCCCGCTTTCCGCAAGTTCTTACGGTTCCAAGTGGGAGATTTACACCTTCAGTATCGGGTCCTTCCCTTTGGTCTGGCGTCGTCCCCTCGGGTGTTCACAAAGTGTATGGTGGTTGTCGCGGCGGCCCTGCGCTCTCGGGGGCTACAGGTCTTTCCCTACCTGGACGATTGGCTGATCAAGGCCCCGACCAAGGAGGGAGTTATCTTAGCGACCCAACAGACTATCATCTTACTTCAACGTCTAGGGTTCGAAGTGAACTTTCCCAAGTCTCAGTTGTGCCCGGCTCAGTCTCTCCAGTTTATAGGAGCCGTGCTGGACACGGTTCGCCTCCGCTCTTTCCTCCCCCCTCTTCGGCGGGAGGCCTTGCTTCGGTTACGTCACCAAGTTTTGCAGCGATCCGTGGTGTCGGCTCAGCGTATGATGATCCTTCTGGGCCACATGGCATCGACGGTCCACGTCACTCCCTTCGCCCGCTTGCATCTGAGGCTTCCTCAGTGGACTCTAGCCTCTCAATGGCGGCAGGATCGCGATCCAGTCTCTTGTCCGATAACAGTGACTCCTTCTTTGAGACGCTCGCTCCGTTGGTGGACCAACTCTTCCAGTCTTTCAGGGGGTTTGCTGTTTCTCGTTCCTCCGTGTCGCAAGGTCCTGACCACGGACTCTTCGGAGTACGCGTGGGGGGCTCATCTCGACGGACTGCGAACGCAGGGTCTATGGTCGGCCGAGGACCGTCTTTGTCACATCAATGTGTTGGAGCTTCGTGCCATTTTTCTGGTTGCTCGAGCTTTCTGTCACCTACTGCACGATCAAGTAGTGCTCGTAAGGACGGACAACCAGGTGGCAATGTATTATGTCAACAAGCAAGGGGGGACGGGCTCTTGGCCTCTGTGCCAGGAAGCCCTGCGCCTTTGGGAATGGGCGGTCTCTCAGAACATATTCCTGCGTGCGGTTTACATTCAGGGAGAGAGGAACTGTCTGGCAGACAAACTCAGTCGTCTTCTCCAGCCGCACGAGTGGTCGCTGAACTCCCGGGTTCTCCGCGAGGTCTTCGACCGCTGGGGGACTCCTCAGGTGGATCTGTTTGCCTCCCCGGAGACTCACAAACTACCCCTCTACTGTTCTCGGATGTACTCCCGGGACCGTCTCGAGGCCGATGCCTTTCTTCTCGACTGGGGAGAGAGGTTCCTTTATGCGTTCCCTCCTTTTCCTCTGATCTTGAGAACGCTGGTACATCTCAAATCGACCAGAGCCACGATGATTCTCATTGCGCCTCGTTGGCCCAGACAGCACTGGTTCTCCCTGCTTCTTCAACTCAGTGTCAGGGAACCTCTGCTTCTGCCTGTCTTTCCCTCTCTGCTGTCTCAGAGTCGGGGTTCGCTGTTACATCCCAATCTTCAGTCTTTACATCTGACCGCTTGGTTCCTTTCCCCTTGACGTCGGTTCCTGTTTCTCAGTCGGTGAGGGAGATTTTGGAAGCCTCGCGCAAGGCCTCGACTCGGCTTTGTTATTCCCAGAAGTGGACCAGATTTTCATCCTGGTGTTCCTCGAATCATCTGGACCCGAGTTCAGTTCCCGTGTCTTCGGTGCTGAATATTTGTTGCATCTGTCTAAGTCTGGACTGAAGACGGGTGCATCTCAGTGCCATTGCGGCGTCCCATCGGCATCTCGAGGGTCGATCTCTCTCTCTTCATCCTTTGGTTACTCGTTTCATGAGGGGTCTCGTGAATGTCCATCCTCCTCTGAAACCTCCTCCTGTAGTTTGGGATCTTAATGTGGTCTTAGCTCAACTGATGAAGCCTCCTTTTGAACCTATCGACAAATCTCATCTTAAGTTTCTCACTTGGAAAGTGGTCTTTTTGATTGCACTCACATCCGCTCGTCGGATTAGCGAGCTGCAGGCTTTGGTTGCGGATCCTCCTTTTACTGTGTTTCATCATGACAAGGTGGTTCTTCGCACCCATCCTAAATTTTTGCCTAAAGTTGTATCTGATTTCCACCTCAATCAGTCCATTGTTCTTCCGGTATTCTTCCCGAAGCCCCACTCTCATCCTGGTGAGGCGGCGCTTCACACACTTGACTGTAAGAGGGGGTTGGCCTTTTATCTCCAACGTACCAAGTCTCATCGGAAGGTTCCTCAATTATTTTTGTCCTTTGATCCTAATCGGTTGGGACATCCTGTTTCCAAGCGCACCTTGTCCAACTGGTTGGCTGCTTGTATTTCTTTTTGCTACACTCAGGCTGGTCTCCCGCTCTCGGGTCGAGTCACGGGGCATAAGGTCCAAGCGATGGCAGCTTCGGTTGCTTTCCTCCGTTCCACTCCTATGGAGGACATATGTAAGGCTGCCACTTGGTCTTCGGTTCATACGTTCACCTCCCACTACTGTCTGGACACTTTGTCCAGAAGCGACGGCCGGTTTGGCCAGTCGGTGTTACGTAACCTGTTTTCCTGAATTGCCATCCTCCCACCTGCCCTTTTTTGGTTGGCTTGGAGGTCACCCACATGTGAGAATATCATGCCTGCTTGTCCTGGGATAAAGCACAGTTACTTACCGTAACAGGTGTTATCCAGGGACAGCAGGCATATATTTTCACAACCCGCCCTCCTCCCCGGGGATGGCTTCTTTGCTGGATATGGAACTGAGGACCACCAGGTGGGGATGCGCCCTTTAGTGGGCAGGAAGGCTAGCACATGCGTGGTGCAGTGTGCAAACTTGAAACTTCAATCAAGTTTGCTTGAAAAGTTGTCCGCGCTGGGGCTCCGTAGATGACGTCACCCACATGTGAGAATATATGCCTGCTGTCCCTGGATAACACCTGTTACGGTAAGTAACTGTGCTTTATGTATCGTAAGCATCTTTAAAGAAAAATGTTTTTAGTGTTTTTTTAAATACAGCTAAATCTTTTAATTCTCTAATATATTGTGGTAAGAGATTCCATGACTGAGGGGCCATAATTGAAAACATGTCGTGTCGTCTGATACCTATTACTTTCAACGAAGGAACCGAAAGAAGGTTAGAAGAGGTTGAGCGAAGAGAGCGTGTAGTGTTGTAGGGAATTAGCCACCTATTGATAAATTGTGGCTCATTAAAATTTATGGCTTTGAAAACTAAAAGTAGTAATTTAAAGGTAATGCGGTGGCTTACCAGGAGCCAGTGAGATTTGATTAACAGGGGGGTGACGTGATCATATTTTTTTGCATTGTAAATTAATTTCACAGCAGTATTCTGTATTAATTGCAGTCTTCTTTTTTCTTTTTGTGTGATATTAATAAGAAGAGAGTTACAGTAGTCTATTTTGGAGATTATTAACGAATGGATAAGAATATTAATAGATTCGGGTTGTAGGAACTTGGAAAGTGAACGAATTAAACATAATTTATAAAAGCACGTTTTTACTGTGTTACTGATGTGGTCATGATAAGTAAGTTTATCATCTATCCAAACGCCTAAAATTTTTATAGAAGTAACCAATTCTAATACAGTATTATTAATAGTGATTGGAGAAATTAATTTTGTATCTCTTTTCCAGGAGAAGAGCATTGTTTTTGTTTTATTGAGATTTAAAGCTAATTTGTTTGTGAAAAGCCAATTTTTTATTGAAACAAGTTTATTATTGATACGTGTAATATCGTCCAAGTTTTCAGGGTCTATAGGATGAATAAGTTGTATGTCATCGGCGTATGCAAAAGTTGTAAAACCTAGAGACTGAGCTAAGTTTAGAAGTGGAGAAAGGAATATATTGAAAAGAAGGGGAGAAAGTATTGAACCTTGTGGGATGCCGTAATCTGAGGAAAAGTTTTTGGAAGTATTATCGTTAAAGCTGATGACAGAAGAGCGGTTTGAAAGAAAGGAAGAGAACCAAGCCAAAACTTGGTCCTTAATACCAATTGAATCAAGACGTTCTAATAATAAATCTTGATCTATGGTGTTGAATGCGGCCGTTAGATCAAGGGAGACTAGAATTACCGATTTATGGTGATCGAGAAAGTAGTGGATGTTATTGATCAAACCTATCATGGAATATTCTGTGCTGTGGAACTTTCGAAATCCAGTTTGGTGTGGGTGAAGGACGTTGGTTGTTTCGATGAAATCTGAGAGTTGTTCGAATACCAGTCTCTCAGTAAGTTTTGACATAAAAGGAATGTTTGCAATGGGGCGATAATTGGATATTTCATTTGGAGTAACTTTAGGATCTTTCAAAATTGGAAAAGTTATGGATTTTTTCCATTTCTGGGGAAGAGAGGCCGAAAGTAAACTATTTTGTATTAGGGATAGGATGAAAGGTCCCAAACATGAAAAAAAATTTTTGAAATAGAATGGCGGCATTATTTCGTCACGGGTGCCCCTTAGATTAATTTTGCGTAAACAGAGTTCATTTTAACTCCTCCAATGGGATCTATGAGGTCTGCAAGAGTTAAAACGAGGATCCATAGAGTGAGCAAGATTCATGAAGTCTGCGGGAGTTTGTTTTTTGTTTTTTTTTTTTAAAAAGAGGATTTCTAGGGACCCTATGCCACGGCCACTTTCCTTTTAAGGCCATGTGCTTTTAGTCCGCGTTTTAACTTCTACCCTTTCTGGCTTCTTTTCTGTTTGTGGTTGGGATTGCTAGTGCTGAATACTTCATGAATTTCCTGCTGCCTCATTCTAGCTCCCCCTTTTGTTGTGCCAAGCTTTTCTGCACCACAGTGCCCCAAAAGCCGCCTTCTTGATATTAGTTCCCTTAACGTTCTGATCCATGCACTTGTAATATCAAAAATTGACTACTGTAACTCACTATTAAAAGGAATCTATCATAAGGACTTAAAACGCCTGCAGCTTATTCAAAACACGGCCATTAAGATAATCTCGGGAGCAAAGAAATATGATCATGTTACCCCTTTGCTTCAAAATGCCCACTGGTTGCCTGTCCCACACAGGGTAACATATAAAATCGCCCTTCTGACATTTAAAACTATGCAGACCAATACACCAGCATTCATAGACAGAGTTTTGATTCCATATGACCCTCCGAGATCTTTAAGATCTATATCTCAATACAATCTTAACATTCCTTCTTTAAAAATCATTGGCACACGTCGCACCTCCACTTTTTCTGTGACAGCCCCTATGATCTGGAATACTCTTCCTCTTTACCTAAAAATGGAAAAAACTTAAAAAATTTTAAAAGCAACTTAAAGTGCTTTCTTTTTAAAGATGCTTTTAACTGAACTATTGTATTTTAGAGATTAATCTATATCTGTTCTTTTTTAATTACATTTATTTTCCCAGTCCCTTTTGTGTTTACCTTACATGTTCCTCACATTTACTATATCAATTGTATTTCCCCCCCCCCTTTCCTATTTGTGTCCATGGCCTGTTAGTCCACAATTACCTAGTATGTATTGTTGTCAGCCTCACAGTTTTCATAGAAAAGTATGTTTTAATTGTTATATTTTTTTGTTTAAATGTTATTTTATACCCTGTACAACGCTTTGTAGTATCGAAAAAGCGTTTAATCAAAAAACTGAATAAACAATAAACAATACCTGGGGGGGGGGCCTCATGGATCCAGTGGAGCTAAAGCTCACAACTTTGTAAAGAATGCGGCCATGGCCTGGGGTGCACAGGGATCCTCATTTTAGCTTTCACAGACCTCATGGATCTGACTCACCCCATGAGGTAAGCAGATTTTTAAGGACTTGTGGTAGAGACCCACAAGGTCCATGGGGATCCTCTTATTACCCAGTCCTTCTAAGCATGTTGGAATCGATGCAGAAAGAGCAGCCGGATGCCCAGTTTCTACTCTCTGCTTTCTGCAAATATTGCATGCAAACTACTGTACTTCTGAATCTCATTGTGAAAAGTCCTTCTTTCTGGTAAGGGGTGATAGTGCCAAAGACAGACAAACAGGGAGGAAGGGTAATTTTTTAAACTGCAGGTTCTTGCATTGTCTTCCTGCCTAGCAGTTTCCCTCCATGACATAATTTAAAAAAAAAAAAAAATCCCTGGTGTCTAGTGGCACCCCTACCCCTTCCCCAGACCCTTCTCTCAAGGGCATACTATAAGAAAGGTGAGAGTGATGCTCACTTGCTTCTGACTGGCACTGACATCTTCGAAAATGGTGGCTCCTGACCCCATTTTCCAAGATGATAGTGCCAGAGGCAGGAGTGAGTGAGCATTGCTCCTGCTTCTCTCAAGGTATACCTAAGGGAGTTTGAGGACCTGGGGAGGGTTCAGGGGTGCCATTACATACCAGAGAATGTGATGTTTTAACTTGGGTAGGAAGGGGTTTAGAGGTGCTGCTAGACATCAGGATTTTTAAAAAAAGAATTTGTAATTGGGGGAGGGAAGATTGGGTCCGGGGAAGAAGTAGTATTGCTAGACATCAGTTAGTTATTAAGTTTGGGACAAGAGGATCAGATCATTGAGTGCCAATAGACAATATGGATTTTTTGGAGGAGGCTAGGGAATGATTTGGGGGACCTGGGGGGGGAGAGCTTATTAGTGGTTCTCCTCAATGCAGATGACAAGTTAATCCTTCATACTTGATGGTAACCTTGAATTGTGCTCCCTTCAAAACTGCTTTGCACTGGGGCAGAATAACTAATATCATCATTGCTCATTTAAATGTGAACATAAGAATTGTCACTGCTGGATCAGACCAGTAGTCCATCATGCCCAGCAGTCCGCTCATGCAGCAGCCCTCTGGTCAAAGATCAGTGCTCTAAATGAGTCCAGCCTCACCTGCATAAGTTCCAGTTTAGCAGGAACTTGTCCAACTTTGTCTTGAATCCCTGGAGGGTGTTTTCCCCTATAACAGACTCCAGAAGAGCATTCCAGTTTTCTACCACTCTCTGGGTGAAGAAGAACTTCCTTATGTTTGTACGGAATCTATCCCCTTTCAACTTTAGAGAGTGCCCTCTCGTTCTCCCTACCTTGGAGAGGGTGAACAATCTGTCTTTATCTGCTAAGTCTATTCCCTTCAGTATTTTGAATGTTTCGATCATTCCCCCTCTCGGTCTCCTCTTTTCAAGGGAGAAGAGGCTCAATTTCTCTAATCTCTCATTGTATGGCAACTCCTCCAGCCCCTTAACCATTTTGGTCACTCTTCTCTGGACTCTTTTGAGTAGTACCGTGTCCTTCTTCATGTATGGTGACCAGTGCTGGATGCAATACTCCAGGTGAGAGCGTACCATGGCCCGGTACAGCGGCATGATAATCTTCTCCGATCTGTTCGTGATCCCCTTCTTTATCATTCCTAGCATTCTGTTCACCCTTTTTGCCGCCACCGCACATTGCGCAGACAGCTTCATCGACTTGTCGATCAGAACTCCCAAGTCTCTTTCCTGGGAGGTCTCTCCAAATACCACCCTGGACATCCTGTATTCGTGCATGAGATTTTTGTTATCGACATGCATCATTTTACACTTATCCACGTTGAACCTCAGACACGTCTGTTTGACAAGTTCTAAATCTCTAATCGTGTTCCTCCTATCTCATTATCAATTCCCAACAGCCGTCCACATCTTAATTACGCTATTGTTTCAACTTTTAGATTTTAGATTTAACTGATGTACTCTTTCAACTGTAATTGTATTTCAGATTGAATGTTTCTACCTTGTATCAGATTGAATGTTTCCACCTTGTATCAGATTGAATGTTTTTACCTGTATCTCAATCACTGACTGTATGTATCTCTGTTGTAAACCGCTTTGAACTTCTGGTATAGCAGTATATAAGAAATAAAATTATTATTATTATTTGCCATGTCAATGCCCATTTCTCAAACTTGATTATGTCACGTTGCAGATATTCGCAATTCCCCTGTGTCTTCACTACTCTGATAACTTCGTATCATCTGCAAATTTAATCACCTCACTCGTCGTGCCAATGTCCAGATCATTTATAAAGATGTTGAAGAGCACGGGTCCAAGCACCGAGCCCTGCGGCACCCCACTGGTGATGCTCTTCCAGTCCGAGTATTGTCCATTTACCCCCACTCTCTGTTTCCTGTGCTCCAGCCAGTTTTTAATCCACGTGAGTATTTCACCCTCGATTTCATGGCTCGCAATTTTCCGAAGTAGTTGTTCATGTGGAACCTTGTCGAACGCCTTCTGAAAATCCAGATATACAGTGTTGATCGGGTCGTCCTTGTCTATCTGCCTGTTGACTCCCTCGAAGAAGTGCAGCAAGTTCATCAAACAAGATCTGCCTTTGCTGAAACCGTATTGGCTGGTCCTCATCAGACCGTGTCCATCAAGGTGATCAATGATGCGGTGCTTTATCAACGCCTCTACCATCTTTCCCGTTACCAAGATCAGACTCGCTGGTCTGTAGTTTTCCGGATCTCCCCTCAAACCTTTTTTGAAGATTGGCGTTAACATTCGCCAACTTCCAGTCTGCAAATCTCTTCCAGACTGACCGTCAACCTTGTCAGTTTCCCATCTTCATTTCCAGCATATAGCCTGATGGGTTCCGGTATGCTGTGTATATCCTCTTCAGTAAATACTGATGCAAAAAATGTGTTTAGTTTGTAGACGATTACTTTGTCCTCCTTTAGCGCTCACTTTATTCCATGGTCATCCAGCGGTTCCACCGCTTCCTTCGTGGGTCGTTTCCCCTTAATATATTGAAAGAACGGCTTGAAGTTTTTCACCTCCTTGGCTATTTTTTCCTCGTAGTCTTTTGGCCCCTTTTACCGCTTTATGGCACCTGTGTTGATGTTTTTTGTGCGTATTCCAGTTTTCGTCCATTCTTGACCTTTTCCATTCCTTAAATAAAATTTTCTTGTCTCTGATCGCTTCCTTTACCTCTACAGTGAGCCATGCCGGTTCCTTGTTCTTTTTCCTCTTGGATCCCTTGTTAATATGTGGTATATATAGATGTTGCGCCTCGGTGACTGTGTCCTTAAAAAGGGACCAACCTTGCTTTAGCGTTTTACCAGTGCTTATCCTCTTCTTAATCTTATTCTCCATCATGAGTCTCATCCCTTCGTAATTCCCTTTTCAGAAGTTCAGGCCATGGCTGTCGTTCTGGACCGATGTTTCACCCCTGCGTCCAGATCGAAGCGGATCATGTTGTGATTGCTATTTCACAGCGTCCCTTCTACTTCTACACCTTGTGCCGGTCCTTGCAATCCATTTAGAATTAAGTCCAGAATTGCATTTCCTCTCGTATTTTCCTTGACAAGTTGTTCCAGGAAGCAATCGCCTACAGCATCCAGAAACTTGGGGCTCCTTTCATCAAGCCACGCTAGCGGGGTTAAGGCACGTGACTTTTCATCACGCGCTAACCCCCGCGCTGGCCAAAAACTACCGCCTGCTCAAGAGGAGGCGGTAGCGGCTAGCACGGCCTGTGGTTTAACGCTCACTATTATGCACGTTAAACTGCTAGCACGGCTTGATAAAAGGAGCCCTAGGTCTCCCTAGTGCAGCCGGAGGTGATAACTGCGTTGCCTCCCTTGCAGTTGTGTTTAATCTCGTCCGTCGTTTCTCCATCAATTTCTTCGGACTGCCCTGGGGGTCGGTAGTAGATGCCGATCTTCGTTTCCAAGCCATTTGTTCCCAGAATTTTGACCCATAGAGACCAACTTATCCGTTTGTTGTGGCGTGTTCTCTCCAGTAGATTAAATTCCCTCTTTAACGTATATGGCAATGCCCTCAACCTTTTGAGCCACTCTGTCTCTGAGCTGAAGATTTGATGCAAAATTTTTTTTTAAAAAAAGTTTTGTGCTGAAGCAAGTAGCTATGAAATTATGAAATTGCTCATTAGCCTCACACTAACTGCTTGCTATTGCCCATGGTACTTTTCTGCATCAGCCTCATGGATTGCTAATGCAAGTGTAATGCAGATAATTTATACCCCAGTGCTGTAAGCAAATAGAACGCAAATAAGCTGACCCCAAAAATGTATCCTCTCTACAAGTATGCACAGGTCTACCCTAATGGCGCATGGATTGCAGGACAGAAGAAAGACAAGGTAGATGTCTTGAGCAACCAGGATGGGTCTTTACTTAAATTGTGTAAACATTAAAAGAGTCCCAACAAGGATCCCTGTTTCAGCGCTACTGGATAACGCCTTCTTCAGGGGACACTGGGTTGTATTGTGCTTTCCAAACATGCTCTATGCTGAAGTGGCTAGGCGAACCGTACTAGATACAGCACTTTTGTTTTTTGCTGTATCCAGTTCAGTCCGCCTAGCCTCTTCGGTACAGAGCGTGTTTGGAAAGCACAATACAACCCAGTGTCCCCTGAAGAAGGCGTTATCCAGTAGCGCTGAAACAGGGATCCTTGTTGGGACTCTCTTAACATTTGTACAATTTAGTGTAAATCATGTTTTATTGATGTACAACCAGCAAGTACACAATACAAAACATTAGTACAACAAGGTCGAGAACATAAAAAGTACAACCAAACAATTTTTTGAATAAATCCCCGTCCCAACCCCTACCCCCTCCCAAGTGCCAACACACCCATACCCCCCAAACTAGCAGAGAAACAAAACAGAGAGACTGCTGAGCTATCTGTGTTCTTATGCCGCCCAGCAAGCACCAAACAGGACAACCTCACCCCAACCACCTCCCACAGAGTCGATCCCCACCCTACCTAACTAACAAACCACATTCACCTATCCATCCATACCAACCATCTACACTCAGCCAAATAGCATTCCATCCATCCCGGAAAGCAGCCGAGAGCTCGCGGTATCATCAGCTAAAAGGAGTTTAAGACCACACTTCTGGCCCTAGGGGAAAGCGATTGAATATAGGAGTCCCAGGTCTACAGAAAAACTTTTTTCTGCTTGAAGGATAAGCGAGCATGACGCTGCTCCAAGAGCATCAAGTTATGAAAGCAATTCCTCCAAGCCCAGTAAGCAGGTCTTCTGTTGTGCATCTTTATCCAAGACAAGGACTCTTTTTTTGTGTCTACATGAATTGCAGGCATATATACCGTATTTTTCACTCTATAATATGCACTTTTTTCCACCCAAAAGTGGGTGGAAATGTCGGTGTGTCTTATGGATCAATTGAAGACGTCTGATATCTTTTTGACATTGTCCTTTATAGAGTGAATTGCAATAATCGATTTTTGACATAACTAGAGAATGAATCAGGATATTAAGAGATTGGGAATCTAGGACAGAAGCTAAGGACTGTATCATTCTCAGTTTGAAAAAGCAGTTTTTAACAAGAGCACTAATTTGTGGGTGATAAGAAAGCTTATTATCGATGATGTCGCCTAAGATTTTGATTGAGGAGAGTAATTCAATTGGAGTATTTTCGATAGACAATGGGGCAAGAAGATGATGAAGATTATCCTTCTTTGGAAAGAGGACACAGTTTGTTTTGTTGATACTGAGAGAGAGCATATTACAATGGAGCCATTCTCTAATTATTTCTATCTTAGAGTTGATAGAATTGGTATCAGCAAGATTAGAAGGATCAATAATGTGGAGAATTTGTATATCATTAGCATAAGCAAAGACTGAAAATCCAATTGACTTAGTAATGGAGCTAGAGAGATCCGATTGAGTTAGTAATGGAGCTAGATAGATGTTAAAGAGAAGCGGAGATAGTATGGAACCCTGCAGAATGCCAAAATTATTTTTTGAAGGAGGAGGAAGGTGAAGTATTGAAATGTACTATGGAAGACGTATCAAAAAAGTAAGATCAGAACCGTTCAAGAGTTTGATTGGTAATACCAATCGAAGCTAATCTTTCAAGAAGGAGCTGGTGATCGATGGTATCAAAGGCTGCTGCAAGGTCAAGAGAGATAAGGATAACCGATTTGTGTTGATCGAGATAGTATTGGAGAATTGTTGTGAGACCTAGAAGAGAGTGTTCTGTGGAACGGTTTTTGTGGAAACCTGTTTGGTTGGGGTGTAATATTTGAGTTTTATCAACAAAGTTGGAGATTTGATTATTATATACGATTTTTTTTTTTCCTGTTAATTTTGCTAAAACTGGTAAGTTGGAAAACCCAACCTGGCAAGGGCTGAGGTTGGACACCCCTGGTTTAAAATGCCAGGGGAGCAATTTCAAATGATTCATATAATCACAAACTGTGTGACTCATTGTAAGGAACGCTTCCTCTGAAACTTCAAAGTGAATCAATGCGGGTATTTTCCTTTGAAAACCTGCCTATAGTAGCATGCATGTTGAAACTGTATAGTTTGCATGAGCTGTCTTGCACAAGTGGCTGAAAATAAGTGAGTGGGTTTGCAAATGTCAAGTACTAAAGATGATGAAAGGAATGCCCACTTTAATCCATATAGAAATTGGTAAATTGTGCACCTTACATTTTATGCTGCATTTCAGAGAGACACTTCTTTTTTTTTTATTTAGATCAGGCCAGTTTACCTAGCTCTAATGGTCTTGAAAATTGCCCTTCCCATGCTGAGTTCTTTGAGGAATTTGCTGCTGCTTTTTTTTTTTTTTTTTTTTTTGGCTCTATGCAATTGCTCTTATACATAGGTTAATTTCTGCCAGGCTTAAGTTGCATTTAAAGGTGCAATGTACAAAGTACCTGTTTACTTAATTGTTTAACATAGTGATTAGCATGAACTAATAGTACAGTGTTAGTTGTTAGTATGTTCTAATTGCTGCATTAAATATTGGACATAGAAAATGTAATTTTGCAATTTGGAATGGGTTAGGGATTGCGTGTTGCAGTTGATGTATGCTAACATGGCAGCTAAGGTGGTCCAATTAACTACCCATCAACATGTGTACCTACTTATTTGGATTTAGCTCTTGCCTTTTCAGTATTAGCTCAAGGTTAGTTAACATTTAAGGTACAGTATGTATTTCCCTATTCCCAAAGGGCTTCAATTTAAGCTTAGCCCATAGTGTTCTCCCCAGATCTCTTGAATGGTAGCATCACCTGGATGATTTTACTGATCACCTGACTAGCAACATTTTATGATACTGTGCAGTACTACCCTGACTCACCCTCCCTGCCACATTGGGCAAAAATTTGAGAACATTCCCAAGCCAGCAGAGGGATAAGTGCAGTGTTGGTTGTTCGGTTCATGTGCAGTAATAAACTTTGCTTTATTATAATTATATGTCAGCTTTCCCAGAAATGCTCTTAACAGTCTACCTAGAGGTGGTAATAAATTTGTATTGGGTGCAAAGTCTTAGTGCTGTTTAGGGGCATAAGTGAAGCGATTGCAAGACTTGGACATGTAATATGTTCTTACTAGAGTGTTCCCTGCCAAAAACCAAAGTACTTCTAGCACTGCTGATTCAGAGCAATGGGCAGGTGAGTTTTAGTTTAGACAACCTGTTTTTTTTGTGTTCCTGTGGAGATTATAATTGAGTGCAGTTGTTTACGAGCATAATTCGTTTCAGAAGTATGCTCGTAAACCAAATTGCTCGTATATCAAAGTGAGTTTCTCCATAGTAAGTAAGGGAAACTTGCTTGATACGGTCCACCTCCTCCTGCCCCCGAGGCTACCGTCGCTGCTCCATTCCTCCCTCCCCCCTTTTGGACTTTAGTAGTAATTGGCAATTGGGTGCTGGCCGTGTCTCCAACCATTAGTGTTCGATCTGCTCTAATTGAAAACATTGAATGCAATTGTGAGCCTTTAAGGGACAAGAAGATACTGTACCTGAATGTAACTCACCTTGAACTACACCTGAAAAAAGTGAGAGCCAAATGTAAATAATTTTAGATTATTATCAGGAGACCACATGTTATGAATCAGCATGTGCTGTGCAGAGTTTATACAATGTTTGTAAAGTGAGTAATGTTAATGATGCCAGGCATCACTGGCCATGCTTTTGGCAGAAGGTGAAAGATTCCTCATCGCCTCAAGACTTTGCATACGATACTCATTGAGTGGCATACACACGCTTTTTAGAAGGATTCAGAGAGTTAAACACCCCCCAGGTTTCAACTCAATGAAGAGAGGATTTAGAAAGCATATCTTAAAGGAGAGTAGGGGGAAAAAAAAAGTACTCGTCTAGAAATTTTATTTAAAAAATTCATATTCATCTGTACTATCTTACAAGTATAGGTGGATCAGAATATCACATGCATAGCTAAACGAAAAATAAGGATAAACAAGACAAATAAATGGACTCTTATCGTACAATTGTGAAACAGCTAATTTCAGCATCGTAAATTGTTGCATATATAAAAGACCAATGGTTCAGTGCTTTAGAATACATGAAGACAAATGCAGTTGCAGGCAAGCTGGAAACGTCCAGGTAATTTAAAATCTAAAGCCTGCGGTTTGGGGATACACCACTCTGACCAAGGTTTCATTGTTGTGCTAGTGAGGCTGGAGAGCTGCCCCCAAGGACCAGGGGTTTCTGCTGCTGCTGTGATAGAAACTGGGATCAGAGAGCTGCTGCTTGCGACCCACTTCTGCTACCAGAGCCTGAAATCCAGAGCAGGGCCTTGGTAGAAGAAGGTGGTAGGGATGGTGCAAAAATGGGAAGACATACAGCAGGGGTTGGAAAGGAAGAATGAAGAAAAAGCAAAAAAAAATTCCCCTGCCTCTTAACATTGGGGGAAAGTCCCTTCAGCACAGAGCAACACAAATGAGAAAAAGAGATGGGTTGGTAAGGGGGGGAGGGGGAGTCTCTCCAAGATCCTGATTTTATAGACAAATTAGTGTCCAACAAGCTGATGCTCGGAACGCCTGTGCTCTCTACGATACAGGAGAATATTGCAGGAACAGCGCTAAAAATAACTTCCCAATGTTCAGTACTAATAGTATGCAAATCATATGTGCACTATTAGTATTGAGCATTGGGAAGTTATTTTTCAGAAAGGAGGCGGAGCCTGCCAGGTGCATGCACACAGGAGCTAGTGAGAGTGAGGAGGTGACTGGCAGGCCGAGAGTGCGAGCTCGGGAGCTCCAAGCTGATGTAAGGGATCCCAGCAGCAAGGATAGAGTTTTACCTCTGTGCTGTTTTCTGGGCATTGGGAGGAATCCATTTAAAATTTGCATGTTTGTGCTGATCTTCAGCGCCCATGCTGTTCTGTGCACTGGTGCCTTTTGAACATGTGAGCAGTCTAATGCCAATGCTAGTCTGGCTCTAACCACCTCTAGCACTAGCATTAGACATAGAGAATGACACAGGGACAAATTTGCCCCATCCCTGTAGGACAGGGGTATCAAAAGTCCCTCCTCGAGGGCCGCAATCCAGTCGGGTTTTCAGGATTTCCCCAATGAATATGCGTGCAATCTATTTGCATGCACTGCTTTCATTGTATGCTAATAGATCTCATTCATATTCATTGGGGAATTCCTGAAAATCCGACTGGATTGCAACATTCTATGCTACCGATCCAGGGCATGCAGTGGCTTCCCCTATGTCTGTCTCAATAACAGCCAATTGACTTTTCCTCCATAAAATTGTCCAAACCTTTCTTAAAACCAACTACGCTATCCACTTTCACTTATGATTTTAAAGTGTTCTAGGCTTGTGCAGAAGGGTACAAGTACAAATCTTGTGGAGATGGGGATAGAGAGATCCTGCGGTGACGGGGAAAATTTTCCCCTTGTCATTTTCTGTGTTCTGGATTAAATGAAATAAATCCACTGCACACCAGGGTAACTTAACTTTTAACCTCAATTTAATGGTAACCAAATGAGGCAACAGTATTGATTATACATTAGTCAATGCTTTCAGCTATTCATAAAAGCTAGATGTATGTAAGTGATAAGGAGGAAGCACAAAAGTACTATTGTCAGACTCAAGGGTGAAGAGGATAAAGCAGAGTTGCTTAAATATTTTTGTTCCATGTTCACAGATAAAGGGTCAGAAACAGAACTGCAGGTGCAAACAGAAATAGAAATAAGTTACTCTAGATCTTGAATGATTTTTAGAAGATTCTGTTCATGAGGAGTAGCTAAACCAAAGGTAAACAAAAGTATTGACTGAACTTAAGGAAGTTCTAGCAGCTCCTTTAGTGACAAGAAGTTCCTGAGGACTGGAGAAGGGAAGACTGATGTGGTCCCTCCACAAAAGTGGAAATAAAATGAAGAGTGTGAATTACCGCTGGTTAGTCTGATGTTCAGCAGTAAATAAATTAATAGAAATGCTGAAACAGAGGAAAGTAGCACACAACACTTACGGCACCCATTGTAAAAATTCCTTAAACTGACTAGAGGTGCTCAGAACCAAAAAGATGGTAAGAAGCTCACAAAGGGGACACACCCCTAAATGCAGTTTCAGCAGTCTTATCATTGCACCATACTTCTGTCAGAAAAAAGTTGTGAGAACAAAAATTACTTAACTTAAGTGAATGATAATATGTTGGAGAAGTTGTCACACTACAGCGGGTTCTGATGCGTTTCGCCGGAACGGCATCCTCAGAGAACCCACTCTTGCTGGCTGTTGTTCAGTGGAAAAACTTCTTTCTGACAAGAAAAAAGATGAAAAAGCCGTTTGAAAGCTATAACAGCATAATATGTCAACCTCACTCCCGATGCTACTGGTGGATACCTTACAATCCTCTCTTGGCTACTTCTCTTCTGGTTTCATGATGCCACCTACAGCTGATTCCCTGGAATATCTAACAACCCAGGAGGGTTAAATCGCGAGGTAGAATGGTAGGCGTTCCTTCATAAATGATTGACAGCTGGGTTGTTAGATATTCCGCAGCAGATAGAGTAGATGCCTTTGGATCTGGCTAGGAATAGGTCATTGGAGTTAGCAAGAGCAGTTTCCATGGAATGAAGTAGGTGAAAGCCTGATTGAAGTGAGTCAAGAATAGTTCAAAATGAAAGGAAGTTGCAGTGAACAGCATGTTCAAGTAGCTTAGATAAGAAGGGCAGGAGGGAGATAGGGCAATTTTAGTTAGAGGGGCCTAGTGAGAGTTTTATTGAGGAGAGATGTATCTACAGCATGTTTGAAGAAATTGGAAACAGCTGCAGTGCGGAGTGATTGGTTGAGGATTTGAACCTCTAAAACCATCAGTATATATAGAAACATGATGGCAGATAAAGGCCAAATGATCCATCCAGTCTGCCCATCCAGAGTAACCATTATCTCTTCCTTTCTCTGAGATCCTACGTGCCTATCCTACGCTTTCTTGAATTCAGACACAGTCTCTGTCTGTCTCCACCACCTCTTCTGGGAGACTATTGCATGCATCTACTACTTTTTTTACAGAAAGGGTATTTCCTTAGATTACTCCTGAGCCTATCACCTCCTAACTTCATCCTATGCCCTCTCATTGCAGAGCTTCTTTTCAAATGAGACTTGACTCGTTCACATTTACATCATGTAAGTATGTAAAAGTCTCTATATTATATCTCCCCTCTCCCGCCTTTCCTCCAAAGTATAGAGATTGAGATCTTTAAATCTGTAATCATACGCCTTATGACAAAGACCACGCACCATTTTAGTAGCCTTCCTCTGGACCAACTCCATCCTTTTTATATCTTTTTGAAGGTGTGGCCTCCAGAATTGTACACAATATTCTAAATGAGATCTCACCAGAGTTTTATACAGGGGCATCAATACCTCTTTTCTCTACTGGCCATACCTCTCTCTATGCACCCTAGCGTCTTTTTAGCTTTCACTGTCATCTTTTCAACCAGTTTGGCCACCTTAAGATCATCACATACAATCACACCCAAGTCCTGCTCTTTTGTTGTGCACATATGTTCTTCACCCCCCTAAATGGTATTGTTCCCTCGGGTTTTTGCAGACCTTGCATTTCTTAGCATTAAACTTTAGCTGCCAAATTTCAGACTATTCTTCAAGCTTTGCCAGGTCTTTCTTCATGTTATTCACACCATACTTGGTCTATTACAGATTTTGATATCATGCACAAAGAGGCAAATCTTACCCGACAGCCCTTCATAAATATCGTTTTTATAAAAATGTTAAAAAGAACAAGCCCAAGAACAGAACCTTGAGGCATACCACTGGTAACATCCCTTTCCTTTGAGCAATCTCCATTGATCACTACCCTCTGTCACCTTCCACTCAACCAGTTTTTGATCCAGCCCGTCACTTTGGGACCCATCCCGAGGGCACTCAGTTTATTTATTAGATGTCTGTATGGAGCACTGTCAGAGGCTTTGCTAAAATCTAAATACACCACATCTAGCGCACAAAATCTATCCAATTCTCTGGTCACCCAGTCAAAGAAATTGATCAGATTTGTCTGACAAGACCTAGCTCTAGTGAATCCATGTTGCCTCCGGTCCTGTAATCCACTGGATTCCAGAAACTTCACCGTTCTCTGTTTTAAAAGCATTCCCATTAATTTGCTTATCACAGAAGTCAGACTTAATGGCCTGTAATTCCCTACTTCTTCCTTACTTCCAGTTTTCTAGAGAGGGACCACATCCGTCCTTCTCCAGTCCTCCGATATCACTCCCGGCTCTAGAGCGGAGTCACCAGAACTTCTCTAAGTTCCTTCAGCACCCTTGGATGTGCTCCATCGCTTTACCTTTTTTTTAGCTAGCTCCTCAAACACAACCCTCTGAAAATCGATCATGGTCTACCACGCCTCCATCCATATTTATGCTTGTCTTTTATGGTTCCACTCCTGGCGCTTCAGCCGTGAACATAGAACAGAAATATTTCTTAAGCAATTCAGCCTTTTCTTTATCAGCTTCTACATATTTCACAATGCCACTTTTGCACATCTTCCTATCACTAATATATCTAAAAAAAATGTCTTGTCTCAGTGTATTCTCCCAATTCCTCCTATGGGATGGACCTATAGTCCTCCTTCCATAGAAGTGTATCAGATGGCACATTCTCTGTCCCTCACCAAGCATACTCTTGTTAGGTGAACAGGCTTAGTGATACCTGGATCATAGTTATAGTACTCTTTTATTTTAGTTAGTGAGAGTAGGGGCATTGTGTTTATAAAGCTAAGTTTGTGGTTTGCTTATTTTTGGTGAGAGAGATCATGACAGATGTCCCAAGAGCGTGGCTAGAATGTAAAACCAGGCCAGCTGTTCACAAGGAAGTTGGTTTGAGGTAGGAATGATGATTATATCTGAGGCTGAATTTCTAGACCTACTTACGGTATGTGCTGTTCCTGCCTGTGCCTCTGGCTGCAGGCTGCTTATCTTTTTGTAATAATCAGGAGGCATGTTAGTTGGATATGTTTGTAAGCAGTGCTTTTGTTTTCTGTACAAATGAAACTTTAATAAAAATTTAAATTACAAAAAGAGAAAAATGGGGGCCGCTGAAAAGTTCTCAGCCCAACCAACAAAGTCGGGAGACTCTCCACTGAGGGCTATGTATTTAGTCCAGTGAAAGTTTTTCAATTTATTTATTTATTTTTGTCAGAAAAATACAGAACGAAAATTGCTGGACTAAGTATATAGCCCTCATTGGAGATTGCCCCATCTTTGTTAGTTGGGCTGAGAGCTTTTCAGTGGCCTCTTGTAATCAGAAGGCACACAAATCGTGATCTCACTGATAGCCTGCATAATATTCTAAAGAATTTCTGGCAGAGGTGCAACAGGAGGAACTGGGTCTTCCTGACATGTATATCACTCCTTTTTTTCAAAATGTCCTGGCTCAGTATTTGCAGTTGTAAATAGACACTGATAACCCAAGCTGTGCACACAGTTTCTGGCTCCTTTGAGTGAATGAAACTACTTTTTAAATGAAGCTTGTCTAATCAGTTTCTAAATGGATATCAGGCCAAAAAAATATTGACTTTAGTAACAAAGAATTTGCTTCTTCTTGCGAGCTGATTTTTATTGGGAAATGCACAAATTCTGTCTTGTACTGGGTCTTTCTTACATGTGGATCACTACAGTAGTTTCTTCTTTCCTTTGCTATGCCCATGACCTCAGAAACAGGATCAATGGGAAGAGTATTTGAACTGGAGCAAATTTTTGCTGAGGTAATGGGCACTTTGTACATGTCTGACTGGTCTTCGTGCATAGTTTATTTAAAGAATTTCAGGAGACTTATTTTGAATTATTTCAGCATTGAATGTTTGAGAAGGGCCTCTAAAGGAAAGTCAAATGTGGAAAGTCTGTAACAATTAATGTGACTAATTAATGGAAAGCTTATATGGATTAGTAGATCAAATACCGGTCCCAATTACAACTCGTTAGTTTTCAGCAATAGAGATCTGCATATGTTATGTTTCCTCTGCATATGTTATGTTTCCTGTGTTCTAGGAAAGATAGGTTGAGCAAGAACACTAGACATAGGATTATGTATGTCGAACTCGGGACTAATGATGGGTTGCTATGGCAGCTGTACATACACTGATGAGCTGCACTAAAATATTTGTCGTCCTTATTCTCTCCATGACGGTTACTTAGGAACCAAATTAATATTCTGTAATTAACGAGTGTTACATTTTAGAATGTGCATTAGATACATCATGGGCTGCACAGAGGCCATGTGTTTGAATGACCTGCCCGACGCAAAGGATTACTGGGAGGACATTCCCAACCTCAATAGCAGGGTTCTAGAATTCAGAACCCTGCCTCTTTTTTTTTTCTACTGTTTGACTCTGACTCCACTGCTTGCCTTGGATCGGTAGCATGGAATGTTGATACTCTTTGGGTTTTGACCAGGTACTAGTGACCTGGATTGGCCACTATGACAATAGGCTACTGGACTTGATGGACCTTTGGTCTGACCCAGTAAAACTATTCTTATGTTCTTATGTAAAATACTGGTAAATATAAAATACTGGTAAAGATATGTATAAAATAAGTTTACCATATGTTATGTTTTTTGGTACATTTTTGCTGCCTCTGATTCCACCCAAAATTGCTTCTGATTCCACAGCCCTGTTGAACTAATATATTAAAGTTGCTAGTTAGTTTTTACTTACAGTAATATATTATAGTTATTGCTTAATGAAAGTAATACCATATTTCCCACCTCCTCCATCAGGACCCAAAACCACCATAACATTTGGTTTTAAACACAAATCAAAATTCTCCCAATAATCGCCCACCTCGATTCTCCAAAACTCCCCTGATCCTTGAGGTTATGGGCTGGGCTGGTGCAGGGCCTTGAGGATCTGTGTATGCTGAAGAATTCTGCCAAATTTATCCTCAAAAATGTCCAACCATTGTTTTTCTGACTCATAATCAATCTCACTGGTTGCAACCAGTGACAAGCTTAATGAAAGCTGGCTGCTAAACAATTCTGAATACCTGCATATCTTTTATGAGAGAGTTCATGTCATCCACTTGAGTCTATGACACTTTGATGTCATAATTAAAATCAACAGTTAATTGAACAAGATTTGATTTCTTTGCTGTAATTGACACCAATTCATCACTGTTTTGTGGCTTACCAGGTGCAACTTGCATCTAACATAAATATTATCTCTTTTTCGTTTACTAACGAAATAAAAAAATTTGCCATAAACTGAGTTCTTAAATATCAAAGACCCAGCCATCTTTATCACCTTTGTGCAGCATGCATGAACAATTTAATTCAAGGACGTTTGCTAGAAACCAGATGCAGTCCAATAACGGCCTAGTGATCCAAAGAAAATCGAATGGGTGTAACTAATAATATAACATAACTTTATTCTTCTGTACCACCACAATCAGACGATTTCTAGGCGGTTTACACCGAATGAGCTGGACAATCAGTGAAATACAAATAGCAAAAGTACAACATATTTTGTAAGAATAGTCAGAGTAAAATTATTGCAATTAGTATAATTTCTCTTTAGGAAATGAATCTATCAAATAATGCAGTCTTGATTTCTTTTTGAAATGCACCGTAGGTCAACCTGGTTCCATTGATGTAAATACCTAACCAGGACTGCTGTTTACCTACTTGAAACATAAAAGTCTTATCCAAAAAGGACCTGTATCTGCAACCAGTGATTTTTGGATAGGCAAATAAATTACAATTTCTGGTTATCCTTGTAGGGCTGTATAGCATAAAATGAGACAAAAGATAGGTAGGGGCTAATCCTCAAACTAGACATATTACTTCTTACTGAAAATGTAATATATTACTTATTTCATTACATTTGCATGAACACAATTAGTAAGTTTAGTAATACATTACTGCCCAATATTGATAGGTAGTATTCCTTAGGACTAGAGACTGACCAATTTTTGGTTTTAGGTTTGGCAGTGGAAATCAGCCTCCCTATTCCCTCCCCAGACTGCCCACCAACTCTGACCCATGTTCCAAGGCCTTCTCTTTAAAAGTCTTAGTGGTCTAGTGGCCTCTTTGGAGCAGAAATATCATTTTCACTACACAGCCAGCAGAAGCAACTCAGGATGCTCCCACCCCCATAGAGACCACTAGACACCAAGACTTTTAAAAGGTAGTCTGGGAGAGGGCAATAATGGTGGGCAGCCTGGGGGGGAGGGGGAGATGAGTTTTCAGTAAGGCAGGCTTGCGACACAGGTACATAGCCACAATTTCAATTCAACCAAAACTGAGTGGTGGATTTCAGTCGCAGATTTCAGATTCGTCCTAAACCAAAGCCAGAGGTTTAGGTCAGTTTCTACATAGGACCAAGGCCTATCCAAAGTACTGGTGACCACCGCCTCCTCTTTTTTTTTTTTCCCAAACATACCTAATCTACTTGGAATTCTTGTGTCCTTTTTATCTATTTCCTAAAATAAGTATGGCTGTTCATCCCTCTCTGTTTCTTAGTGTTACTTATCGCTTTGTCAGAAGGAAGAACTGAACTGGAAAGCTCAGGATTGTAATCTGATGGTAAGAAGTACACACTATGTGTATGTTCAGAGAGCTCTGTTCATGATCTTAGACATCTAACACTTTGGGCAAATTCTATAAGAGATGCCTAAAATCAGATGCCTATCTTAATTAGTAAATTGGCTTCAATTATGAACTTTAATATGCTCATAATTGGGGGAAAAATAAAAATTAATTGAGCTATAGGCACCCAATAGTAAAGTAGACATGTTTAGGGATGGAGAGTGACTTAGGCAATGCTAAGTGTGATTTTGTAACGGGCCCTAATTTTCTGCTGTGTGCTAGTTTTTTGCAGCTATCTTGATGTCTCTCTTTTGGACTGTGCTGCTAGAAACCTCAGACAGAGAGAAGGAAGAGTTACATTGTGTTTTTTTGGGTGCCTGCAGTTTGTAGTCATTCATGTATTTTGTGTGTGTGTTGTGTCCCAAAGCAGCAGTAGTGTGGTAGCTCTGCTTGAAGAGGGTGTTTTTTTTTTAAAGCTTTAAAACATTATATACGGTAATTTGAAACCTGAATCTTGGTTGGAATGCTAACCAAAGTGTATGCCAGGTGGGTGGTATGCATTTTCTCAGGGCACTTACGAGTAGCATACTGTCTTTTCAATCAAAATAGAAAGCTGGGGGCAGCAACTGGTGAAAGCTCTGAACTGTGATATAAACTTCTTCATGGGATGTTATAGGTAGAGTTCAGTCGTTTTCATAAATGCATAAAATGTGTCTCTTTCGGTGGTAATCAAATACTAGCAAATGAAGAATTAGGGGTAAATTAGGAGAGGTGGCGGTCTGTGGCAAATTTAGGAAATGTGTTAGCAAATTCAAGTTTCTCTGGGGGAATTAGGTTTGATGTATTATACTCTAAGATACAGCAAATTTGCAATCTATCCCTGAAAACAGGCATGATCCCGGAGGACTGGAAGATAGCCAACATTACGCCCATCTTTATAAAGGGATCAAGAGGTGACCTAGGAAACTACAGACCGGTGAGTCTGACCTCGGTTCCGGGGAAAATGGCGGAAGCACTGATAAAAGAAACATCAATGAACATTTTGAAAGAAATGAACTTCTGATAACCAGCCAACATGGTTTCAGCAAGGGGAGATCGTGCCTAACGAACTTATTGCACTTCTTCGAAGGAATTAACAAACGGATGGACAAAGGAGACCCCATAGACATCATATATCTAGATTTCCAAAAAGCCTTTGACAAGGTACCCCATGAACGCCTACTCCGGAAACTGAAGAACCATGGGGTGGAAGGAGACGTACATAGATGGATCAGAAACTTGTTGGCGGGTAGGAGTGAAGGGCCACTACTTGGACTGGAGGAGGGTCACTAGTGGGGTCCCGCAGGGCTCGGTACTCGGGCCGCTGCTATTTAATATATTCATAAATGATGTAGAAACAGGGACGAAGTGTGAAATAATAAAATTTGCAGACGACACCAAACTATTTAGTGGAGCTCGGACTAAAGAGGACTGCGAAGAATTGCAAAGAAACTTGAACAAACTAGGGGAATGGGCGACGAGATGGCAGATGAAGTTCAATGTTGAGAAATGTAAAGTATTACATGTGGGAAACAGAAACTTGAGGTACAACTATACGATGGGAGGGATGTTATTAAATGAGAGTACCCAAGAAAGGGACTTGGGGGTAATGGTGGACATGACAATGAAGCCGACGGTACAGTGCGTAGTGGCCGCTTAGAAGGCTAACAGAATGCTAGGCATAGTCAAGAAGGGTATTACAACCAGAACGAAAGAAGTTATCCTGCCTTTGTATCGGGCGATGGTGCGTCCGCATCTGGAATACTGCGTCCAGTATTGGTCGCCGTACCTTAAGAAGGACATGGCGCTACTCGAGAGGGTTCAGAGGAGAGCAACGCGCCTGATAAAGGGGATGGAAAACCTTTCATATGCTGAGAGATTGAGAAACTGGGTCTCTTTTTCCTGGAGAAGAGGAGACTTAGAGGGGATATGATAGAGACTTACAAGATCATGAAGGGCGTAGAGAGGGACAGATTCTTCAAACTTTCGAATAATAAAAGAGCAAGAGGGCATTCAGAAAAGTTGAAAGGGGACAGATTCAAAATGAATGCTAGGAAGTTCTTCTTTACCCAACGTGTGGTGGACACCTGGAATGCGCTTCCAGAGAGTGTAATAGGGCAGAGTGTGGTACTGGGGTTCAAGAAAGGATTGGACAATTTCCTGCTGGAAAAGAGGATAGAGGGGTATAGATAGAGGATTACTGTACAGGTCCTGGACCTGTTGGGCTGCCGCGTGAGTGGACTGCTGGGCACGATGGACCTCAGATCTGACCCAGCAGAGGCATTGCTTATGTTCTTATTTATAAATTGTAACTTTCCTTGTCATCATCAGCAGGTAAATCCAGAGACAAGGGGATAACAGCCATCAACCAGCAGGTGGAGATAGAGTTGTTCTCAGGGTATATCTTGGATGCATAGCCTCCTGGCCAACCAGTATACTCTATCTCCTGCAGATTGGCTGATGTGTTTTTCACAGCTCCTGGATTCTATGTGTCCTGGTGCTATGGAGCGTTTGAGCCAGGTCGGGCTTTTGGAATGGAGGGGTGTTCTAGCACATTGTGCCAGCTTTGGAGGTACACCTGGATCCCCCCCCCCCCAGGTCCCTTACCCTAACCGACAGATTGCCTTCTGTAAATTTATTCTTGCCCACGAGGGATTCCAGAAGAGGAAGAGGTAAGGTAAAAGAGTACAGGTCGGTTAAGCGGTAACAGGCTGGTTGTTTTTTTTTTTTGTTTTTTTTTTTGGTCGGGGGTTCCAGGTGCGTCGCGGTTTAGGGTCGCAAGGGTTCAATGCATGGCCTTTCCCGGAGATGTGAGGGCCTGGTTCGGGGGAACGACATTCAAATGTAGGCAGGCAGCGATTCACAAAAAAAAAAAGAGGGACACCGACTGGGCTGAGCGATCCAAAAATAAGTGACTGCTGAGGACCAGTTGCTCATGTCCTTTCCGACTGCCCTACCTTCTGCCGCCCTGCTCTCTGCCCCAATCTCCTGCTCTCTGCCTCCCCAAACTGGCTCTCTGCCTCCCTGACTCTCTCTCTCTGCCTCCCCGACTCTCTCTCTGCCGCCCCAAACTGGCTCTTTGCCTCCCCGACTCTCTCTCTCTGCCTCCCTGAATCTGAAGATACTAGCAAATGCCACACAGCACTGCCCTGCTTCTGCCCTGGCCTTCCCCTGCAGTGCCCACGGGTTTAAAGTGGGTTAAAACCATGGGCTTGCTATTAAAAGTTTAAAAAGTAAAGTAAAAAAAAAAAGTCGCTGCTCTTTAAGCACGCGCTGACCATACAGATGGTCTGCACATGCATTGGGATTGCTATTCAGCGATCCAAACAATCGGTTAGGGGTGTGATTTCGATCACTCATATGCATGAGGGCGATTTGTGAATCAGCTCCCTGGCCACGGATTGGATAGGATCGCTCATGAATCGGATCTGTGGCGTTAGTGAATCTAACCCTAGGATTTTTGGAGATATCCAATGGGGATTTCAGGTTTGTTTTGGGGCTGAATCTGAAACCAAAATTATTTGCCTCTAACAAGAAACAAATAAGTTAAGAACTTCTGTGCTAAGGCATAAATCCAGCAAAACTGAACCTACTAGGATGCTGCTTGCTTGTGTTAATGTACAGTCTGCACAATGTAAATATGCAAGTTCAAGCTGTGAGGGCAGAACATAAAACAGCTCCTGTTATAGAAATAAGCATCTAAGATGAGAATGAGACCAGGAGAGCGATTCGTGAACTCTCTGGGGAGGCCGGGATATAAAATGAATTAAATCAACCGATAGATTTATTTATTTATCTTACTCAAGATGATGATTCTGAAAAATAGCTTCAGGCTGTCGACATATCTGCCCTGCATTGCAAAAGGAAGCCAGTGCTTCCAGTAAAAATAGGTACTTGATTTCTTTTGCCACATCAAAGCTGCCTTCAGTCTGTTTTCTGTGTGTGTTTAGATAGACAATACAATTTAGGAATGGCAATATTGTCAACAGAAGAAATTTGGAGTAAAGAATGACACGGGGACAAATTTTTCCCCGTCCCCACGGGGAACTCATTTTCCCGTCCCATCCCGGCAAGTTCTTTTCCTGTTCCTGCCCCATTCCTGCAAGCTCTGTCCTCATCTGCAGAAGCCTCAAACACTTTAAAATAATGAGTGTCCAAGGCTTGTGAGATTAAGGCACAGCTTACAGGAATGGGGCAGGGATAAGACCAGCGACAAAACTCACAGGGATGGGGCAGGGAAATCGAGTTGCTGTGGGGATGGGGAAAAATTTGTCCCCGTGTCATTTTCTAATTTGGAGCACTACTTGCAAGTATTTCTTTAACAATTCCGCTGGAAAGTTCAAATTGATGCGAACAGTCGCTGCCTTTTATTTATTTATATATAATATAAATATATATATACAAAAGGCAATGATTGTATAGGCAGCGACTATATAGGCTGCATTCATGGCCTGTAAAATTCCAAAGTGAGATTAGTTGTCAAATGAAATTCAAACATCTGCTTGGTCAAGCTTCCTTATCCTGATCCTCTTAACTTGGTTACATTCTCTAAGGAGACTGTGGCTAACTGTGAACCAAAGCCCTGAAGCAGGATCTCTATAAGAGTCTCAAATCTCCAGATATCAACTGGTGACCACATATCCCAGGGGTGCCCACACTTTTTGGGCTTGCGAGCTACTTTTAAAATGACCAAGTCAAAATGATCTACCAACAATAAAATTAAAAAAAAAACACAACGCACACTGTACGCATAGAAAATGTTAATTATCATTCCTATTCCAGGGTTTTTCATAGAGGTCAAAGCAGATGACTCTGTGCACTATCACCTCAGTAACAACCATACAAAAATAGACAAATATACCCCCCTCCCTTTTTACTAAACCACGATACCAGTTTTTAGAGCGCAGGGAGCTGCGCTGAATGCCCAGCGCTGCTCTCGACGCTCATAGGCTCTCTGCGCTAAAAAACTATTGCGGTTTAGTAAAAGGGAACTTTAGTGTAAAATATAGACAGCAGATATAAATTCAGACACATTTTGATCACTAAATTTAAAATAAAATAATTTTTCCTACCTTGTCTGGTGATTTCATGAGTCTCTGGTTGCACTTTCTTCTTCTGACTGTGCATCCAATCTTTCTTCCCTTCTTTTAGCCTGTATGCTTCCTCTCCTCCAGACCTCATTCCTTCCCCCAACTTTTCCTTCCTCTTCCCTGCCCTTTCTTTCTCTCTGCCTCCCTTTCTTTTTTTTCTGTTTCTCTTCTTTCCTTCTGTCTCCCTGCCTGCCCTTTTTCTTTCTTTCTCCCTGCCCTCCCCCAAGCCACTGCTATCGGGGACCAGGACCCAAACCGCCACCAATAACAGGCCCGAAAGCCGACGCCACCCCAAGCTGTCCCTGCTTCGGCCGACCAGCATTCCTCTCCCCGACGTCAATTCTGCCGTCGGAGAGAGGAAGGCTGATTGACCCAAGATCGTGATCGACCTATTGGGGGAAATGCTGCCGGGTCCTGCCTTCGCGGAAACAGAAAGTAGGCAGGACTCGGCAGCAAGAAGAGCAAATGCTTCACTAACCTGTTTCCCGCCTTAGCCCATAGCGAACGCTTGCTTCAGGACTCTCAACATGTGCGTGCCGGCTTCCCTTCTCCCCCCCGGACATAACTTCCGGTTTCTGAGGGAAGAGAAGGGAAGCCGGCACGCACACGTTAGAGCCACGGAGCATAAGTTCGCTACGGGCTGAAATCTCCAAGCCGTTTTTTTTTGGGTTTTTTTTATGTTCAGCAGCGGCGGCAGCAGCAGATGATAGCTGGGCGGACCGCCCAGCTAAAAGGCCCTAGAGAGAACACTGGAGAGGAAGGCTGATCGGCCCGGTAGATCAGGATGGCAACACAAGTCTATCACGGAGCCCGGGATGGGCTCCGCGATCGACTCGCGTTGCCTTCCTGAGCTACTGGTCGATCGCAATCGACGTGTTGGGCACCCCTGACATATCCTGTGTAGATAACCATCCTACTGGGGAAATATATACAAGAAAATAAGAATTCTCTTATCACAGCTTGACTCACCAAAGGCTACTAGAGCCACCCTTTCTTCATAGCTTTGCCATAGCAAATCCAATTATCTTAGTCTCTTTGAAAGAGCAGGGGGTGGGGGTGGCAGCAAGAGATTAAACTGAAAAACATATGCTGTTTGACTATCCATGTTTCATATCTAATTCCAGAGATTCATCTTTAAATGTATGTCATGTTTTTCTGTCAAACATTTGGACATGGACAAGGGAATCCAAACTTATGACACTCAGGCCCAGATTCATAAAAAAACAATTCACAGCCATTATAGTAGCGATTTTAAAAAAGCAAGTCATTCTCCAAAAAAACGCTCATGCGAATGAGATTGGCAGAGAGTAATGAAGATTGCTAAATTTGCATGTACATATCGCTATTGATAGCAATGGACACATGTAGAATAAACGCAAAAAAAAAAAAAAGCTGCATACAACTCCCCCTGGCAGCGGGAGAGATGCCCACACTCTCCTGCCACCACACAACCCCTCGCCCATTGGAGGGGCTTTAAACAACCTTGGCCAATCGGAGCACCAGGATGCACCAGGAAGGGGAAGGCCTATTATTTTGAAGAGGTGGGCCAACTGGTCTGAGGGAGTAGGTATCCTTCTGGCTAGCCATCTAAAGTGAGGTAAGGAGGTTGTTGGAGGCATGGGGGGCTGTTGTGTGGCAGCAGGAAAGCGTGGGAATCTCTCCCGTTGCTGTGGGGGTGTTGTATGTGGTGGGAGAGAGTGAGGAATCTCTCCTGCTGCTGGGGGGTGTTGGTTGGCAGCAGGAGAGATGGGCATCTCTCAGGGGGGGTATGTTAGTTGGTGGCTGGAGAGATGGGCATCTCTTCAGGAGGGGGGAAGGGGTTGGTTGGCGGCGGGAGAGATGGGCATCTCTTTGGGGGGGGGGATGTTGGTTAGCAGTGGGAGAGATAGGTATTTCTTCCTCTGTGGGGGGTGGGGAGGGTGTTGTATGTGGTAATGAGGGTTTGTCTCTCCCGCTGCCAGGGGCGGTGTTTGCAGTGGGCATAGCTTCCTCTGCGGGGGTGGAGAAGGGTGTTGTATGTGCTGGGCATCTCTTCCGCTGCTCGGGAGTGTTGAATACGTCGGGAGAGAGTGGAGAAACACTTTTAACAGTGCTGGCACTATACTGGCACCCCCGGATCAGTCACTGATTTTTGTCGCCAAAAGCAGGCACCGCTCTTGGAGAATGGCTTAGCAATGTTCAAGAATCCACCAGAGTACTTGTTTCAGTATTCAAGAATCCATTTGCATGGCAGTGTTGAGAGACTCCTAAAAAGCTTGCAAAAGACCTTGGTAAGCTGTTTTGATGATCTGCCGCTAAAATACATGCTCGCTAAATTGGCTAGAACTGTTTAGTGAGCACATTAAATGTTTTGAGAATCTGGGCTTCATTTGAGAGTTTTGCAGGGTCTGAGGCAGCAGCTCTACCACTGGGCTACTCCTCATCTCACTAGGTTATTTTTCCTTTTTGTTTATTCATACTTAAACCTAAACATCTTGGGGGGAAGGGGGGTTAATTATCTTCCTGGTTTTTATGAGTCATGAGTATTGCAAAGCAAGATTGCATGGAAAATGCAGTGGATTAAAAAAAGCGGGCAATAGTTGCTCCAGTCAGTTCTTGTGTAGAATGTTTCCCTATTGAACAGATTTTTGTTTTCTCTTTGCAGCTATGCAAAAAAAGAATCTGACTTGAATGGCATCCAGGCTAGGCTTCGAGACATTGAAATATCTCTCAATTCCAAAGATGCTGCTCTGGCCACGGCCCTCAGTGAGGCGAAGACCCTGGAAGGAGACCTGGAAGATCTGCGAGATCAGTTTGGGCAGGTGCGCCTGAGAGTGGCTTTCACACCAGCTTTTAGCTACATACTAACTTTGTTCAGTAGGGGCACACTTGGGGCAGTCAATTCCACTGTAAAATCTCCAGGAAAGTTTTGAGATGTATTATAGAATTTTTACACATGCTATTACTTTCAATTTGTTGTCTCTAAATACTGTTTAAAAAAAAAAAAAAAGTTCCTGCCAGTTGCATGTTACATCTCTTTCAGAAACAATCAGTATTGCTCTGATGAAGCATTACCGTATTTTCACGTAGATAACGCGCACCCGTGTAAAACGCGCACACGGGTATAGCGCGCGGGAAACCAAAATATATGTAAAAAAATTTTTGTATACCGCGCACACCCGTATACCGCACATACTGCCCGACTCTCCTTTCGCCCGCCCCAACTCTCCTCTGGAGACCCCGACTCTCCTTTCGCCCGCCCCGACTCTCCTCTCCCCCTTGAAGTCCTGTCCCCACCCTGAAAGCCTGATGGGCCCATGTGCCTCAGGCTCCGCCCCCGGGAGGGACCTAAGGCTCCCGGGCCTATTCTGATTGGCCCAGGTGTCTTAGGTCCCACCAGTAGGCAGAGCTTTGGGACGGATGGGCCAATCCGGCCTTATTCCGTCGTCGGCTGCCTGCCGGACAGGCAGGTTTGGCTCCCGTCTGTCCGGCCAACTACACAAAGGTACGGGGAAGGTGGGTGGGGGGTCATGGGGGTCGCCCAGGGGGGTCGCGGGTCAGCTGGGGGGGCGGTCGGAGGTTCTTGGGGGGGGGGCGGTCATTGGGGGGAGGGGGGTTTGCGTCGAGGGCAGGAGGGCCTGGGATCCCTCCTGCCCGTAATGTAGTGCGGGGTGGGGGTAGGGGTTCGCTGTGGCCAGGAGGGTTTGGGCTCCCTCCTGGCCCGAACAACTAGCGGGGGGGGGGGTCGCCCCGATATTGTTGGGGAGTCGGCGGGGCAAGAGGGCTTGGGCTCCCTTTTGCCCCAATCGTGTCGGGGAGTCGGGGGGGGGGGGGCAAGAGGGCTTGACGTCAGAGAAAGGGCGGGACCGCCAAGAGGAAGCACCAGGACACCGGTAGGAGCTTCTACATGATGGGGGGGTCGGGAGGCTGTGGGGGTGCGAGCGGTCCTTCAGGGTGGGGGTGCGGGTGTGGGTGGGAGTGCAGGCGAACGGTCCTTCGGGGTGCGGGTGCGTGCGAGCTGTCCTTCGGGGTGGGGGTGCGAGCGGTCCTGCGGGGGGGTGAATCGGACGTCGGGGGGGGGGGAACTATGTAAAAAAAATTTTGTATAACGCGCTCACGCGTATAATGCGCAAGGTTATGCACGGTTTGTAAAAACCATGTATAACGCGCGCGTTATATGCATGAAAATACGGTAGCTGCTTAATCATTGTAGTCTCTCAATGTAGTTTAAACAACTTAGGGATTCTACTGCATTGCATAAGGCTTTTATATAGTGAAAGATTATAGAGGAGGTTTTTTTATGCCAGTGATTATATTAACCCCTACAAAGCCTCCTATTTATCTACAATTTTAACATATTGTTGGGTTGGAGGAGGGGATATGAGGCTTTTACCTACCTCATGATAATTTTCACAATATTAAGCCATTTGGTTAATGCTTGCTAATCCCTATTTTGTTTCTATGTAGACTCTTGGGAAACTATTTGTGGATCACTTCTTAGCATTTACATGGTGTGTGTGTGTTTACTGTGCTGCAAACATTTTGAGAGTGTGGTTGTTTTTGATTTTCTAATTTTGTCTCATATAGGCTTGTGTGTGTTGGACTAATATTTAGCCAACAAGATTGATTAGGCACACAAATAGTGATGTCACTGGGATGGAATAGCTCTCCTACAGCTCACAACTGAATGTAAAGTTCTGATTATGCCTGTCTCTTCTGCGCATATCTTTCTCCTCAGTTTTGTTTTCCACTCTCGTGAATAGACACAAAACAAAGCTGTCCCAATTTGTCAAGAAGTTAACCTCTGTTTTCTGAAATGTTTTTCTTTCATTTTAATTGTGATTCATTTAGTTTGGTTCCTGCAAAATGTCTTTACCAAAGTCAGTTTCTTGTGCAGAGGAGTAGGGATGAAAGATCCAGAACTTCGATACTCTAAATCAGTGTATCACAAACTGCATGAGAGGCTGGCTGACTGCTTACAGGATGTGCCTCTCGCGGCAAGAGGCATGTCCTAGAGGCTGTCAGCTTGCGCCGAGGACTCTCCTCGCCGGCACCTGTCCTCTTCTCCCCCAACGGCAAAGGGACATGTTCAGGGTCCAGCTGGAGGGCCTCCACGCATGCATGGACATCGACATAATGACATCACACATGCGCGTGATGTCATCGCATCGGCATCTGCACACTTCTGGGTGCCTTCCGGCCACGGCACCAGGTTTAGTGTGCCCTGGTGCCGAAAGGTTTGCAAGACACTGCTCTACATGGTTAATCTGCCTATGTTCTGATCACAACTAAGATGACTTCACTTATTGTGGCTGTACAGTATATCTTCATAAGCCCAGAAACACTTCCTTAACTGACTGAAACAATTATAAAGCAGAAAAGAGGTTGCTAGTAGACTGATTTAGCTGCCAGTGCATTCCAGCAAATTCTCTTTGCTTAAAATCCAGTCCAGCTCCCTCTGCAGTGACTTCAAAAGTTTCTAACTGCAAAGGAGCAGCTTCAGATTTCAGCTAAAAGAACCTAAACATTAGGTGTAAAGAAATGGGCAAGCTGGGGATTCAAGACCAAAAGTAGTGTAAATATGTTTAAACCTTATGATTATCATCGAGACCATATGATGTATGGGGCAGAACTTATTTAGGTTTTATTTAAACCTGGTGCTTGTCATCTATGAGTTTTCTGCCAAGGGCCATGAAAATTACCCACGTTTAATCGAGGCCCATACTGAGGTGTCTCATTTATTATTTATTCGTTATTTATTTTACTATCACTATTGCTTTATTTGCACTTAAAAACATAACAATTGCCGCTGTTGGGTCAGACCAGTGGTCCATCGTGCCCAGCAGTCTGCTCACGCGGCGGCCCTTGGTCAAAGACCAGCGCCCTAACTGAGACTAGTCCTACCTGCATATGTTCTGGTTCAGCAGGAACTTGTCTAACTTTGTCTTGAATCCTCTGAGAGTTCCATACAGGGCTCTACCAATCTTTTTGTGTTTGATTGGATTACATTTTTGGTAGTTTTTCTAGAGTTTTTTGATTGCCTTTTGATTAAAAAAAAAACCATGTACAGGTAGAAGAATGTTTTGCCCTTCACTTGCCACTGCAAAGTGTGTCATCACTTGATAGCAGAGAGAGACATTCTCTGCCAATGGCAAATCCTTATGCATATTTTTAGAGGTTTGGGATGGTAATAGCAAGAGTTATAGAGTAAGACTGCAGTACCTTACTAGTGCCCATAAAGCAGGAATTAAAATTAATGCAAGGGGTACAGGGGACTTAAAATGGTGGTAGGAAGAACAAGGTCTAAATTAATAGAGAAGGCAGTATATTCTTTTTAAGAGTATAAAATAATTTTTTTTAATGTTTTGGACTTCAGAAATTTTACCAGTTTGTAAATTTGTTTTCCTTTGGTTTAAAGGAAATACAGAGAGGTTCTAAAGAAGAAGGTTCATCCATTAATCTTTGCATTGTATAATGCAGTTAATATAAATTGCACATGTTTCTAATAGATGGGGATGGGATTTGATAGACTGCCTTTCTGTGCTTACAATCTATATATAAAACTGTTTTATATATAGGTCCTTATTGTGTACCTGGGGTAATGGAGGGTTAAGTGTCTTACATAGGGTCACAAACTGCAACAGAAATTGATCCCGCTTCTCAGATCACTGCACTAACTTCTGTTGTTTATTAGGAATTTGTTATACTGCATTTTCCTGTTTAGCAGGTCAAAGCAGTTTACATAATACATTTTCTAGTGTAATAGGTATGTCAATCTGGACAAGTGGGTAATTTCCCCGTAGCCGCAAGCCTTGCAGAAGGAATCCACTCCAGATTTTTTTTTTTCTGTATCCCTTGTACTTCACAGAGAGCTCTACTGCCACCTACAGTTTTTTCCTTCTGCACACGAGCCTGGAGGAGTGTTTCTGTTCTACTTTGCCTTTTTCTTTCGTTTACTTGTTTTTATTTTTTGGGGCTATTTTCATCAGTTTTTGGTGCTAAGAGCTTCCTGGTTCGAGGGTTCAGTTCTGCCTGCGTGGAGAAGAAGCAGACTGTAGTCTGCAGCTGACAAGCCAATCCCTTGTCATAGACAATGGAATGCTTTATTGTTTGGGGCAGCCCAAAAGCTCCGCCCCAGACCCTGCCCCTATAATAATAATAGTACTAATTGTAATACCATTTTTTTTCAATCAGTTTTCATATATACACACACAATATAATCTTATTAACACATAATGGTTAACCACAAAATTAAACTACATAAAGCACACAGTATGCTTCTTAACACTCATTCCTACCAGAACACCTGGCATTGGTCACACATGCAGAACACAGATAACCCCTATGTAAATACAAGACCACAAATTAAAAGTACTAATATAACCAAATGAAACCCTAAGATGCCAGACTCAACATGTAGTACAACACCAGAATTTCTTCCTGAAGAGTGCAAAATACAGTATAGACAGCAGATATAAATTCTCAAAACTGACACATTTCAATCACTAAATTGAAAATAAAATCATATTTCCTAGGTTTGGTGATTTTTATTTTTCTGATCATCTTTTCCTAGTCTCTGGTTGCACTTCCTTCTCTGTGCTGTTAACTGTGTTTCCAGGGCTACCTTATCCATTTGCTGTTTTTTTTCTCCTTCACTTTCTGCCCTACATCTATCTTTCAAACAGATTGGGGATTTTAAATTACTGTCCACTTGAGGGGGTAATACTTTCAAAATAGAACAAAACACAAAAGACCCCCCCCCCCTCCCTCTCATCAATACTGGGCAAGTTTCTCAAATAATATCATCACATAACATTTAAAGGCAATGTTTTAAACACATAGTTGTTATATATTTATAATGAATTTTGTTTCTTAACTATGAGCACAATTTTCATAGCACGTTTTTGTTCTTCTTAGGCACTGCAAATAAAATCAATATAAAAAGCTTATCCTTCCAGCTTCCTGATGTAGCGTAGCGAAACACAGACTGTGTTGGAGCTGTGAACTGACCTTTTCAGATAAGTGGTCTACTGTTAAACAGCTTTTGTAGAGCCATAACATTTGCCACTCCAGTAGAAGCAAGAATCCTTGCTCCATGCAATGTGTTATGATTAAAATTCAATCACCTTTCCAGCTACATTGTACCACTGCTGTGGCGCCTTGCTGAAGAGCTTATGATCACATTTAAATATTTAAAAGCCTTTAAATGTTATATGATGATATTATTTGAGAAACTTGCCCAATATTGATGAGAGGGTGTCTTTTGTGTTTTGTTCTACATCTATCTTTGGCAATAATTTTTAATATTCAACTTTCTTCCATTTTTCTGCTTTCTTCTCAAAATCCATTTACATTTCCATGTCTTCTCCTCTCTTTCTTTTCCCCTATTCCCATCGATTCATAAGATGCATTTCTTCTATCTCTTCCGTGACACACCATTCCTGTGCACCATCTTTACCCTCTCTCTCCCCTTCATCTCTGTGTACCATCACCTCCCTCTCTCTCCCATGGTCTAACATTTGCCTTTCCCCTCTTATTATCTGGCATCTCTCTCTCCTACTCTCCCCCTTCCATGGTCTGGCATTTCTCTCTACTTCTCTTCCTCCTTTCCCGCATTATGGCATCTATCTCCTCCTTCCTGTAGTCTGGCATCTCCCTCTCTCCCCTCCTTTCCTTCCATTCCTTGGTCTGGCATCTCCCCCTTCCCTCAAGTGTGGTGCCAGCAACTGCTATGCTTGGTAGAAGGGAGCTCTGGCCATCTTTGGAGGAGACCCTCAGCTGGTGGTGCTTGGGAATCCCCACCAGCTACAGCAAGGGTCAGCAAGTACTTCAACACTGGAAAAATAAAATCAGAAATGCATTTCCTTTTCTGTTGAACTCAATATAAAGATATCTGCTATATACATTTTCCAAAGCTAAAGTATTTGTCAATAAATTTATTTTTATGCCTTTGTTGTATGGAGATTTATTTTTTCATCAAGTCGGTTCCAGTTTCTCTTTTCTGTTTTCCTGTTTTCTGCATTTCTTCTTCTCTCTCCTCTACCCCCATGTGCAACATGTCTCTTTCTCACTGTTCACCATCTTGCTTTCATTCCCTCCCTTGCTGCAAAGGGAGTGGGAAAGAAGAAAGATAAAAGGGATTCAGGGCATGTCTCCCCCATCCCCTCTACTGCCAAATCCAACTTTTCTCCCTCCTCTCATCTCCTGGCTTCTAATCTGTACAGCATCTCTTGTCCCTCCCAACCAGCCCCATGCCCAGCATTTCGTCTTCTATCAACCCTCTCCAACACCATGCTGCATCTCTTCCTCCCTTCCCTCCATCACCATGTTCAACATTTATCCCTCTTGCATCCTTTTCCATCTGTCCCACCCTTCCTCTCCACCACTATCATGTCCAACAATTCTACCTCTCTCTCTTTCCCTCCCACTCCACACACCTATGTCCAACAATTTTGCCTTTTTCTTCCCTCCCTAACTGGCAGTATCGCCCACCACCCCACCCATGTAGCATCTCTCTTTCCCTCCCTACCTAACCTCCCAGCCTGTGCTGCATCTCTCTTTCCCCTGCACCTACTTAGTGGAATCCTGTGGCACAGCCTCTCTCTCGAGCTCCTGACCCCCACCTACCTACCTCCTTGGCTGCCATAATTTTAAATCTTTGGGCAGCTGGCAGTGGCAATGAGATGAGCCTACTGCCATTGGCCTGCCCTCGAACCCTTCATTCTACAGTGTTCCACATTCATGAAAACAGGAAGTTGCTGCAGAATGAAGACTTCTGGGTCAGGCCGCCGATGGCAGCAGGCTCCATCTCATTGTCACTGCTGGCTGCCCGAAGATTTAAAATTATGGTAGTTAGGGAGGAGGTAGATGACCTCAGACCAACAAATTTGGGGAGACCATGGCCCCTGTGCACTCCCCCCCTCCCCCCCCCGGTTCCATCACCTATGTGTATGCTACCTGTTATCCAGCCTGTGGAAGCATTTTTGGAGCTCAGGGCCATCCCTGTGTAGCTTGCTCACTTATTGCTTGCAGGAGTTCAAGTGCAGGCTGTCAGGTATCTGTAGGAGGCTCAGTGGTATCTCACAGGGTGCTGGGTGTCTCACCTTACCCTTTGGTTTTATGTGTTGCTGTCTGAGTGGGTGGAGACTCAGTCGTATGCCAGTCTGGCTGGCAGCCCAAAGATTCAGCGCT
Organism: Geotrypetes seraphini; assembly: GCF_902459505.1. NCBI lineage: Eukaryota > Metazoa > Chordata > Amphibia > Gymnophiona > Dermophiidae > Geotrypetes > Geotrypetes seraphini. The sequence goes on along the minus strand of NC_047084.1, from coordinate 521,783,447 downwards.
GGAAGGACGTTTTCTCCAAGGCAGTGATCTGTTCTCCTTGATCTACCTACCTTTACAGCTGAGGCAGACTGCAGCACATTGCCAGCACAGGTCACAGTGAGAAAGGCTGTTACAGCCTATGAGGAGAATCTGATTTTTAAAGGTTTCTGCATGTTCCCCCATCTCTAAAATCCTAAAATTGCTGGTTTAAATTTTGGTTTGACTGTTTTTGAAGCGTTTTATGGTGCCAAAATGCTGGTGGTGGCCATCTTGGATTTTTCCCATTTTTTAATTTTTCCCCAAAAGTTTTCCAAAAGCTTCACATCTACTTCAATTTGCCTTAAAACTGGCAGGAATCGAGTCCTCAGGCTCTTTTGTCCCTAATTCATGCCAGGATTGCTTAGGTTGCTCTGGAGACTTAGTGCTGCCTAGTACGGCTTTTTCCCCTGAATTTATTAATTCGATGTAGAAAGCATTTTAAGAGAGCTGTCATAAGGAGAAATCTGATAGTGCTTTGGACGTCGCACAAGGGGGCACAAGGCTTTCTGGGTGCATCTAATTTGCCAAGTGAATCTAGCCAGTTGGCAAGAACTATGGCTCAGCTGTACGCTAAGGCAGTGTTTCTCAACCTTTTCAAGCCAAGTACCCCTAAGCCTAACAAATACCAACTGAGTACTTCCTGCCAAACTCCGTCCCTGACTCCACCCCCATAATAATAAAACTAATTGTATTGCAATTTCTTCCATCCATTTTTCATATGCACACAATATAATCTTATTAATATATAGTGGTAACTACAAATTTTTTTTAAAAAAAACACAAAGCACACTGTACGCAGAGAAAATGTTAATTATCATTTATATTTAGGGTTTTTTCAAAGAGGTCAAGGCAGATGACTAAAATATGCAATGTCACCTCAGTAACAACTATAGAAAAATAGACAAATATAGTGCAAAATAAAGTCAAACCTCGGTTTGCAAGTAATGCGGTTTGCGAGTGTTTTGCAAGACGAGCAAAACAACTCCAGCAAATGTTAACTCACAAAACGAGCATTGACTCACTATATGAGCGTGTTCCAAAGTAAAACATCCCGCATCCCCCCTCTCCATACCTTGTAAAGCAAGCACAGCCTAGGGCAGAGCTGCCCACTGCGTGCAACTGCTGATTTTCTTTCTTCTCGTACAAACTGCAGACAGGTTTTCCTTTACAGGGGTGTCCAGCCCGTGGGCCACATGCAGCCCGTGAGGTATTTTGGGCAGCCCGCTTGAGGGTGATGCGGTGTTTTCCTTTGCCACCCCCGGGTGTTTACCTTCTTGCCGGCTCCCTCCTCTGTCTTGCTGCAGTGTTCGCTCAAAGCCGCGGGCAGCGGCTCCTGCGGCTGACCCGGAAGTGTTCTCTCTGACATCGCAACGTCAGAGAGAAGGCTTCCAAATCAGCCGCGGGAGGCATGTAGGAGCTGCTGCCCGTGGCTTTGAGCGAACACTGCCGCAAGAAGGAGGAGGGAGCCGGCAAGAAGGAACACCTCTGGCACAGAACGAACGAAAAAAAAGTTAAAGCTGCAACGCTGAGTAGCAAGTTAGTGGGTTGGTTCGGCTGTGGATAGAACAAACTTCTCTTGAATTCAGCTGAATTCTCCATTGGGCCAGCATCTCTCCCCTCGGAACAGTTTTTCTTCCTCCTCCTCTTCCCTGTAGATCTGGCACTGCTCCCTCAGCTTTCTCACTCCCCTGCAGTTTTGTCATGTTTATGTCGGTCGCTGGCAGCAATAGCAACAAATCATCCCAGTCTCCATGATATCCTATGGGGAACTTTGCTTTGATATACAAGCACTTTAGATTACGACCATGCTTCTGGAATGAATTATTCTCGTAAACCAAGGTACCACTGTATAGACAGCAGATATAAATTCTCAAAACTGATACATTTTGGTCACTAAATTGAAAATAAAATCATTTTTCTACCTTTGTTGTCTGGTGACAAAAACTTCAAGCCCTTCTTTAGATACGTGAAAGGGAAAAAACCTGCAAAAGAGGCAGTCGGACCCTTGGACGACCAGGGAAGAAAAGGGTACATCAAGGAAGATAAACAAATCGCAGACAAACTAAATTCCTTCTTTGCGTCCGTCTTTACGAAGGAGCAGTGGCGTACCTAGGGTATGTGGCACCCGGGGCCCATCATTTTTTGAAAACCCCTCCCCCCCCCCATGTAAAATTTTTTTTTTTTTTTTTGCAATAACCATGAAATGGAATAAATGGTCAGAATAGAAACAGGCAGTGAAAATTTTCTTTTATTGAACCTCATATATGTAACCATTATTCCAAACATAACATAACATAAATTATGTCTAAATTGTCATGACATTAGAAGTACATATGGAGTAGTTGCAGGTGATGCTTGGGACAGTTCTGATTGTGTTAGTTCGGTTTTATGTGTTTTTTGAATAGAAGGGTTTTTATTTCTTTTTGAAGGTTTTGCAGTCTGTGGTTGATATCAATTGGTTGTAGAGTTGGGGGTCGAGTGTTGCAGCTCGAATGGCTAGGAGGTTGTCGAACAGTTTTTTTCTTTTGACGTTTTTGGTTGGAGGGTGTGTGAATGGTGCACAAGTTCTCCTATGTCTGTTTGAAGTGGATTGAATTATTTAGCTGAAGAAATTAGTTACCCCCCATTCCACACACATTAATTCTCTTCCATTTTTGTTCCCATTATAAAAAACACTGATAAGTTCCCAGAAAAAAAATACATTAAAATAAGAAGTGAAAACAAAGGCCCCTACAGATGAGAACATAACATAAGAATAGCCTAACTGGGTCAGACCAATGGTCCATCATGCCCAGTAGCCCATTCTCATGGTAGCCAATCCAGGACACTAATACCTGGTCAAAACCCAAAGAGTAGCAACATTCCATGCTACCGATCCAGGGCAAGCAGACACTTTCCCTATGTCTTAATAACAGATTATGGACTTTTCCTCCAGGAATTTGTCCAAATCTTTCTTAAAACCAGCTACACTATCTGCTTTTACCATAACTTCTGGCCACTTCATTTTTAAGTTTAGATCTTTCCTTTCAAACAGAGACCTTGCTAGATGTCAAATACAACACAAGGTAACTTCACATGGACTTAGCTGTGCAGGAAATGTGAATCTCCTCATACACCCACCATATAGTGCAAAAATGTGCAAAGGTCTGTTTTTTTCTTTCGATCACTACATAGCCTAATGCCACACAAGCAGCGCTGTTACAAACATATTCTGTAGGTCAATGCTAAGGATAACAAAGTTTCCTTCCTTGGACCAGAAGGAGATAAACCACTGGAAGAGATCCCAAAACAACACCCAAAGACCCACTCAGTGTGTGAATCAGTTGAGTGGAGTGGACTAACTGGGGGGTGGAAATGGGCCCGGAGTTTGCTCAGCAGAATTTCCCAGACCACCTCTTCCTCTCAACACATTGACACGCTGCCACCATCACCACTAGGAACACCTCACTGGGTAGGCCAGCTATGCTATAAACTTTATAAAACACATTATTATATTTTCTTATAAAGCACATATTTTAACTGACCTCTCTGACATCCTCAGCCTTTCCATTCACAAAAATAGAAGGAAGAAAAGTTCCCATTTCCTGCTGTCTCATGTCCCCGGCCTATACAATATTTTTTTTCTGCAGACCCTTCAAAAGTCTGACCAAATCCTCGTTTCACTTGCATTATAAAGTACTGAGGATGCCATCTCTCCCCAATCCCAGGTCCTAAAGTCTAAGACAGTAGCGCAAACTAATGCTGCCAGATACAGGAAAAAAAAATTTTGATTCGATTCAGCCCTATTGAATTGGTTTTTCAATTCGATTTTCCTGCCCAGTTGGGTGATTTTTTTCAAAACTCCTGGTGGGTTTTATAGCTTTTTCACCCCCTTTGGCTTCTCCTAACCACACTGGCGCTGTGGTGTAAATAAAATAAAGAAACAAAAAGGACTTTTCCTCTTTCTGTTAAATCCTAGCTCACGTTTGCAGTCCAACACCAGCTCTGGCAGGATACACATTTCAAATCTGACATGTTATAATCACAAAACAGAAAATAAAATTAATTTTTCTACCTTTTGTTGTCTGGTTATATTTCAAATCTTGTTGGTCCAAGGCTCTGGTTTTCTTCTGATAACTTGCTTGCCAGGGTCTCCTTCTTTCTGCATGCTAACCATCCATCTGCCAACTCTGTCCTCCCTTTCCATTTCCCTTCCCTTCCCAGGAAGTCTGGTATCTTTCCTTTTTTTCATCTCCCTCCACAGATCCACCTTTTCTTAAATACCCTTTCATCCGGCATCTCTCCCTTCTTCCCCACCATCCCAGAGTCCACCATCTCTCCGTTTCTTTTCCTAATTACCCTCCTATCCAGTATCTCTATCCCTCCTCCACACCATCCCTTGTGTCCAATTTCTCTCCCTTTCTGTTCCTTCCCTCCCTAAATCCCATGGTCCATCATCTCTCTCCCTCTCCTCTATTTTCAGACCCATTATTTCTTCCCCCCCCCCAAAGTTTGGCATATGCATGTCTCTTTGAACACCCCCTTCCCTCCGTGTACTTCTAAATCATGGTCCCCCCCCAAAGGCCTGTCCCCCCTTAAAGGTCTGCCTGTCCCACCTTGAAGGCCTGCACCCCCCTTGAAGGCCTGTCCCTTCCCCTTGTAGGCCTGTCCCCCCCTTGAAGGCCTGCCTGCCTGTCCCCCCCTTGAAGGTCTGCACCCCCCGAAGGCCTGCACCCCCCCGAAGGCCTGTCCCCCACTTGAAGGCCTGTCCCACCCCCTTGTAGCTTCTCCCCCCCCCCTTGTAGGCCTGTCCCCCCTTGAAGGCCTGCCTTTCCCCCCTTGAAGGCCTGCACCCCCTTGAAGGCCTGCACCACCCCCCTCGAAGGCCTGCACTCCCTTGAAGGTCTGCACCCCCCCCGAAGGCCTGTCCCCCACTTGAAGGCTTGTACCACCCCCTTGTAGCTTCTCCCCCCCTTGTAGGCCTGTCCCCCCCTTTAAGGCCTGCCTGCCTGCCTTTCCCCCCCTTGAAGGCCTGCCTCCCCCTTGAAGGCCTGCACCCCCCTTGAAGGCCTGCACCCCCCCTTGAAGGCCTGTCCCCCCCCCTTGTAGGCCTGTCCCCCCCCTTGTAGGCCTGTCCCCCCCCCTTGTAGGCCTGTCCCCCCCTTGAAGGCCTGCCTGCCTTTCCCCCCTTGAAGGCCTGCACCCCCTTGAAGGTCTGCACCCCCCCAAAGGCCTACACCCCCCCCCGAAGGCCTGCACCCCCCTGAAGGCCTGCCTGCCCCCCTTGAAGGCCTGCACCCCTTGTAGGTCTGCACCCCCCCCCGAAGGCCTGTCCCCCCTTGAAGGCCTGCCTGCCTGCCTGTCACCCCCCTCCCCCTTGAAAGCCTGCTTGCCTGCCCGCCCGCCCCACCCTGAAGGCCTGATGCCCCGACCCACCCCGAAGGACCGCTCGCCCCCCTGGCCTCCCCGCACAACCTATGAAGCAGCCGCAGCAGGATCGCGAAGTCAGCGTCAGCGATCCCTGCGCTGCTTCCTGCGCCACGGTCCCGCCCCTCCTCTGACGTCAGAGGAGGGGCGGGATCGCGGCGCAGGAAGCAGCGCAGTGATGCTGACGCTGACTTCGCGATCCTGCTGCGGGCTGCTTCACAGGTGGTGCAGGAAGGTCAGTGGGGCGAGCGGTCCTTCGGGGGTGGCGGGGGACTGAACGGCAAGGCCGGGAACACCCCCTTAGGGCTGGTACCCGGGGCGGCCCGCACCCCCCCCCCCCCCCCCTAGGTACGCCACTGCGAAGGAGGACACCTCAACAATACCTGAAGCGGAGAAAGTGTTTGCAGGAGAAATAGAAGACAGTCTCACCACAGTTGAAGTGGATTTAGACCAGATATACTATCAGATCGACAAACTTAAAAGTGACAAATCCCCTGGACCGGATGGAATTCACCCGAGAGTCTTAAAGGAATTGAAGGTTGAAATCGGAGAGTTATTGCAAAAACTTGCAATCCTGACAATCAGAACTGGACAGATACCGGACGACTGGAGGATAGCGAACGTCACCCCAATTTTCAAAAAAGGATCGAGAGGGGAACCGGGCAACTATAGACCTGTGAGTCTTACGTCTGTCCCCGGCAAGATGGTTGAAGCACTGATCAAGGATAGCATGGTCCGGCACTTGGACGCACACAACTTGATGAAACCCAGTCAACATGGATTCAGGAAAGGGAAATCATGTTTGACGAATTTACTCCAATTTTTTGAGACCGTGAACGAGCAAATTGATAGTGGGAAGCCGGTGGACATAATATACTTGGACTTCCAGAAAGCGTTCGACAAAGTTCCACACGAAAGACTTCTCAGGAAACTACAAAGCCATGGCATAGAGGGGGATATACAAAGATGGATAGGCAAATGGCTGGAAAACCGAAAGCAGAGAGTGGGCATAAATGGGAAGTTCTCCGACTGGGAGAAAGTGACTAGTGGTGTACCCCAGGGCTCGGTACTTGGGCCGATCCTTTTTAATATTTATATCAATGACCTGGAGGAAGGAACATCCAGTGAGATCATCAAGTTTGCAGATGATACAAAACTATGCCGGGCGATCAGATCGCAGGAGGATAGAGAGAAACTCCAGAGCGACTTGTGTCGGTTAGAAACATGGGCGGAGAAATGGCAGATGAAGTTCAATGTGGAGAAATGCAAGGTAATGCATTTAGGCAATAAGAATAAGGAATACGAGTATACAATGTCAGGTGTACTGATAGATAGGACCCTGAAGCCGTCGGCACAATGCGCGGCAGCGGCAAAGAAGGCAAATAGAATGTTGGGCATGATAAAGAAAGGAATCTCGAGTAGATCGGAGAAAGTTATAATGCCGCTTTATAGGGCAATGGTCAGACCCCACTTGGAATACTGCGTCCAACATTGGTCTCCCTACCTAAAGAAGGATATAAAACTGCTGGAGAGGGTGCAGAGACGAGCAACAAAACTGGTGAAGGGTATGGAGAAACTGGAATACGAGGATAGACTTATAACACTAGGATTGTTCTCCCTTGAGAAAAGGAGACTGCGTGGGGATATGATCGAGACCTTCAAAATACTGAAAGGAATCGACAAAATAGAGTAGAGAAGATTATTTACATTGTCCAATTTGACACGGACTAGAGGACATGTAATGAAGCTAAGGGGGGACAGGTTCAGGACTAATGCCAGGAAGTTCTGCTTCACTCAGAGAGTGGTTGACACCTGGAATGCCCTCCCAGATGAGATTATTGCGGAATCGACCGTCCTAGGCTTTAAGAGCAAACTAGATGCATATCTCCTTAAGAGAGGCATATAAGGATATGGTGGACTATAAATTACGACAGGTGTACACCTGGCAGGGCCTCCGCGTGTGCGGATCGCCGGACTTGATGGACCGAAGGTCTGATCCGGAGATGGCATTTCTTATGTTCTTATGTTCTTTCTTTCTTTCTTTTTCCCATCCTGTCCCCGCGAGTTCTTTTCCTGGCCCTGCCACATTCTTTCAAGTTCCATCCTCATCTACACAAGTCTCAAACACTTTAAAATCATAAGTGTTTGAGGCTTGTGCAGTTAAGGCAGAGCTTATGGGAATGGGACAGGGATAGCGACAGAACTCGTGGGGATGGAGAAATTGAGTCCCTGTGTCATTCTCTAATATAAACATCGTTTTCACATTTGAGGTAGTTGAGATGGGAGCTGCTGCACAATTGACAGTTTTTAATAACAGAGTAAACAGTCTTGAGCTTGGTATTTGCCCACTTATTTGTTTGGTGAAGGAAGAAAAATGTCCTACCACTTGACTTGTCTTTATTTTTCCCCTTTAGCTATGGAACTGAGGAGACTGCTGCATATGTGAAGGGTTGCATATGTTTAAAACTTTATACTTCCGTCTGGGCAATGTGCAGTGACATGTGCCTGATCAATACGGCCTAGGGAAAACGCTCCATAGCTGTAAAATTTAATTTCCCATCTATCTAGGCATTCTCAAAGCTGCCTTCTCCAAATGTGGTCTGTTGCTAAATGCTTTTAAAACATTTCCTTGACATGTTTGTGCTATAGGCATCTGACATCCCACAAATGATTTGGAAAGAAGCCAGTGATGAAGTTAGATGTGGCAATGAAGTGTTGACATTGGAAATATTACTCAAAACTGATTTTTTTTGCTTTGCTTTTTTGGTAAGAGCAGGGAGGGTAGAGGACCTTGAAGCAGGAGAGCTGTGGATGGAAGGCTACACTGATGAGATTCAGGATTGCTCTTCTGTGGACCTCCTATAGGTTTTCAGGAACAGCCTTCTACCATCTGATTAATAGTGCCTTCTTAGTTTTCTACCTAAATTTTAATGGAAAACTAGGGCGTGACTATCATTTGCTGTGCTGCACTCTACCCTGCATACATGTACCTGTCCCAGTGAAGAGCAATGTTTTTTCATTGCATTCCTATTCTTGACCAGTAGTGGTACCTCGGAATCTGAACCCCAGAACTCGAACGACTTGGAATCCAAACTTTTTTTTGTAGTAAATTTTGTCTTGAGCGGCCAAAGGTGGTTTTGGTTCTAGGCCCCTTCAGCTGTTCATGAACAGTTCCTCTTGATCGCTGGGATGAGGGAAGTTATTCCTTTTTGATACCCCTGAGCAGTGTGGTCTGACCAGGACTGGATTTTGTATGGCTCAATTACTTTCTCTGCATCAGTTATTTCAGTATGACTACTATGGGATTATTCATTATCCCAGGACAAGCAGGCAGCATATTCTTAACGCATGGGTGACGTCACCGACGGAGCCCTCGGTACGGACCTTTTTAACTAGAAGTTTCTAGTTGGCCGCACCGCGCGTGCGCGAGTGCCTTCCCGCCCGACGGAGGAGTGCGTGGTCCCCAGTTTCTTCGTTTCCGCGGAGCGAAGAAGACGCGTGTGTTTTTCAACGACCGTTGAACTCACTTTTTTGCCTTCCCGCTCGCGAATTTTTTCTTATTTTCTCTGTATTCACCTTCGGGTTTTTTTTCTTTTAGTTTGCAAAAAAAAAAAAAAAAAAACTTTGATTTTTTCTATCTTTTTTCGTTTTGCCCCGGCGGGGCCTGTTGCCATTATCCAGGCCTCGGGATTCGATTTTGCGGAGGCTGTTTTCCCCTTCATGCCCCCGCAGGTCGGTTTCAAGAAGTGCCAGCGGTGTGCACGCCCGATCTCCCTCACTGACCCACACAATTGGTGTTTACAGTGTTTGGGGCCAGAGCATCGGGCGGACTCCTGCACCCGCTGTGCCACTCTTAAAAAGCGGACGCTTAAAAACCGAAAAATCCAACAAGATCTGTTGTTCGGCACCGGGTCGACCATGGAATCCTCGACTTCGACAGCGGTACCACAGAAATCGGCACCGTCGGCTTCGACGACGCCCGACCCCACATCGGCGCCGCTGGCGCAAGGTAAGCCGGCTAAGAAGCCTACCCCTTCCCTCGAGCGCCCACCAGCCACAGTGGCGACACCGACCCTGCCGGCCTCGAGCCGAGCCCGAAAGCGCTCCGTCCCGATTTCGGTGAGTGCCTCATCATCGGCCTCCTCATCGCCGGGACGTAGAGCGGCACCTAAGGAACCGAAGAAAAAGAAAGCGGTTCCGGTGCCTCCCCTGGATGACCGAATTGCGGCCATCCTCCAGGGTCAACTGCAAGACCAGCTGAAACGTCAGCTCGAGCAACTGTTGCCTACTATCCTGGCACCGCTTCTTCCGGTACCAGACCGGCCCGAGCCCCGTACCGAGCCACCGGTGTCCACCCCATCGGTACCTCTTAATACCTCCATGCCGATTCTCTCGGCCCAACATGCCACTGCGGATCCTCCTCGGGACCGAGCGGAGCACCATTCTTCCCGGGACCGGGACCGACGCCGGTCCTCCTCCCCCGGTACCGTTTCGGTACGCTCTGGGAAATCTTTGTCCAAGACTCACCATACCGACCCTTCCACCCCGGTGTCGCGTCATGCACACCCGGAGGTCCGGGACCCAGACTTGTGGGAAGAGTCTCCCCCCGGTACCGAGGAAGATCTCTCCTCCTCTGATGAGGATCCCTCAGCTCCTGATGCCACCTCCAGGCCTGAGCAATCCTCCTTCTCAAAGTTTCTCAGGGAGATGTCTGCCGCCCTATCCCTCCCTCTGGAATCAGATTCCAAGAAATCCCAAGCCTTTCTAGAGGCTCTGGATTTTGAGCAACCTCCCAAGGAGTTTCTTAAACTACCCGTGCATGACATCCTACGGGAGACTTTCTATAAAAATTGGGAAAACCCCCTTACAGTGCCTGGGGCCCCACGCAAGTTAGATAACCTTTATAGGGTTATCCCTATTCCAGGATTCGATAAGTCACAACTTCCCCATGAGTCCCTCCTGGTTGAATCCACCTTAAAGAAGACTCAGGGCTCCAGTGTCTATGCCTCCACCCCCCCTGGCAGAGAGGGTAAAACCATGGACAAGTTTGGCAAGAGGCTCTATCAGAATGCCATGTTGGCCAACAGGGCGAACAACTATTCCTTCCATTTTTCATTCTACATGAAACACTTGGTCCAGCAGTTGTCAGCCCTCCAGAAGTATCTCCCAGAGAGGAAGATCCCACTTTTTCAGCAACAAATCTCTGGTCTCCTCCAATTGAGAAAATTTCTGGTCCGCTCGATATATGATTCCTTCGAGCTTACCTCCCGTGCCTCTGCCATGGCTGTAGCCATGCGCCGCCTGGCCTGGCTGAGAGTCTCAGACTTGGACATTAATCACCAAGATCGTCTAGCCAACGCCCCTTGTCTTGGGGATGAACTGTTTGGAGAGTCCCTGGATTCCACCACCCAAAAACTCTCTGCGCATGAAACTAGGTGGGACACCCTGATTAAACCAAAAAAGAAGGCTCCGCCTACACGTCCTTACAGGCCTCAAACCTCATACCAGCGCAGATTCTCAGCCAGACCACTCAACCCGCCTTCCCAACAGTCTCGGCGGCCACGGCAGCAACATCACCAGGCGCAGGCACGTTCTCAATCCACTCAACCTAACAAGCCTCTGCCTTCTGCTAAGCCGTCTCAGCCCTTTTGACTCTTCTCTCCAGGGCATAGCCAGTCTTCCACCTTCGCTACCTCTTCCACAACCAATCGGAGGTCGTCTCACCATTTTCTCCAGCCGTTGGGAGGTCATCACATCGGACCAGTGGGTCCTCAACATCATCCACCACGGCTACTCTCTCAACTTCCAGACTCTTCCACCGGACAACCCTCCCGTAGAGTCTGCTTCTCATTCATCTCAAATCCCCCTCCTCCTGAGGGAGGTTCAATCCCTCCTTCTTCTCAATGCCATCGAAGAGGTACCTCCAGAACAAAGGGGTCAGGGATTCTACTCCCGCTACTTCCTGGTACCCAAAAAGACGGGAGACCTCCGTCCCATTCTCGATCTCAGGAACCTCAACAAACACCTCGTCAAGGAGAAGTTCAGAATGCTTTCCCTTGCCACGCTCTACCCTCTTCTCTCTCAACACGACTGGCTATGTTCCCTGGACCTCAAGGAGGCCTACACTCACATCTCCATCAATCAGACTTCTCGCCGCTACCTGCGTTTCCAGGTACACCACCTTCACTATCAGTACAAGGTGCTTCCCTTTGGCCTCGCCTCATCTCCCAGGGTATTCACCAAGTGCCTGATAGTGGTAGCGGCCTTCCTCAGATCTCACAACCTCCAAGTGTTCCCCTACTTGGACGATTGGTTGGTGAAAGCACCGTCGCCTCACCTTGTGCTACAGGCTACTCATCACACCATCTCTCTCCTCCATCTCTTGGGGTTCGAGATCAACTACCCCAAGTCGCATCTGCTTCCCACCCAGCGACTTCAATTCATCGGAGCTGTTCTGGACACCACTCTAATGAGGGCTTTTCTTCCCCCCGATCGTCAGTGGACCCTGCTCCATCTCTGTCGTCAGGTCCTCATGCATCCCACCATTCCTGCCCGACAAATGATGGTCCTCCTGGGCCACATGGCATCGACAGTTCATGTCCTTCCTCTGGCACGCCTCCATCTCCGGACACCTCAATGGACTCTCGCCAACCAATGGTCACAAACGACGGATCTTCTTTCTCATCCCATCTCTGTGACATCATCTCTTCAGCAATCTCTCCAATGGTGGTTGAACTCCTCAAATCTTTCCAGGGGTCTACTCTTTCATCTGCCCCCTCACTCCATGACCATCACCACAGATGCCTCCCCCTATGCGTGGGGAGCCCATCTAGGGGATCTACGCACCCAGGGTCTTTGGACCCCACAAGAGCGTCAGCATCACATCAATTTCCTGGAACTCAGAGCCATGTTCTACGCTCTCAAAGCGTTCCAGCATCTTCTCTGCCCCCAGGTTCTTCTCCTGTGCACAGACAATCAAGTCGCCATGTACTACATAAACAAACAAGGCGGCACCGGATCTCGCCTCCTTTGCCTCGAGGCCCTACGCATCTGGACCTGGGCCACGGCCCGCAATCTTTTCCTCAAGGCGGTCTATATCCAGGGCGAACAGAACTCCCTGGCCGACAATCTCAGCCGCATACTTCAACCTCACGAGTGGACACTGGATCCTCCAACACTCCACTCCATCTTTGCTCGATGGGGCACTCCGCAGGTGGACCTCTTTGCAGCACCTCACAACCATCAGCTGCCCCAATTCTGTTCAAGACTCTTCTCTCCTCATCGTCTGGCACCAGATGCATTCCTGCTCGATTGGAAGGATCGGTTCCTGTATGCCTTCCCTCCACTTCCTCTGATGTTGCGGACCTTGTTCAAGCTCCGCAGGGACAGGGCCACCATGATTCTCATCGCCCCTCGGTGGCCACGACAACACTGGTTCTCCCTCCTGCTCCAACTCAGCTCCAGGGAGCCCATTCCTCTTCCTGTGTTTCCTACTCTACTTACACAGCAGCATCAATCTCTACTACATCCCAATCTGTCTTCGCTCCACCTGACAGCTTGGTTTCTCTCGGGCTGACCTCTCCAGAGAATCTATCTCAGCCTGTCCGTCTCATTTTGGACGCCTCCAGGAAACCGGCCACCCTCCAATGTTACCATCAGAAGTGGACCAGGTTCTCCTCCTGGTGTCTACGGCATCATCAGGATCCCACCTCTTTGGCGGTGGAATCTGTACTGGACTATTTGCTCTCTCTGTCCAATGCTGGTCTCAAATCTACCTCCATCAGAGTCCACCTCAGTGCCATCACTGCATTTCACGAGCCTATCCTCGGAAAACCTCTCACGGCTCATCCTCTGGTTTCCCGGTTCATGAGAGGTCTCTTCAATGTCAAACCGCCTCTGAAGCCTCCTCCTGTCGTCTGGGACCTGAATGTGGTTTTATCAGCTCTCATGAAACCTCCTTTTGAGCCTCTTGCCTCAACTTCGCTCAAATTCCTTACCTGGAAGGTGCTTTTCCTGATTGCCATCACCTCTGCCAGGAGGGTTAGTGAGCTGCATGCACTGGTCGCTGATCCACCTTTCACTGTTTTTCACCATGACAAGGTGGTCCTGCGCACCCATCCTAAATTTCTTCCTAAGGTGGTCTCAGCTTTTCACCTCAACCAGTCCATTGTGTTGCCTGTCTTTTTCCCTAAGCCCCATTCCCATCCTGGGGAACAGGCGCTGCACACGCTGGATTGTAAGCGTGCCCTAGCCTACTATCTTGACCGTACCAGGGCTCACCGCTCCTCTCCTCAGCTTTTTTTGTCTTTCGACCCTAACCGTATGGGTCATCCTGTCTCCAAACGAACGCTTTCCAATTGGCTTGCTGCCTGTATTGCGTTCTGCTATGCTCGGGCCGGTCTGTCACTGGAAGGTGCTGTCACGGCACACAGAGTCCGAGCTATGGCTGCTTCTGTGGCTTTCCTCCGCTCCACGCCCATCGAGGAAATCTGCAAGGCGGCCACTTGGTCCTCAGTTCACACGTTCACTACTCACTACTGTCTGGATGCCTTCTCCAGACGGGATGGACACTTCGGCCAATCTGTGTTACAAAATTTATTTTCCTAATGGCCAACCATCCCTCCTCCCTCTTTGTTAGCTTGGAGGTCACCCATGCGTTAAGAATATGCTGCCTGCTTGTCCTGGGATAAAGCACAGTTACTTACCGTAACAGGTGTTATCCAGGGACAGCAGGCAGATATTCTTACGTCCCACCCACCTCCCCGGGTTGGCTTCTTAGCTGGCTTATCCTAACTGGGGACCACGCACTCCTCCGTCGGGCGGGAAGGCACTCGCGCACGCGCGGTGCGGCCAACTAGAAACTTCTAGTTAAAAAGGTCCGTACCGAGGGCTCCGTCGGTGACGTCACCCATGCGTTAAGAATATCTGCCTGCTGTCCCTGGATAACACCTGTTACGGTAAGTAACTGTGCTTTACAGCGGTTCACCCGCGGCAGTTCCTTTCAGTGTAGGCTCTCGACGAAGATTGTTTACATATTGAATTATTCCGCGGTTTCGGTCGTATCTTTGCTTTGACGTCCTCGGGCGGCGTTTCCATTTGACATCGCCACGTTATCTTCCAGAACTGCCATTTCTCATCCAGCCGTTTCCTGACCTTCTGCACTTCATTCTGCTGGACTCATGACTTCTTCCGATGGCTCTTTCGGCCTTCTCGTGAAGGAGGGAAAATGCTATGTGGTCAGGTCTGGCGGCGTTGAACTTTTCAGGATGCTTGCAACTTTGAGTCCTCCTCAGATTCCTATTTCGTTAGGGTCTCTATGTATCGAGTTTCCCTTTTCAGCATACCTGGTCCACGGGCGTCCTGGTGCCCAAGACGAGGCTGTTGGTCAGTCTGGGGGCTGGATCACTTCTATTGACTTAGTTTCTCACAGTGAACATTTCGGAGGTCACGCTGTGTGCTTATTTCCATTGGGAACTTCAGCTCGCTTTCACTTGAGATTGCTGCTGCAGTTGCCTTTGTTCCAGTGGTTCCATGTATCTCGAGGCTCTAATTGTTGTTTCTAGAAGGCTCCTCGTGCATCACTCAGTATCTTTGGTGACTCAGCGGGATTGCTCCTTTCGAAGGCGTTCCTCGGTCTTTGCTGGTCTGGTTCCATGTCGCCACTCACCCTAGACTGTCAGGTTGGGTGGGCTCAGTGCCTTCATTTCTCAGCGCAAGGAGTCGGTATTCGTTCATTCTTCTGGACTGAAGCACAGTCTGGCTACCGGTTCTGGAGTTTCAGACCGTTGTTCCGGAATGACATTGATGGTCCTTTGGGGCAGTGTACTGATGGTGGTATTCTCCTACAGCCCGGACGGTACGTTACGTCCTCAGTTGGAGAGTTCCGTAATGGTTCTACTTCAAGGGGTGGAATCTAGTCTTCCTCTTATGTCTGCCCCTCTTTTTATGGGACAGGTATTGGATTTAGATTCTTGCTCACCACAAAAATCTGAGCATGGACGACTATTGTATGTTCCCATGTATGGTGCTGTGTACGCCTTCTGTGCTTTAGAAATGATACATTGTAGTTGTATTAAAATCTTCTACATCCTGGGCATTAGGTCCTGTTTGCTCAGGCGTTCCAGCTTTGTTTTCAGGTGAGCTCTCCTAGAACTAGACCTCTTGGCTTCGTCTCGAAATTCCTTGCTTCCTTGTTTATTCGGCATACACTGGGGATGGCAGTCAGAGGGGGTAGCATCATTGCTTCTTCTCGCCTCTGGTTTCTCTTTTTCGTTGTTTTCCCCTGGCTGATGATTGGATGGTTTCCCATCTCGAGCTCTCTTTCATGACACGGTCGTTAGAGAATCTCCAGATTGGCTGCGCCATCCTTGCTGTGCGGATCTGATGAGTCTTTCGACGGCCAACCTGTTGAGATTCCTGGTATCTCCGGATGTTTTCACCTAGGGTCCAATCAAAATGGATATTCGTCCTACTTTGGTATTATGACGGGGCTTTTGAATAGTCATGGCTGACGTGTAAGGGTTATGCGAAGCTGGTTATTTCGTCTCCTCTCCATGCGATACAGTCGACTTCACCTGTGGCTTATGATTCCGTTTAGAGGTTTTTCCTTTCTTGGATACTTCTCAACATTGGCACCTTTCCAGAGTTCTAGGATTTATATTCTTTCTTTTTTGGCACAAGCGTATTGCCAAGAGCTTAGCGTTCACTGCCCTTCAGCTTCAAGTGACAATCTTAGCTTGTTACAAGGGCTGGATATCTCGCTCTTCGCTCACTTCTCAGCTTCTGGTAGCTCAGTTCCTAAACGGAGTATAGTATATTCGTACGCCTATAGGGGAGTCCTGTCCGGAGGGTACTTCTTCACAGTTTACAGAAGGCTCTGTTTCCAACTTGTCCTTTGAGACTATAAAAGACTGGGACTTTGAGCATGGTGTTTCTTGTGGCTTTGGCTTCAACTCGGGCAGTTTTCTGGGTTGCAGGCCTTGTACGGCGGGGATTCTTATTTCTGATTTACTCATTCTGGGGTGTCAGTTCGGACATTGCCTCTATTTCTTCTAGGTGGTGTCATCCTGTCTGTTATGCCGCTCTCTCTTTTCCTTCCTGCTTCCTTGGAGGTGGAATGGGGAGGCGAGCTTTTCTTAACCTCTTTGTATTCTTCCAAGGACGCGTCCCACGTATGGCAGCGTCCAACGCCTCCATCGATCGATGGGTCCAGGAGGACATTCTTTACGCTTGCTTGATGGTAGGGAAGTGGTTGGCGGAAGGACTTCTTGTACCTTCAGCCAGAGCAATGGTGGCTACGTGGACTCAGCCCAGCGGTTTTGTCCTTGGAGGGGTTTTGTCGCGTGGCTACTTGGTCTTCTGAAAGCGCTTTCTCTTAGCATTCCCGGTTGGATGTGGGGGCGCATGCGGAGGATGCGTTGGGTGCTTCGGTTGTTGCGGAGGCAGCGTTTGCTTCCCACCCAGATTGAGGATTGCTTTGCTACATACCATTGGTCTCTGGATTCATCTGCTGCTGTTGCTAAGGAAGGAAAAATTATGTTCTTACCTGTTAATTTTCTTTCCTTTAGACGCAGCAGATGAATCTAGAGCCCCACCCTTTCCGGATATTGTCTGTGAGGTTTTTCTTTTGCAACTTTCGCAGTCGGTTATTATTATTGGTTGTATTATGTATTATTACCTTTTTAATTTTGTTATGGGGAAGAAGTTTTTTACATGCTATGCCTAGTGATGGCTCCAAATGCTTGGGCAAGGAGCAATACTATCTCCGCCTGCTGGTAAATGTATGCTATCCCATTGGTCTCTGGATTCATCTGTTGTGTCTAAAGGAAAGAAAATTAACAGGTAGAACATAATTTTTCCATATATATATATATATATATAAAACCTGGGGTAATCCTTTTTCTGGATGGAAATGTATATGGTGTTTTGAGATAGGTGTAGTAGTTTCCTGGTCTCAGCTGAATTATGTAGTATGGTGCAGGAATGGGATTAAACCTTTGCATATGGGGTTAAAAATGGTGAAAAGACGCATCAAGTTCTAAAATTAGATGTGCCCTGCTTTGCATGCTTTTCCCACTTTAATTCTATAAAAATACTGTAATTGCAGCTGGAAAACTCTAAAGCCCCAATGCACAAAAGGTTTTCTTGCAAGTAATCAGTCTTACTGGTAAGGAAACTCCTGCTTATGCTCAAGTGTTGTCCTTGGTTGCTACCGATCATAATAGCAGCCACTGAGAACCCTATGCAAATGCATTGCTAGGAGCTCATTAATATTTAAATGAGCTCTCCTAGCAGTGCTCAAAAGGGAATACCCTCCCCCCTTTTAGGGTTGCTAATTTCTGACGGCTCTGGAGCTGCAAGTAGCTGGTGTGTGTTGTGCATGTACACAGCACACGCACAACAGCTGCACCCCTTTAAAAAAGAAAACAAATACCTGCCATTGTTCTCCTTCTCTCCTAGCCTATTTGCAGTTTCCCTTGCCAGCTTTGGAGCCGCGATCAGCTGGTCAAGGCATCCTCTGCTGGCTCTGAAGCAGGAGCTGGCAGGGGAAGCCCAAATCAGCTGATCACAGCCCCGCTGGCAGGGAAGCCATGAATCAGCTGATGTCTTCTCCCTCCTGCCAGCATGCCTGCATCTTCAAAATGGTAGGCCTTCCCCTTCTCAGTACATACTGGGATACACTGGGAAGGGTGTAAGACCCCGACTGGCTTAGGCTCCTAAGGCTCTACCCCAGGGAGGGGCTTTATGTGCCTGAGCCAATCAAGACCTTATGTCCCTCACAGTGCATCCCAGGATGCACTGGGTAGGATGCCATTTTGAAGAGGTGGGCTTGCTGGCAGGAGGGCGTGGACATCCCTCCTGCTGGCCTTCAAATAAGGTTGGGGGGTATCCAGGGGCCTTATAGCCATCTAGGTGGGAGGGAGGGTCAGTTCCTTGAGCTAGTGGGGGGGCTTGACCGAGACCACTAGGGATTTATTTGAGGGGGTGGGAATCGACCGGAGTATGTGTGTGTGTAAGGGGGAGGATCACCGTCAGCTGATTTGCAGTTTCCCCTGCTGGTAGAGCCACGATTAGCTGATCGGAGTTCTGGAACCAGCAGGGGAAGCCACAAATCAGCTGTGAGGGAAGAATGATGGAGGGTTTTTAATTTTTTTTAAAGGATGAGCTGCTGTGCTAGTATATTGCCACTCTGAGCAAGCACCAGGCACAGCTCCTCCCCCTTTTACCAGCAGTGCTCCACCTGAATAGCATGCATATCATTTGCATGCTATTTGAGCTGAGCATCATCTGTTGGGGAAAAATCGGAATGTTATGCATCGGGCCCCTAGAGGCTTAATATCTGCCACCAGGTTGCAGGTGTACTGCTGAAGTAGAGGGGGGAATAGGGATGGAAGTGCTGCCCATCCTGGCCTAAGAAGCTACTGTCACTAGTGAAGCTCCAGCCAATGTGCCACATATCAGGGATGCCCTTTGTTGCTGAGTCCTGTACTAAGGTGCTGAGAGGGGAAACAGGAAAGGAGTTTGGAAGAAGCCAGGTAAGCTAGGAGTGCAGGAGGAAAGCTAAAAGAAAACAAAAGAAGAGAAGCGAAAAATATATGAATGTATTTGAAAGAAAAAAAAAAATAGACCAAAAAAGCAAAACCACATACTAAAATAACAAGTAAAATTTTAAAAAGCTGA
This sequence comes from Geotrypetes seraphini, assembly GCF_902459505.1. NCBI lineage: Eukaryota > Metazoa > Chordata > Amphibia > Gymnophiona > Dermophiidae > Geotrypetes > Geotrypetes seraphini. Next base: position 521,764,343 of record NC_047084.1, on the reverse strand, counting down.
AAATAAAAATTAAATTAAATTTAAAAAATCTTAAGTGCCAAATATTTTGCAACCTCTGACAGTAACAGCTAAAAAAACAACAAACCAAAACAGTGCTAAGGAAGTCCCAAGAAAATGTCCATTAGCACAAAATAACTTTTTTTTTTATTATAATATTTGTTCATTGGTTGTCAGTAGCATATTTGTTCATGATTCACAGGTGGTAACAGGTACCTGGGACAAATTCCCCTAGTACTGTTTCAGAGCATGGTCTTGTAATGCTACAAGGTCCAGTCCCTTGCCTGAAAGCTAATAAAGGAAAGGATTTGGAGGCCTCATTTTCAGTGCATAGGGCTTTGTTGTTGTTTTTGCTTTCTTTTAACAATGTAAAGAAGGCTCAGAGTTTAAAGGTCATACTTCTAAAGATCTATAGCTGCTATAAAACTTAAAGCTTGAATTTATGAAGGCTCTTTTTCTAGATCTCTGTATGGGGACAAGGAGAACTTAATGAGGCCCTTAGTTTGGCTGTAAAATTGTTTTCAAAACCCTCTCTGTGGAACTCTTAAGTTGCTGTTAGGGTTTCCATATATGTCAGTGGTGTAAGAAGTCTGTGTACAGTAAACTCTTATCTGGCCCCCATGGGGATTGGTAGATGCCGGATAACTGTAGTTTCTGGTTGCTTGAGAGTTACTATAAAATCGTTTTGTCTCCCCTCCTCATCCCCCCCCCAACCCCACTTGTATGTCCAGCATCTGTTCCTCCCTTCTCACCTTCCTTTCTGGTCTGGTCACTTTCTTTTCCCCCTTTTTGCCCCCCCCCCCCTTTTGCTTATGGGTCCAGCATCTATCTGCCCTTCACCCTGCTGGACCCCCTCCCTGGGTCTCCCTCTCCATGCGGGTCTGGCCTCCTGGACACTCCCCCCCCCCACTTACCCAAAGCAATCCTGACAGTCAATCCCCCTCCCTTCCTCACTTATCGGAAGCAGCATCGGCAGCCGTTTAGCAGAGACAGCGCTGTAAACTGGCTGTTCACAGCCAGCCCTGACAGGGCTTTTCCTCTGTCATGTCAGAAGACATCAAAAAGTAAACTGACCTCACTTAAAACCTGTCTATGGAGATTGATCAAAAATTTGGAAGTTGCTCAGAGACGTGAAACTCTTCAGGGAATGTATATACCTCCCCAGTATGGGTACAGAGTTTACCTTCCAGTCATTGCAGCTTTTTCAATAATGATCACGCTCCAAGCCAGGAAAATTTAAAGAATATATCAGTCTTTTAAAACTACTTCAAAAATGATGGCATTCTTTGTATGTTTCATGAAAGCAAACATCACTTGAAATAGGTGACTTATAATGCTATTACTTAGCTTTATGAAGACATGGCAGAGGAAAGGTCCTGCTGGGACTGGCTGCAAACAGCCTGTTTACAGTGCTGCCGCTGCTGCTTTGATAAGATGAGAGGTGGACTAGGGTTGGTGAGTCAGGACTGCTGCTTTGGGTAAGTGAGGAAGGGAAGGGGGGTTGACAGGTCAGGGCTACTGCTGCTTCAGGACTGGAGGGAGGGAGGTTAGAGGGTCAGGACCGCTGCTGCTTTGGGAGCTATAGGGAGGGATTGGGGGTGTGTGGGGGTCTGATCAGGACTGCTGCTGCTTCAGAGGCTGGAGGAAGGACTTTTTTTTTTTTTGCTCGCAATTTTTTTGCCGGTTGGGTGAGAGTGCTGGTTGCTTGAATCCCGGATAATCAGGATTATATTGTATAATTTATGTTAGTAGTTTTATTGCTGTCCACAGGCATGAAAAAAATTGCACTCCAACTTGTTCTCAGTCCTGTTGGCAAAGATGGGATAAAACTCTACTTTCAGTAGGCATCCAATTTTTTCTTTCAGATTCAACTTTGCTAACAGGCAGGCCAAGTGGATGAAAGGGGGTTTTCTTATCTAATGGTGACTAGTTTGTAGCAGGCTCTTAATTTGCTTCAAATAATTAAAACTTGCTTTAACATACTGTTTGCTTTATCTCTCCTTCCCTCCCCCTTCAATCCCTCTAAACTTGGCTCTAAAAAGTGTTTAATTCATGCTGGCAACTCGCACCTTTTTATTAAATCTTGGAGGTGAATGTCCTATTGTTTCAGCAGAAGTGAGGTACTGTGCAAACTGTGACAGAAAACTAGCCCTGCAAAAGGATCTAACTTCATGAAGTACTTTTGTTTTGTACAGCTGGAAGCCGCCTTAGCTGCTGCCAGGAAGCAACTGGCAGAAGAAACTTTAATTAAAGTGGATCTTGAAAACCGGTACCAGTCACTGGCAGAAGAACTAGATTTCCGCAAAAATATTTATGAAGAGGTAAATTTTTTTTTTTTTTTTTTTTTTTTTATACCATTGTAAATGTGTAAGCATGACTCTCTCTCTAATGGGAAATTTGGTGGTGCTGTGTGCTGATATTTGAGCTTGTTATAGTTATAAAAGACATGTAAAAAAATCTTCCATTCTTCTGCCCAGTGTGCATAGTTTTGTGGTAAGTGTAAATATATAAGCATCATAAATAAACACAGGAGTGTGTTTACAATAATAAATTTATAATACTTTATAAATAATTTTATAAATTTATATTCTGCCTACACTCTAGGTAGATCACAATAAAACAACCATAAAAACAAACAAACCGAATCTTACACACACACATTTAACAGATGTTTGTATTCGCTTTTGTCCAAGTACAAGCAGGTACAATATTCTCACATGTGGGTGATGTCATCCACAGAAACTAGTTTGAATACTACCAAATGCACTGTCACTTTAAATCTTTAGGCAGAGCTGGTGTCTTCCTACCTGATGGCAGCTCATGGGATCATCAGTTCATCATTTTCTACGTAGCTGAGAAGCTGCTTTTTATTGTGTCTTCCCATATTTATTTTGCAGTATTTTCCTCATAATTTCTTGGTTTTATCAGGTTCCAGTATTCTACCTGACTTTGGTTCATTTTTCTCAATTTTTCACTTTTTGGCCTCTCAGCCCCTTTTCCTCCCAGGAGCGTTGACTGGTTTTGGCATCCTAGTTACTTGATCTCTTCGTGCCATTGGTTATTTTTTCCCTCAAGTACTGAGTGGCTTTAAGAAATATTCTCGATTTGTAAACAATCGGACCATTTCAGGCCCTGACCCACATAATTGGTGTACCCAGTGACTGGGTCCTGAACACTGGAACATTTGCTGTGACATATATCTCCACATGCAAAAGAGAGCACAAAAAGCCTGAAATTTCAGTTCAAAAAAGTATGTGTAGGTCTTTAAAGCTTTACAAAAAATATACAAATCTAGGTTTCTTATTTTTTTTTCCCCCCCTTTTTTATTTTTTTATTTTTTTTATATATATTGTAATCTTGCCCAATATACTCTATTTTGAATATATTATATACCATTTAAACTATTATAGCATACAATCTTCATCTTTCCAGTCTTTCAAAACAAATCATAGCTTTTAGCACAGAGTCACTTTTTGAATTATATGAACAAACCAAGGACTGTTCCATTCTCAAATATTGAGTCATGAAAATTCTCATTCCTTAGGTTTCAGTCAGAATTCCAAACCAGTATGTGGGATATATCAAGTTGTACTCTTCTGTTACACTGTACAGCCCAGAAAGTGTTAATCAATTAATATCCATCTTTTAGTATCCAATTTCCACACACTTTGAGCAATGTTTGAAGATAATTTCAGTGAGCTTTACATTAAACAGTTTCATTTCCCATTTTTCTTATTTCTAATGGAAAACTGTTCCACAACTGAACAGCCTGATAAGATAATGATCATACCAGTTGACTCTTCCTAATCACTCTAAAAACAGTTGGAAACTGAATTTAAAACTTCCCCTTCTCCTCACAATGCAAGTTTCTGCCAGAGAGAATATCTTTTACTGGCTTTGTGAGGAAAATTGGTTGGCTTTGCCCATCAAAATGGAAACAGGAAGAACCTCACTCTGAACTCTTTTGACTGTGAGGCGCCATCAAACAAATGCTTTAAGGTACTTTTGCATAGGGTTATAAAAAAATTTTTATTTAGGAACTGGGAGAATTCCCTGTTTGTCCAGGTAGCTCCTAAAAGGATAGACACAATATATAGAATTCAAAAGGGTTCTGTCAAAAGCCTGGCTACAATTTCAATATCATTCATTAGTTGTGGAATCTGCTCTCAAACGATCAGCTCAGTCTTATGCTTCTGCTCCTCCCAGGCAGAGAAGCCAGGACATTGAACTCTTGGGCAAACACATTTTCCAATCATGTATGCTCATCAACAATTATGAACTACCAATTATACATGTCCATTTATTTTAAATCCTTACAAAGTTTGAGAAATTCCTCTCTCCAGACAAAAACAATTTTAGCAATTATTTTCAAGCTTGTTCACTGTGAGAAAGTATATGGCAAGAGGAACTTTGATGCATTTGACGTTTCTTTATGAATATCTTCAGTGGTGCCTTTCTAATACTCCTTGTAAAGGTGATGACCTGTTTGAGGATAAAATTGAGGTGGCAGATAAGATTTTTAAAAAATACTATAACCACTTTATCTAAGTCACAAACCTCTGTCTTCATCTTGTAGAAGATATTCTGCCTCATCCAGATGTTCATATTACTATAACACCAAACAGCGTTACAATCAGCCATCTTCATCATCTTCTAGGCCACCTTCTCAGTGACCCCCTGCAAGACAACAAAGGACACAGAAATCACAACCTCAATTTTTATTCAAAGAGCAGTCCTGCTTTTGACTCCTTTCTAGAGATCATCACCAACATTTCCCTGCATCTTCCTCCCAGTCTTCTATCAGAGGCAGATTTCATCAGCATTATACTCTCATCACAACATATCGGTTGTCACTCAGAGCTACATCTTGTACTTGATCAGAAAACCTCCAACCACTGACCAAAGAAGTCTCTCTAGCCTGAACGCCCACAGCCCTTGTAGATCAACCTCTTCTGTGGCTGAGCAATAAGGGCTATGGGGGTTGCAGATCTTTGCACAGATATTTAATTGCTCCAATCGTCAGATATTCTTCACCAGTCAAGTCTTAGAAGTGGAAATCAATTTAGAGGCAGCTTGAGTCCATTTTCAGCCAATCAATCCCATTCAAGTGAAAATAGTGGACTCAATTATAGTTTTTCAATTCAAGGCAGTACATATTTTTTGCAGTTAATTTATGATTTTGAGACATCCGTCTCACTGTCGACGTGACCCCTGATGCAGGGTCATTGGAGCCGAAACATGGACAGTGTTGGGTCATTGGACTATTGAGATCAATAAAGACTTTTAAAAGCACTCTTTTATCCTATTGTTGGAACTCAATTTTCTGTTTTGTTGTGGCTATTTCTGTGGAGATCCAGTTCGGGTTTTCTTTTCCTTGTCTAGGATTCAAGTTCCTCACCATGCTGGATGTCGATACCAATGTGGTACCAAAAGGTTTGTTGACTTGAAGCTTCTGGGCTTTAAGTGATTTCTTCTTCATACAAAGACAGAGGGCATAGTCAATGTCCCAATGTTCAGAACATACCAATTTTGTGGGTCAGAGCCTGAGATGGTCTGATTACATAGAGAGCATTTTTTTAAAGCCACTTGGCACCGCCTTTGACATGGAGGTGAAAACAGCAGACGCTAAATCAAAGGGCTCAATGTCCCAGGGTACTCGAGTGGAAAGAGACCCCGCAATTACTGATGTTCCTGGGCAGGAAAAAAGGCTCAAGGTGGCCCGAAGGCTAAAAAAAAACCCTCAAAAGTTGAAAAATTAAACTAAAGTTGAGAGAAATACAGGAATACAATAAAAATATAGAATTATGACAAAAATTGTGAAAAATAAAGATGAGAAGGTACAAAAAAAACTGAAAGATAAGAATGAAAAGGTATAAAAATATCAAAATTTGATGTGCTAAAAGAGAAAACTGAAGGCACAGCTTCTCAGATCTGTGGAAAACTTAAGACCTGTAGGTCCTGCAAGCCGACATCGGGTGGAAAGGCATCAGAACGTGCATGGTATGGTCACTGCCTTTAAAAAAATTTAAAGTGACGCTGCACTTAGTAGTGTCCATACCAGGTTCTGTGGATGGCATCTCCCACATGTGAGAATATAATGCCTATTTGTCCTTTAGAGAATAGCATTGTGTCCCTATTCTTTCCATCCCCACCCAGTTCCAGTAACCCTTCTACCCCATGCTGATCAATCTCCCTTCTGTCACACTACTGTCACACTAATTCTTTGTGTCTATCATCCCACTTCCCCCTTCCCAAAAAAAAGCATATCACTTTCCTTTTCCCCAATCCTGGGTTTCTTGATTAAGCGTTGTACCTTACTTTTATCCCTTGCCTTCTCAAGCATTTGGCTGCCATTAGCACTAGCACTTGGTTCCAGTCCCGCTAAGTCAATTGTAAATAAAGTAAACAAATCCAGAACCTTCCCTCTTGCTTGCACTGCTGTTGGCTTTGCTGGTCCCAGGCCTGTCCCTCAAAAACAGGAAGTGACTTTGGTTTTGGGGTTGGAGTGGAATCGGCAGAGCCAATAGCAATGCAGGCAGAGGAGAAAGCGCTGCAGTTTCCTTTATTGCCGTTCAGCATAGTGGGACTGCAGCCCTAACACTCAGCTGGCCCTAGTGCAGCTGATGGCAGCTGAGTGGGTGTTGGGGCATTTTCTGCAAGTTCAGAGTTTTAAATCTGCTGTGGCTCTGGAGTATATGCATGGAACAGAGGTTACAAGCCCTTTTTTGGGGGTGGCACTTGCTCTCTGCCCCCTCCCCCCCCCCCTTTCACCTTGTAGCAATGCCTACGGCCAGATGGCTTTCTAGAGTTAGTTCTGTGGGACTAACAAAGGGATGCAGAAATGTACTGATCTCTAAATTCTTGGTTCTCCCTCTGGGAGCAGCTTTTGTCCCAAAGCTCCTGTGAACAGCATTTGTGCTGCTTTCTCTGATAAAGAAACCAACTTTGGCTTACCCATGGCTGCTCCTAGTAGGTGTGTGCTTCTCATTGCTCTGGATGGCCCCAATATTGAATCCATCCTGTAGCTCCTCTGAACTCATGAGAAGATGGGGATAAGTGTGTAACTTCCCAAGTATACTCTTCCTCATGAGCAGACCTCATTACATAGAATATTTTTTCTGGAATTGGAAAAACCTTGCTCACCCTTGACTATTTGAATTAGCAGAAGCATTGAACAACACTAATAGGTTCCCTGTGAGAAATCTATGTGAGAGATTAAATTTCTAGGGCAGATTTTTTTTTTTTTTTAAACTTTGTATGTTTCAAATGGTACAAGAAGTACAGTAATACAAAATGTGCTAATGCTAAAACGAGAAGCAAGTAAGTTGTATTGCAGCAGGCTTTTGTTGTTGCAATATTAAAAGGTCTATGACGCTTGGATAGATCCCTCTAGTCATGTTAAGTTCCCCCTTGCTGTGTATAATACTAAAATTAGTGGCATTTTCTGAGCATTTGTGTATGTGCGGTGTATGTTTCTGGTCACCCAGCACCTACCTATCCTTTTTGTTTGCTGAAAGAATTGCATCAAAAGTTCTGTTTTACTTCACACCAGTTAGTACTTACTTCACACCAGCCTCAACAGGGACCACAAGTACCATTAAAACTCACTGGATAATGCAGATCTACCACTTCAGAGGAGCTGTTAAGCATCCTTGGAACTTTCTCCTTACTTATGTGCTTCTTGGAAGGTAACCCTTTGTTGATCTTTTTCCACTCTTCTCCCCCCCCCCCCCAATTGCCCCAGGAAATCAAGGAGACCAGACGGCGGCATGAGACTCGCCTGGTGGAAGTGGATACAGGGCGTCAGGTTGAGTACGAGTTTAAGCTGGCCCAGGCTTTGACTGACATGAGGGAGCAACAGGATGCACAAGTAAAACTCTACAAGGAAGAGCTGGAACAGACTTACCATGCCAAGGTGAGAGCAAATCCTAGGGAAAAAAAGTAAAAAGAGCCAATTCAGTGTATTTATTCATATACCCGCCTATCAATGGAGGTTGTCTAAGTGGTTCTTGCATTCAGGTACTCTAGATATATAAGGGGTGAGAAATAGTGGTACAACATTAGAAAATTTTGTTTGATGACTACAAGATTTAGGCTTCCTGGTAGGTTGTCAATTTTTTTTTTTTTTAACTTTATTTAGTTTTTAATCCCAACAAAAAGTGTAATACAATTTACATACAAATAATAATAATAATCAAATAAGCACTTATAAACAATCGGAATCTATACAAAAGATAAAAATTCCTTCCCCCATCCATCATTACCATAAGAAATAATACCCCTCTCCCGCTCCCACCCCCCTTGATGTGTGGATGCAATACAAGAGAAAATAAAGATAAAGGACAACTATAACAAATCTATAAAAGGTTGTCACATTTTGATTGTATTCTCTCTTGAATGTTTTGATGATTGATGTTTTGTGCTTTTCGGTTGTCATCAATAAAAAAAATTGTTTGCATATAATCCAGAATACTGCTGCTTGTGTTGTCGAAGGATTGTAGAGTAGGCATCATGTTGTTCCTGTGTTTGGATACATTTTTAAAATTGAACTTATTGTGTAGAGCTAGAATTTGAAAATCTGTGAGCTTTGCCCAAGTATCAAAATATCGTAAGAAGGTATTCTATGTGTAATTCACAGCCACAAGGGAGTTTCTTTGTTTCCCTTACTAAGGGCTCTTTCAACACCTATCAGAAATATATTTACAGCATACATGTAAAGCCAACACTGGAATAACTCATTTATTAGCGTTTGGAGTACATTTACATATTGTGAGAACTGGGACCTCATCTCTCACCATTCCAACTCATCCTCCAGTGTGTGTTTAACACTATATTTTTTTGTGGAGGGATGCAGACAATACTTGATCATTAGGCCTTGGTCCATTTAAAAAATTAAGATGCCCAAATGTGTGAAACAATTTTTTTAAAATTAATCTTTACTAGCACCACCAGATAACAATAACACATCCAAACACACTACAATTTGCATATGACAATCAATCCCCATTTAAAACTGTAGATCATCTTCTTCTTTTTTTTTAAATTAAGAAATCTGTCATAACCATAAAATTAGGGGCCAAAGTATGATAGGTCCCTCTTGGATACCCTGGATCTTGGAGCAAGATTTTTATTTCTTCTTGCAAAAATTTTGGAAAGTTTACTGGGTAATATAAAACTAACTTTTTATTTTATAGAGAGAGTTAAGTAAACTCAAATGTATCCTTATCCCCTTCAGTGTGAGATAAAATATTCAGTCAATCGATCCTACTCTGAGAGAGGCAATTGGTAGCCAGTAAACTGTTTATTATAAAGAGTTTATATATGAAATAATATGGTTTTATAAGATAAAAATGTAAAGGATCATTTTTTAGGTAAATGTTCAGTTTGCCAGCCTCTGAATTCATGTTTCTGTAAGACAGACAATTTGGTGACTCATTAATATATTTAAAAGCTTTGGGATAAATCTTTGGGATAAATTTTAAATCTCCCAGCTGTCTGTTCTGATGCATGTGGTAATTAGAATATATTTATTTTTCGCTCCATAAGACGCACTTTTTTCCACCCAAAAGTGGGTGGAAATCTCATATATATATATATATATATATATATATATATATATATATATATATATATATATATATATATATATATATATATATATATATATATATATATATATATTTATAGCAAAGATAACAAAATTTGTACCCTGCATAGTGTTGTAAAACATACCCCCCCGCCACACCTTTTCAAAACAACCCCCATACCTCTCAGCACCACTGCCACACCTGTTTAAAACAAACACCCGCCCGCCGCCATTGCCGTCGTCGGTACCTTTTTTAAACAGCCTGGTGGTCCAGCGCGTATCTCTCCCTCACTAGACGGCTCTCGTACTCAGCAGTGCACAGGTCAGGAGCAAGCTTTACGCACTCCTGTTGTTTTTTGAATGGCTGGTGAGAACTGAACGGCTTGCGAGAACTGATGCCAGCCATTCAGAAAATGGCACGGGGCCAGGTGGGAACGTGGAAAGCTCATGCCTCACCTCCGCACTGCTAACCTGAGAGCTGTCTAGGGAGGGAGGAATTTAAAAAGGTACCGGGGGGAGGGGGGTATGATTTAAAAGGTACATTAAAAAAAAAAAAAGGTGTGGGGGTAGGATTTAAAAGAATCAGGTTTAAAAAAAAAAAAAAAAAAGATACGGAGGGGGGTATGATTTAAAAGGTATGGGATTTTTTGAAAAAGGGTACGGGGAGGTGGGGGGTATGATTTAGCAAACCAAGAAGATGGTTGGCATAAATATACTGCTTCTACTCAGGCCCATGCTGTATTCTTAAAAAATTTCTAGAAAAGTCTTTTTTGTTACTATGAGGCACCTCTTTGCATAGGCTGTGTACCCTTGTGTATTTAACGGTTTTCCACAGTTAAAAAAAAAGGTAGGATTTGTTTTTGAATTTTGTGTGCTGGGTGTGCATGAAATGATGCCAGTAATTAAAAAAAAAAAAAAACCAATATGTTTTTATCTTGCACATGTGGACAGGAAGCTTGAGCTTCCTATCGTAGCTGTTTGAAATGTACTTTACACTAACTGGCGTTTCCTCATTTGTGAGCAGCCAGAGCACTACTTTCACAGGAACCTAACAAAGCCTGTTTTATCTGTTCCAGCTGGAGAACGCTAGACTGGCTTCGGAGATGAACAGTTCCACAGTTAACAGCACTCGGGAGGAGCTGATGGAGAGCCGCGTGCGCATTGACAGCCTTTCCGCCCAGCTAGCCAGTTTGCAGAAGGAGGTAAGGCTGTTGGTAGTGGGGTTTTATCTGCAGGGCTTACATTTGTGATGTGTGTGTGTGGGGGGGGGGGGTTTAATTTAGTTTAGTTATGGGTAGAAAAGGGGAAGGGTGTAACGTGCTGTGGTTTACTCCTTTCCTTCCTAATTTCATGCCTTTTCAAATAATGCTAACAGAACTGCAGGTTAATATAGTGGCTTCCAGGAAGCCCTGTTGAAGTTAATGTGTTGCTGATGTTAGTAAACTATCAGAGTGAAGCTGAGACAATTTGCCACATCCAGAAAGGGAACTGCCAATTTTTATGAAGCTTTTTCATGCTCTGGGCTGCTTTATTTCTTAGAAGGTGGTTTCGAAAGCTGCGATTTGGATGTGACCATGTCGGGCAAAGCGGTGGAAGAGGCTGCTGTATTGCAGACTGCAGCATTTTGATGTAATCTGGGGGAAATATTTTACTTGTGGGAGAGGGATAGCGGAGTCCTCCTTCGTCTAGGTGATTCTTTACTACTGCTTATTTGTGGATTGATTGGCGGTTTTGTGGTGTATTTTTTTTTTTTGTTAAAGTTTTATGTTTAAATGCCCGGTAACATTTTTTATAACAGCTAAACATTTTAAGGTAGTTCAGAAGAGGAAGTAATATTGCTTTTCAGATGATGCATACGGCTCCTCTGTAGAGGAACTGATTACATAGGTGATAACGTTAGCACACTGGTAGTGGTTAAAAATAGTCTTGTCAACCTGCTGTTTTCTCAGGAAAAAATTTTTGAAAACACATTATGCTAATACAAGGGCATCTGCAATTGCAGTAGCCGGAGTGTAGTTAATGGAATCATTTCCCTGGTTTGCTAAGACAGCGTAGGAAGAAATGCAAGTTAAAAGAATGTTGAAAACTCAACTCTTTGCAAGAGCATTCATTTTGCCTGTTTAGCATGTTATAAGATTTGAGCCAGGATTTTGATGGAACTGTAGTGGCACACTCAGATTTTTGGAATGTAAAGTTTGACTGTATTTTAAAGTTTATTTTTATTACGCATGGTGCTTTGTGAACCGCCTAGGTTTATAGTCGCTGCATACATTTTTAAAAATAAATAAATAAACCTCATAAACGTGTTTGTTCCTTAAACAGTATATGGCAATGCACCATCCAAATCGCTGCTTATATTTTGTCATGCAGTGAGATTATTCATTCATGTTTCTCTTATTTCTTATTTAACTCTTCATGCTGGGTTACATTTTTTTTAAATGCTAATATTATCAAAGATCTTAAGAGCCCTTTTACAAAATCTTAGTGCATGCTAAATGCTAAGAAGCCCATTTTATATCTGGGCATTTTTATTATTTAGTGCATGCTAATTCCAATAGTGAGCACTAAGGGCTCCTTTTACGAAGGTGCGCTAGCGTTTTTAGCGCACGTACCGGAGCGTGCGCTAGCCAAAAATCTACCACCTTTTCAAAAAGAGGCGGTAGTGGCTAGTGCATGTGGCAATTTAGCTCTCGCTATTCCGCACGTTAAGGCCCTAGCGCACCTTCATAAAAGGAGCCCTAAGTTTTAGTTAAAATGCCCCTTGATTTTCTGCAGGCAGTCATAAGAGTTGGAGGAGGTGTTTTTCTCCCCCCCTTCCTACTGTGTAATAAGTAGTATAAAAGAATAGTATAATAAGTATAAAAGAAATTATGAATATGAAATTTTTAGGTTTTTGATATTTAGAGCTAAGAGATGTTTGACAGTACCTTGTACTGGTGACTTGGCAGATCTGCCTACTTTATTGCACTAATCTCAGTCCTTGGTAACCAGCTTATGCGTATTTATTATTTTTTAAAAATACATTATCTTGTAGTCTAGAGCTTGGCATGAACGGATGCAAGAGCTGGAGGACACTCTGGCTAGGGAAAGGGAGAATTGTCGGCAAATATTGGCAGACAGAGAGCGGGAGATGGCGCAAATCCGAGATCAGATGCAGCAACAGCTTAGTGATTATGAGGAACTCTTGGATGTAAAGTTGGCACTGGACATGGAGATCAGCGCATACCGCAAACTGTTGGAGGGTGAGGAGGAGAGGTAAGGCTTGTACACTGCCGTTTAGTTGATAATGTTTTGCCTAAACTGTAACAGTAATCCTTTCAATTTACTATGTGCGGCTTGTTTACTTAGTTTGGGAAGGGGAGGAGACTTTGTGTGGACTGCACAATGCAGTCAGTGTGTGGTAAGTAGCCTGCAGTGCCAAATGGGCACGTACAGCCATCTGAATAAGTGGTGGTCAGTGTGTCCACATTTGTAGCACCAAAAATACGGTGTGTTAAGAGTACTTGCCTGTGCAAAAACTGCAGAGGGAGTGCTGGAGTCGCCCCCAGCAGTTACTTCAGATCCTTGCACCTAAGCTGAATTGCCTCCGCTTGCTAACCTGTGTTAAGTGAAAAACCCTAATGCTTTGTAGTAAATATGCCCCATTCCCTATCTTGTGATATATATTTAGCTTGAGATTTAAGGCTCCTTTTATCAAGCCACGCTAGCGGTTTAACGCACGTAATACCGCGCGCTAAACCGCCAGCCGCCCTAGCCGCTACCGCCTCCTCTTGAGCAGGCGGTAGTTTTTAGCCAGCGCGGGGGTTAACGCGTGATGAAAAGTCACGCGCGTTAACCCTGCTAGTGTGGCTTGATAAAAAGAGCCCTTATAGTTTTTACAGTATTATTCTGAAAGCTCTTATTTAAAAGGTTTTATAAACTGTTTCCTTGGAAGAATAAATGTCTAAACTGGTTTGTGTTCAGATAAAAAAAGCAATAAATATAAATATCGGTAGACGTCACAAAAAAAAAATGATTGGAACTGATGCCCTACCTAAGAGCTAAGGGAGATCTGGCACACATCTGACAAATAAAACCTGGCAAACTATGCCAAACCATGTTGAAGTCAGGCAGACTCGCAACTTCAGAATTTTATGAATGTCTAGAGATGGTGCTCAGAGCTGTGGAATATACACAGAAAAAGCCTCCAGCTCTTAATACAAATGTCACAAGGTTATAAATTTAGAGATTTCCACTAGACGGCCTTGATCTAGAATGCAAGCCCTTGAATGTCTTTTGCCGTTTTAAATATCTCTGTAAAAATGAAGGGGGCGATTATGCAAAATTTTAAAGGCTAGCACTGATAAGGGAACGGATTAGCTAGCAGAGGTTGGTGCAGTTTTATAGCAAGCCTGAAGAATGAACTTAGAGTGTATCTCGATGTGTATATAAACCCGTTCTTATTTTAAATGGATTTTTCTTCTTTTTTTATTTTTTTTAAATTAGTATTGTACACCGCTTAAATAATATTTTGGAATATGCAATATATCAAAGCCAATAAAAACATAAAATCCGTACTAACGTGCCTATCACTAGGGGCTGCTACTACCTGAGTTCCAATACTTTGAATAACTTTGAATCTTCTCAACATCTTCCTTTACAAACCAATACAGAAGGCGTGTGTCACTGAGCAAATTGCTGAAGGATCTAAATGTGAAACCAACTGCTTCACCAATTTTGGCTTAAAGCACAGAACATGTACCTCACAAAATAGTTGGGATCTGTTTATATACTTTAAGGGCATGGTTCTCTAACACTGCAGTCTGATTTTAGGCAGTGGTAGGCACCCTACTGCCGTCTGGCAGCCAATTGGGCGAGGAAGGACGCCCACATTGTAAGCATCTGTCATCGGACTAGGGAGATACCAAGGGACACTTAAGTACTCCCAAGGTGGGGCTTGGGCATGGTTTTGCCCAGAAGTGGCCTTAGGCGTGTTTAAGCATCTCTATGCATCTCCTTAGGTGAGAGACAGATGCTTGAAATGTAGACCTGCAAAATGCTGGCCTACATTTCCCAAACATAAAAAGTAGATGCTGCAGCTGGCTGAGCTGATCATAGCAGGCAAATTTCTCCTTGATCATCTGTGCTGGCAGGATTCCCTGAAGCTGCAGTTTCTGGGAGTCCTGCCAGCTCAGCTGATTGGGGAGAAATTCCTCTGCTGCAGTCAGCTCAGCTGGCTTGGGCGGGCAGAGGCCGCCCCCCCAGGGATGTCCAATCTCTCCTGCCAGTAGACCTGCCGCTCCAAAATGGCGGGCCTTCCCGATGCATCCTGAGATGCACTGGAGAGGGGCCTGAGGCCCTGATTTGGCCCAGATACCTGAGGTGCCTAAGGCCTTAGGCACCTGGGCCAATCAGGACCTTAGGCTCCCTTCCTGGTGCATCCTGGGATGCACTGGGAGGGGCCTAAGACTCCGATTGGCCCAGATACCAAAGACCACTCCCATGGAGTGGAGGAGGGCCTACTGGTTAGAGCTGCAACTTCAGCACCTTGAGGTTGCAGGTTCAAACCCAGTGCTGCTCTTTATGACCCTGGCAAGTCACTTAACACTCCAATGCCCCAAGTACGTTACTCAGATTGTGAGCCCACCAGGACAGGTAGGGAGAAATACTTGAGTACCTGAATGTAAACCACTTAGGCTATAAGTGGTCTATAAATACAAAAAATAAATAAATGAGTTCCTTTCATTTTCTATTTTTAGTTTGTACACCGCTTTGATATTTTGGAAAGGCAGTTTATCAAGCGTGTTAAATAAAACATAAACCATCTCTAGTCCACCAGTAAACCTTAGTCATAGGTAGGCCCTTAAGGAAAATGTATATCACAGCCAAGTTCAGTTGATGTTGCTTTGAGCCGTCACCTGGGGCTGGAGAGCATAAGGGACTTCATATGCAGTAGGTAGAGTATAACTGGTTTATTCCCTTTTAGGCTGAAGCTCTCCCCTAGTCCTTCCCGGGTGACAGTGTCACGTGCCTCCTCAAGTCGTAGTGTGCGTACCACCAGAGGCAAGAGGAAGAGAGTCGATGTGGAAGAGTCTGAAGCTAGCAGCAGCATCAGTATCTCCCACTCAGCTTCGGCAACTGGGAACATTTCTATTGAGGAAATAGATGTAGATGGAAAATTCATCCGCTTGAAGAACAGCTCGGAACAGGTGCGGTAGGATGCATCTCGGGAACAGGAGAGGAGAATGGGGTAATAAAGTTGCAGATGGGAAGAATAAGACATGCAGCAGACTGAATAACTTTTTCAAAGCCATTTCTGCGAGTAAAGAAGTACTTTATCCACGTAAATGGGCTCTTATAAATTTACCCAACTTGTGTGCTGACGAAGGTGTACATATAGCTTTACCCATGGTTTGAGGGAGCATTCCTGGAGTAGGGTTGGGAATTGATGTGCATTTAGGTTCACATCTTTGAAAATTCAAATGTGTTCCTACTTTTTAATGCACAAATTTTGTGCCCTAAGTAGGTGCACATATTTTTTTCTAGGCTAATTTTCCAGAGGAAAATATTATCAGAATCCACATTGTGAGAGCAAGTGTGTTTTTTTTTTCCTCCCCCAACATGTAGCTAGTTAAATGAAAAACAGACAGCTGTGGCTTTGCCCTTGACACCGCAAAAGCAGACACCTACTAACAGCAGCACTTACCCAGACCTCTCATGTGCCTAATATCAATTTTTTAAGCCTTTCTCCGCATTCTCATTTCTTTTACAGGATCAACCCTTAGGGGGCTGGGAAATGACCAGGAAAATTGGTGATACTTCTGTGAATTATAAATTTACCTCACGATATGTGCTGAAGGCAGGCCAGACTGTCACGGTAAGTAGGATGCTTGTGTTGATAAGCAGTTGGTGGGTGTTAAGCTATGAGGGGATGCTGAAAAGTTCTCAGCACAACCAAGAAGAGAATGACATGGAAAGGAGAGTAGCTGTCCTAATGTGAATGTGCTTGGTTTTCAATTCTGTCATTTGGGGAAAAAAGAGGCTCAGAATCAGAAAGGCCACATTCAAATTCCATTCCAGCAACTTCTGATCCTGGGCATATCGTATAACCCTCCATTGCCTCAGGTATAAATTTAGATCGTAAGCCTTCCAGGGACAGGGAAATACCCACTCTGCCTGTATATAATTTGCCATGAGCTAAATCCCCAAATTCCCTTGTCTTTACCCTTTTATTTTTGAAGATTAGTGCATCAGTCTTCATGGAGTCTCCAACCAGGTATAAACCTGGGACTATTTGCTATTATTGCAAGGTATATTTGATTTATTATTGTTATTGTTTTGTGCATTTGACTTTATTTTAATAAACCTGGGAGTTTCAAGTCCACCTATTCCACTTTGCCGGCTTTGGCTTGCCGTTCTTTTGTTTTGTGATTCCTGCTTTGGTGAGGGCCCACAGAGATGCTAAGCTTGGTGTATTTTTTTATTTTTTTAAATAGGTATCTGTCCTGGTGCCAGAATCAAGATAGTGATGGTAGTTGTACTGAAAGCACTCATCTCTTTACTGGGTGTTTTTCTCTTTTTTGCCTAAGTAGAAATAAGAACATAAGCAATGTCTCCGCTGGGTCAGACCTGAGGTCCATCGTGCCCAGCAGTCCGCTCACGCGGTGGCTCAACAGGTCCAGGACCTGTTCAGCAATCCTCTATCTATACCCCTCTATCCCTTTTTGAAGAATCTGTCCCTCTCTATTCTCTCTATGCCCTTCATGATCTTTTAAGTCTCTATCATATCCCCTCTAAGTCTCCTCTTCTCCAGGGAAAAGAGTCCCAGTTTCTCTAATCTCTCAGCATATGAAAGGTTTTCCATACCTCTTATCAGACGCGTCGCTCTCCTCTGAACCCTCTCGAGTAACGCCATATCCTTCTTAAGGTACGGCGACCAATATTGGAAGAGTGGGCAACAGGGGGATTTTCCCTCAGCTGCAAATGAACCTGCACTAAGTTAACTGTTCTTAGCTGTTGTGAGAGTAGCAAGAGTGTGAGTACAGGGCCAGGTCTTGTTGCTGGGTGTGGGTTGGAAGAGTCAGTCTGGGTGAGGCAGAGAGATCAATCTTGACTTGCATACTCGGAGACACATTTGTATCCCTTAAGTAGTTGCTGGGGGTGTCTACATATGGAAGAGCTTGAACCGGACATTGAAGTCAGTGTTGAATACTCCACAGGAGAAAGGTGATGTATTTAACCTTAGAATTGTTCGAGTTTTGGTGGAGCAGCCTTTGTGTGTGTGTGTGTATGTGCACTAAAGCAAGTTGACTTGGAGCACAGCAATCCTTTGAGCCCCTTTGTGAGAAGCCTGGAAAAAGATCTGGTGAATTTGGGGCCTGAGGCTGGGGACTTCTCAGTATTACATTGACAAGAGATAGTGACATTAGATTGAATATTGATTACTCTACACATTGAACTGAAAAAAAACCCACATCAAAGGTTTTTTTGTTGTTGTATCTTCCACAGAACTTGGCTGATTTTTATGAAATTTAGTGTGTGTCGTATCCTGAATGAAGTTGATGTAAAATGTAAATATTTCCCACAGCACCACAACACTACTTTCTGAAAGTGAACTGAATAAAAATCAGATCAGAAGGTTATATGGTGTATCTTGCAGAGAAATGTAAAGTCTAAAAGTAATGTTTGAAGTGTGCTTCCTTTGCACAAAGGCACACCCTCAGCTTTGGCTGCCACTGATCTATGGACTTGTCAATGATGCTTTGATTCAGCTCAGCCCAAAGAGAGATGAGGCGCTGTTTAAGATTTTTGACGTCAGACGTTTCTGAATCAGCCCCCAGATTCGGTAGTCAACTGGGTTTAGGTCTGCTGAGTTTGCAGGCCAGAGGTCTGGACCAATGAAGTCTGGATTTTCCTGATGTGGCAGTTCTACGGTATCCTTTGCCCGATGTGCTGGGCATTGTCCTGTTGGAAGATAAAGTAGTCTCCCAACTGACAGATCGCTGGAAACAGCTTTTGTGTCAAGAGGACGTCCCAGTAGTATGTACCATTGATCTGTTCTTTATCAATCCTGGGGTTAAGATCTGTGAATCCAAGTTTCAAGATTGTGACAGAGACCATGACTGAGTGGCTGAAGGTTGGGCGAGTCCATAGCAGGTGTTTGTCATTAACCTCATACTTCAGTGTTAAAGGCACATACAGATAATCATTCTGTGTGTTAATTGGTGGAGCTACTGTGAATATCTGTAAACCAGACGAAGCTGACGCAGTGCTCCGGGTATTTGGTCAAAAATTGCTTGCACCGTTTCAGGTGTGTGTCATTGTTGTGTAAAGTTAACTCGTGGCCACGATGCTTTTTAAGACACTTTAATTTCAGATCATCATGAATTATCCTAACCACAGGTGTCTGGCTTATTCCTACTTTTCATGCTGTTTGCCAAGTTGTTTGGTGCATTTGTGGCGCATCCTCCTGGCTCAGTACAAAATCGCTTACAATGTCAATGTGATCTTGTGTGAGAATCAAGCGTGGTTGTCTGCTACCTGGCTTACAATCACAGTGAGGCAAACAATAGATAGCTATACACAGACAGCAGCAAATTAAAAAAAAAAAAAAAACAACACACTTCAAACAAACTAATTGTCTTCAAACAAACTAATAGCAACCGATAATAAAACACATACAGATAATCATCCAGCACAGTGTTAGACTTGACATGGGTGAGGGAACAAAAGTGTGCGAGACTTCAGCGTGCCGACAGTTCGGTGCAAGACACCAGCACGCCGCCTAAAAAGTGACTTTTAAAGAGTTCGGACGGGGGTGTTTGGGGGGAACCCCCCACTTGACTTCAGACTGTTCGCGATGCCGTTGGGGGGATGGGGGGTGCAACCCTCCACATTATAGAGAAAACTTAACTTTTTCCTAAAAAATCAGAAAAAGTTAAGTTTACTCTATAATGGAGGGATCCAACCCCCCTCCCAACGGCAGCACGAAGAGTATGAAGCAAACTGGGGGGGGGGTTCCCCACCCGCGTTGGAGCTCTTTAAAAGTCACTTTTTAGGCAGCGCTCTGGTATCTTGTGCCGAATTGTCAGCGCGCTGAAGTCTCGCACGCAAATGACTATGAACCCTTGACAGGCTGTGTTGCGGCTAAAGAGCCTACATCAGAGTTTTAAAATATGACTTACAGATGTATCACTTAACATTAAAATAGAACAAAATAAGCATACATTTTAATGTAATAAGATGTTAAAAATATATATAAAACATTCCTTTTGAGTGACAAGCTAGGTAAAAAACAATATTCATAAAAGGAATTACAAATGGTAAAATATACTAGAAGAAATATAAGTTGAATCACACCAGTTATTTGCAGGAAAACATCAGCCTAAAAAGCCAAAAGAATGGAATATAACTTAAGGGCAAGTTCTATAAGAAGTGCCCAAAAGTTAGGCGCCTAATTAGGCACTGTTCAGGGCAATTCAAGTAAAATTGGGTGCTGTTTAATGAATCACACTGAGCGGAACCTATTTTGGAGGCGCCCAAGAAATAGGCCAGCTCTAGGCACAACTAAAAGTTAGGCGCCTAGTAGAGCGTTTAAGCACGCTTAAGAGCAGCGATTCTGCAACAAGGCGCCTAACACGTAGCCACGCCCACGCCTAACATGTATAGTGCCTATTTTTTTGAAGGCCGCCTAAATTTTTTGAGACGCCTTGTTACAGAATCGTGCTTTCTTGATAGGCGCCTATGTTTCAATCAGTGCTGATTAAAAAGCTTAATTGAGTTTGTTCTTCAATTTAGATAGGCGCCTATCTAGTTGGGCGCCTCCGAAATAGGTGCCTAACTTTAGATGCTGGTTACGGAATTTGGGCCTTAATGATAAAAGCACTTAATGACCGATTATGGATCAGTTAGTGACAAAATAGAAAAAACTGACTCTACTAAGTCACAATTGAGGACTTGAAACCATGTATAAAGCATCCATTCTATAAGAGACAACATTCCATATAAATGTTAACATTCCATATCTGTTATACATTACCAACAGTATTGAACAATTAGAAAGTATTATGGCTTCGAAAAAAAAATCTTTTGTTGGGGAAAAGGAATCTTAATATATACATATGTACAATATATATTACTGTGGTCCTACTTTAAAAAAAATAAAAATGGAAGAAAGAAAAAAATGCTGCACCAAGAAGATGCCACTCATAAGAACAACATAGAAATGTCACAACATGTCACCTTAAAAACATGATAGCATCACAAGGGAGTTAATTTTATTTTTGCTAGTTTTTTTTTAAAGGTAAGAGATGTGTTTACATAGATGGTAAAAAAAAATAGTGAACACACTAACTGCTACTGAAAAAGCATATAGGCAGGCTAATATCAGAAAAGGGCAAACATAATAAAAGCCCCTTAAAAACAGGACAACTACTCACGACATAAAACATCCCAGCATGGAAATCTGTGAAAGTAAGAAATGGAACAGCTGTGGACAGCATAATATATATAAAAAGGCTAAAATGAGAAGGCTAATATAAAAAGGCTAAAATGAGAAAAAAACTACATAACATAAGAACATAAGAATTGCCACTGATGGGTCATTGCTAAATTAACTTTGGCTGAATATGTAAATTCTATTCTCTATATCCTTAGATAAAAGGTGACCTAACTAGACAATCAGTGCAGGGACATTGTCATATAAACATACTGTTGTGATCATATGGAACACACATTACTCATTTGATAAAAAGAATACTTAAATGCTAAAAGGTTAATACTGTAGTCCCGCTCAAAATGAAGATCACACAATGCCACAATTCAGGAGAAATATCATATAAAGCAGAAACGCCAACGTGATGACGTACCCATGTCATGACGTAAAGAACCTAATTAATGTAAAAATACTCAAATGCTGTGTAGTGCTCGTATCTTGTGTAGTACCACATCAGGACTGTTTTTGTTCCAACTCTTCTGTGGGAACTCTTTCAAAAATCGTTGACTGCTGTAACCTTTTAGCAGTACCAAGTTCTTTATCAGAATTTGGTCTTCTGCAGTGAAAACCATTTAATTACAGAGACTGTTTACAAACTATCATCTGCTTCTGTGCATATCCCATAGCAACAGTTCATTTTCACAAGGTAATGTTGTGATGTGGTGGGAAATATTGCTTTTGGTTTCAGCAGCATGTTCACTGCGAATTTCCACGCAATTGTTCTTTTGGACTGATTCGTTTTTCCAAGTATCCATTACCATAGGACTATAAGTGACCCTTGAAGAAGACTATCTTGTCAAAACATGGACTGTGTTGGATCCTACACTTTCAGCAGACTAGGTTCTTAAGGTTTTTATGTGGATTATTTTACTTTCATGTGGATTGTTTACATTGACTTTCAGGAACATCGTCACTCCACAGTGTATTTTTGGTTTCTCTTGGATTTTCATCTCTGTGGATTTCCCAGGGTCAATTTCTTTGTTTTGGGAAATATTTACAACATTTTAAATCAACTTCATTCAGGACACAACATGCTAAATTTCATAAGAATTGGCTGAGTTCTGTGGAAGATACAAGGGTCATTTCATAAATAATGCACACTATTTTTTAAAATTTACATGTTTTGTTTTTTTCAAGTATTTCTTTACAGTCCTTTAATATAGTCTCCCTGCTTTGCAATGACAGAGTCCCAACATCCAGGAAGCTTCATTATTCCATCCAAGACACCGTTTTTGTTCAGTTGCCGAATCTCTTCCAGAGATGCAAAATGATGTCAACGCATAGGTTGTTTCAACTTTGGAAAAAGGTTGAAGTCTGGTGGACTCGTGTCTGGACTGTAGGGAGCATGAGGGTAACACCTCCCAGCTGTATTTGCGTAGTTTTTCAGTGACGAGTAGAGAGCTCCATCTTCTCCACGTCCAAAAAAATTTTGACGAGCTCAATCAAAAGTCAAACAAATGATGATTTTTGCTTTTGATCATGAAGACATCATCATCACAGACAAAGTTCCATGTGAAAGAAGTGTCACAACAGTGTATTATCGTGATATTTTTGCAAAAAATGCACAAAACCTGACCTCAGTTGCTCTTGGCTGGGCCACTCATTCTTCACGACACCGCTCACCCGCACATAGGGAATGTCATTGAAAAACTACATGAATACGGCTGTGAGGTGTTACCTCATGCTCCCTACAGTCCAGACATGAGACCACCAGACTATGACCTTTTTCCAAAGTTGAAACAACCTATGTGTGAACATTGTTATGCATCTCTGAAAGAGCTTTCTTCCGCCAGTACCCGAGTCATTCGGCAACTGAACTAAAACGGTATCTTGGATGGAATAATGAAGCTTCCCGGACGTTGGGACTCGGTCATTGCAAAGCAGGGAGACTATATTGAAGGATTGTAAAGAAATACTTGGAAAAAAAAAAAAAAAAATAGTGTGCATTATTTATGAAATGATCCTCATATGACAATAAAACATTTTGGTGTGGGTGTGTTTTTTGGTTCACAGTGTAGTATTGCTGGAGTAAATTGTTTCTACTAGTCTGAATAATTCTGAGCAGACATAAGGATCTTTTGGAAATAGTAAAGGTTTTGGAATCTGGATTGGGACTCTGAAAAGAGAAGTAGACCTGGTAGAGGTAGGTGCTTCAACTTTTCAGTCTGTGGTTTCTAGGCTGGATAGAAAAATCAGATGCTTTTCCAATTAGGTGGAGTTATTGAAATAATAGATCTAGGAATTGGATCTTAGAGCTTTGAACTTCCTCAAGGACCTACCTCCAGATTCAATATAGGCCATTTGCCAATTAGGGTATGGGATTTGATGTATCATCTTTCTGTAGGTACAATCAAAGCAATCTGCATATTGTATACAGGTGCAGTATTTATTTTGGACCTGAGGCAATGAAGGATTAATCAACTTAATCTTTTCTGTCGCTTTCAACTCCCAGGTATACAAAAGTCGCCCAACATGGCCATGTTTTGCCAAATGGCTGCCTCGGGGGATGGATGAATGCCAGTTGGTGTGAAATCTCAAGCTTCGCCAAAGTGATCTTCAACCTGGGTTAGCTTGAGATTTCACACCAGCTGATATTCATCCACCCCTAAGTCAGCTTTTTGGTGAAACATGGCCATGTTGAGCGACCTTGAATAAACCTGAGAGTTAAAAGTGGCAAAAACTGTTTCTCATATGGTCTACTCCTTTGTTCACAACATAAAGCAAACGCTCCACAAAAAAATAGTCAACTTCAAACCCCAAAGAAATTTGTGCACATGAAAGAAAAAGCCTCAGTATTAGGTGAGTCACAAGCCCCTACCTCCTCCCCATCATAGGCATAAAAAACTTTCATGAACGCACTACTTCAATACTTGTTTGACGTGTCATGTGAAAAACAATAAGTGCAAAAAAAATTTCTACTAGCAAAACTTTCTATTATGAAATGCAGGATTCAAATCAGAGCGTGATACCGAGGCTTTTTCTTTCATGTGTTTTAAGTTGACTATTTTTTTTGTGGAATGTTGTTTGCTTTATATTGTGATATTATTGTCCTCCACATCTCACATTTTTTTATATTGTGCTACACCTTTGTTCTCCATGTTGGATTTTGTGGACCTCTTGCCTTGTTTTCTCAGGTTAAGTGGCTTGCCCAGAGTGGGGGTTAAAACCAGTTCTTCTTGTTCTCAGGCTGCTGCATTAACAATTAAGTGATAACAATCAATTATAGACATTAACAAGCACTTAGTCCGCATATAACTCTTAATATTTGCCAATTTGCCCTACACCCTATTCTGGAACATGCGCCTAAATTTTCATAGTGTGCAATGTCAAAGGGGCTGACCATGGGAGAGGCATAGGCAGGTCTGGGGGGGTCCCCAGAAATTAGACACAACGTTATAGAATGCCTGCATTTGCACGTCTAACTGCCATCAGTTGAAAACATTTGTACCAGCCGTTGGCATGAAATGCATGCTAAGCTAGTATTCTGTAAAAGTTGTTCCAGCTTAATGCAGATCATCCTAGTGCCTAACTGTGGGCATCATTTATTGAATCTACATCCTAGTGACCAGTTTGAGGGACGAATAAGAAATATCTTATGTGAAGTCTCAAAAAAATACTCTTGAGATGATGCCCCATCCTCCTCGCTCCTAATAATGTTGCTTGTTTGCTAACTAAGATGCTTAGGTCTTGGAAATGAGGGGCATTTAGCTGAAATTTTGCAGGTCTCAGCTGATAGTTTTGAGACTGACTTTCTTACCTATTATTTGTTTGAGTCATAAGATTTTATATCCTTGTTTCAGTAGGGAGAGTCAGAACAGGCACCACCAATTTTCTGATTTTGTGCTCTCAAATTGTTATCTTGGAAGTGTGGGGGTTCCTTCCCCCCCCCCAGCTAAATGCTTGATTAAATAATATGATAGAGATCCTACATGTGATTTCCTTGACAAAAACAGTTTGATTTATTGCCTAGACCAGTGTCTCGCAAACTTTCCGGCCAGCGGCACACTAAACCCAGTGCCCTGGCCAGAAGGCACCTGGAAGTGAGCGGTCGTTGACGTGATGACATCATACGCATATGTGGAGGTCCATCTGGCTGCAACCCACTTCGCTCTGAGGGGCATGTCCTGTAGGTAGTCAGCCGGCACAAATGACTCTCCTCCTCCCCAGTGTGTCGAGACACACCAGTGTGCCGCGGCACACAGTTTGCGATACACTGGTCTAGATGGTAGCTCATACCTATTGCATATCTGTCCTGAATTAATAATATGATGAAGTGTGGTTTAGTTCAGAGATGTATAGTACAGGCTGAATATCAACTCTTCCTTATTCTGATATGTTTTCTTATTTGTATATTAAGGTCTTCCAATTTCTGGTATCTTTTCCTGCTATTTATGGCCTTGATAAAGGGTAGTTATAGTTCTTGTTTTCTTTTCCTGTCAGCATTTTGTATTTTTGTTATTGTATCCAATATAGCTTTCGTATTTGCGATGCAATATGTTGATTGTACTGTGTAATACTGGAATAATTGTATAAAAGAAAGAAAGAATTATTCTAGTTTTGCATCAAGATACCATGCAGTGTTCTCCCCAGAAATGTTTTCCAGCCGGGTGGCATGAAAAAGTAGCCGGGTGGGGTAGGATGGGGAAATTTGGTGGTGGGGAAAATTAACCCCCTCTTTTACTAAGGCGTGCTAGCTTTTTTTAGAGCACGCAAACCCCCGCACTATGCGGGAAAACTAACACCAGCTCAATGCTGGCATTAGCATCTAGCGCGCGTGCTAAGCACACGCTAAAACCACTATCGCAACTTAGTAAAAGGAGCCCTAAATGTGTACTATTTTTATTAGTTAATTATTATTATTATTTTCCAATGCTCAATATGACTTCCTTTTAAAATGACCAAGTCAAAATGATCTACCAACAATAAAATTTAAAAAAATACAAAGCATACTGTACACAGAGAAAATGTTAATTATTATTTATATTCTGCGAGTTTTCAAAGAGGTCAAGGCAGATGACTTTATGCAATGTCACCTTAGGAACAACTATACAAAAACAGACAAATATACCTCTCCCTTTTTGCTAAATCGCAATAGCGATTTTTAGCACAGGGAAATGCGTTGAATGCCCTGCGCTGCTCTCGATGCTCATAGGCTCCCTGCGATAAAAACCGCTATTGTGGTTTAGTAAAAGGGGGCCATAGTGCAAAATATAGACAGCAGATATAAATTCTCAAAACCACTAAATTGAAAATAAAATCATTTTTCCTACCTTTTTGTCTGATGATTTCATGAGTCTCTGGTTGCATTTCCTTCTTCTGACTGTAAATCCAATATTTCTTTCTTTCTGTCCCTCCCCTTTTCTTTCTGTCTCTCTTTCTTTCTCTCTTCCCCCTGCCTGCCTGTCTTTCTCTCTCCCCCTGTCCCCCTCTTTATTTCTGCCTTTCTTTCTCCCCCTGCCTGCTTTCTTTCTCTCTCCCCATGCCCCCCAAGCCATCGCACCAATTTCTCCACTTCCCCGATTCTTTCCCTACCCCCTAAGCCACCATGCCGATTTCTCTCTGCTGGCTCCCCGAGCCAGGCCAGACACATACAAGCGCCGGACTCACAAGACTTCACCTCTGACGTCAATTCTAACGTCGGAGAGGAAGTTTCAGGCCAGCCAGGCAGCGATTGGCTGGCCCAGAACTTCCTCTCCAACATCAGAATTAACGTCGGAGGTGAAGTCTTGTGAGTCCAGTGCTTATACGTGCCTGGCCTGGTCAGGGAGGCAGGAAGAAAAAGAATGGAAAGGCAACGCGATCGACTCACATTGCCTTTGCGATCTACTGGTCGATCACGATCGATCATTTGGGCACCCCTGCTGTTATGGTATCCTGTCCTGACCTGAGGAAAGGGGTTTAGTCCCTAAAAAACTGCCTTATTTCCATTTCCTATTTATAAACTTTAATCAATACAGTTACAATACTACTTGATTCTACATAAAGCAACAAAACAATTTTTTTTCTACCTTTTGTCATTTCTGCTTTAATCATCTTCTCTTCACTCTCTTCTTTCTATTCAGCGTTTGTCCTCGCTCCCTTCCAAGCAACATCTGTCCTCTCTTTGTCCCTTCTACCCAGCCTCTGCCCTCTCTCTCTCTCTATACCCCTTCCATCTACTGTCCACCCTCTCTCTGCCCCTTGCATCCACTGTCCACCCTCTCTCTGTTCCATATGGCATCTTGCCTCTTTCTATGTCCCTTCAATAAACTGTATACCCTGTGCCCTTTCTCTCCTTTGTACATGATTCATTTCAGCTTCACCCCCTCCCCTATGCTCTCGCATCTCTCTCTTCTCCTTTCCTTCCTTCCTTCCCACTCCACCCCATGATCTGGCATCTCTATCTCTTTCACTTCTCTCCCCCCCATGCCCTGGCATCTCCCTCCTCCCCTCCCCCCATATGTGTTGACATCTCTCCCCTCACCATGGTCTGGTAGCTTCTTTCCCTCCCTCCCTCCCATGGCATCTCATACCTCTCCTCTCCCTTCCCTGGTCTTACTTCTCCCCTCTCTCTCCCCAATTGGGTGCTGCTGCAGCAGCACTTCTCTTCCCCTCCCCAATTGGGTGCAGCAGCAGCTTTTCTCTTCCCCCCCAATTGGGTGCACCAGCTTTTCTCTTCCCCCTCCCCCTCCAAAAATCAGGTACAGCAGCAGCAACATTTATCTTCCCTTTCCCCTCCCCCCCAAAAAATGGGTGCAGCAACAGAACATTTCTATTCCCCCTCCCCTCCCCCATTCGGTGCAGCAGCAGCATTTCTCTTCCCATCCCTCTCAGCTCACACACCCGTCGGCAGAGTCACTAGGCAAGTTGTAAGCTTCCCTCCAGCTTACAACTTGCTTCTTTTACCTGCTTCGGGCCTTCCTCGTTGTCGGGTCCTGCCTACTTTCTATTTCCGCGAAGGCAGGACCCGGCAGCGAGGAAGGCCCGAAGCAAGTAAAAGCAAGTTGTAAGCTTCCCTCCGGGGCTCTATCGTGTGTGTGCCGGCTTCCCTTCTCTTCCCTCCGAAACCGGAAGTAGCGTCCCGGGGGAGGGGGGGGAGAGAAGGGAAGCCAGCATGCACACGATAGAGCCCCGGAGGGAAGCTTACAACTTGCTGCTTTTACTTGCTTCGGGCCTTCCTCGCTACCGGGTCCTGCCTTCGCGGAAACAGAAAGTAGGCAGGATCCGGCAACGAGGAAGGCCCGAAGCAAGTAAAAGCATGCTGGCAAAAAAAAAAAAAAGGCAGTCGTCAAACAAAATTTTCGGCAGCGAGTCAGCCTCGGCGGCGGCAGCAGGATTAGCTGGGCGGTCATCTAAATCAGCCGGGCGCAGCGCCCGGCTGTAAGGCCCTGGGGAGAACACTGCCATGTCAAGTGAGTCCCTCCCATCGCTTGAGGGAATCTTGGTCTAGTGGCAGCGAGACAGACACTGATATGTTTTTGTAAGGCTAGGCAGCTCTAACTGTTCCTTGGTGGTGATAATTGAAAGGCTTTGGATTAAGGAGCCAAATACATAGCAGCAGAGAAATGAAGGGACAGGTGTTCTCTGTCCTTTGGCTCCCTGCTTCACTATGCTTTCTCCTTTTTGCCATTCAACTATAATTTAAAAAAAAATAAATGTTGAATTATTTCTTCAATTGTAAAATTAAAGTTGAAAGAAGGAGCTTGAGAATCTGGAAGCAGTAAAGCCTGATCCAATGATCAGCATCACTGCACAGAGAAATGGTAAAGTTCCCTATGGCTTCTTTCTTTCTACCTTCTGTCATCAAAGACAGGGATAGTAAGAGGTCAGTTCATAGTTCAACTTTCCTGCAACTAATTTTATAACTTGTATCTCGCTGCTTTTCCAAACCAGATCTGGGCTGCTAATGCTGGAGTGACTGCCAGTCCCCCCTCTGACCTCATCTGGAAAAACCAGAACTCCTGGGGCACTGGCGAGGATGTGAGAGTTACACTGAAAAGCCCTCAGGGAGAGGTAAGGATGTGTAAAACTTTGATTTGGTCTGGTGTGTGTGTATATGTGGTTTCTTAATACTCCAGACTTTAGGAGAACAAACTTGAAATAAGTGACACATTAATGGAGGTGATCTGTCTGTTTCAGGAAGTTGCTCAGAGAACCACTGTCTTTCAAACGACCCTTCCTGAGGAGGTGGCTGAGGAAGAGGAACCAGCAGAATCTATTGAGGAGCACTTTCGCTTTCAACCGGTAGTGCGTTCTTTTCCTGTTTATATAAAGTCTATTGCAGCTCGCTTATTTCTTTATAAAATATACATGGAAACATGACAGCAGATAAAGGCCGCGGCCGAATGGCTCATCCAGTCTGCCATCCACAACATCCGCTTTCTCCTCATTTCCCTAACACACTTTACTTTGCACGTATCACTAAGCTGTGCTTCCTGCCAGCCAATGATGATTTATTTGCCTTTTTTGTAGATAACACATCATCTTTTAGGCAGTGACTGGCTTATATAAGTTTCTGACAATAATGCATTGTATTTTTTAATGCACTACTGATGAGATATTATTTTGCTCAGAAGTGACCATATGAGTCTGCATCAGTTAGATTTCTCCTCCTTCACTCTACTTACAGATTACTAAAGGCAGGTTTTCAGCACTGGAGGAATTCCTTTTACACTCTATGCTGTGAGCTGCAGTTTTGTTGACCTCCTTAAGCCTTCTGTGATCTTGCTCAAATTTGACAGACATTGAAGGGGGTTGGGTTGGACGTTCTTTGCTTACTTGTAAATAAGAACATAAGAACTGCCATCTCCGGATCAGACCTTCGGTCCATCAAGTCCGGCGATCCGCACACGCGGAGGCCCTCCCAGGTGTACACCTGGCGTAATTTATAGTCCTAACAATAATTGGGAAATATTCGATGATACTCTGTGAATAACTCAAATTAGTATGCTACTGTGTTTCACAGATATTGTGACTTTATATTCTTATCTTTACATACTTATATATTAAGTATTTTTTGGTGATGTGCTCAGACCTGTAACCCAATAAATAGTGTAGTCACTGCATTGAGTTTAACATGGGGACCATCATTGCAATCACCTGTCCCCGGCCCTCCCTAGTAAATTTAAACTTATTCAGATACTATGGTAGTACTTATCTGAATGGAGTGGTATTTGCTGTTAAACTGGAGCTGGTTAAATCTCAATGGTGACTGTGTTCAAATCAAATGAAGTGATACTTAAAATCCAATGGTGGTTATATAAATGATCTTCATTTCTCATCCCCCCGACTCGAGTTTCGTTTTCTTCGTCGGGGAGGGACACTGAAAATCTATATCTAAATCAAAATCATATACAAAACATAGTCATTGTTTTAGTTTACTTAACAGTTATTTTATAAGATCCAAGCTTATTATTACCTCAATACTAATAATATTCTTAATTAACTTGTTTAAATACCTGTTGCTGGCTAACTGAGACCAGACACGTTCAAAATCTCCTGGCCATCTGTGAAGCTCTACTGAAACTTGGCGCTTTTAAAGGAAGCTAAGCTGGGAAACAGGGGGTGGTTCCTATTAGACCCCGGATGAAACCAGCGTCAGGGAAATGCTACTATATAAGTAGCCACTCGATATCCACATTCAAACCAGTTGGTTGTAGGGTCTGCCAATTATATATGAACCTCTGTTCTTTCTGAATAAGCATTTTAGATAAGTCCCCTTCGGTGTTGTGGATTTGTACTATCACAGTATATTTAAGATCTTCCAGTGCATGTGATTTTTCCAACCAATGAGATACCAGGGGGGCGGAGACACGATTTTTTCTTATGTTGCTCAGATGTTCAATGATTCGCGTTTTAATCATGCGAATCGTTTGGCCTATATATAATTTTTTACAGGGACACTGTATACAATAAATCACCTTTTTAGATTCACAATCTGTGCCTGTATTTAATTTGAAGTGTCGTCCTTCCGACCCTGGTATCTCAATGTAATTCGTGTCTAATATATAACGGCAGACACTACATTTACCACACGGCTTATGGGGGGACTTATTTCTAGTATCATGATGGTTTAAATTATGTTTTAACTGTTCACCTAAGTTTTTCGCCCTGGAGAAGGCAAATTTGGGCTGATTTTGCATGGATGGATAATATTGCAATATTGGCCAATATTTTAGTATAATATGTTTTATGGCATTGCTTTTGTTAGTGTAAGGCATAACACAAACTATGTGTTGCTGCTCTTGCAGATTTTGTTTATCTTGCATTAGCCATGATCGATGGCAGTCTTTTGCCCTTTTCCACGCTTTTTTGACGGTTTTCACAGGATACCCTCTCTGTGTGAATTTGGAGTACATTTCCAAAGCCTCTTTTTCAAAATCAGCTTCCTCTGAGCATATTCTCCGTAATCGGAGAAACTGCCCAGTGGGGATACTGTTTTTTAGTGGTCGTGGATGGAAGCTTTGATACTGTAATAGAGTGTTTCTATCCGATGTTTTTTTGTGTAGAGTGGTGGATATATGTTGATTCTGTTTAATAATTTTTATATCCAAAAATGTAACTTGATTTTTATTTGTAGTGTATGTGAAAGTTATATTGCTATCTTTATGATTAAGTTCTTCTAAAAATATATTTAAATTTTCTGGTCCCCCACTCCACACAAAAAAGACATCATCTATGAATCGCTTCCAGCATGAAACATGCTGGAAGTGAGGTGAAGTGTAAACATGTGATTCCTCGAACTGAGTCATATAAAGACACGCTAGCGTGGGGGCTACTGTGGCCCCCATTGCTACTCCTTTTGTTTGAAGGAAAATATCATTTTCAAATTTGAAGTAGTTGTTGTAAATCACTTGTTCTGCTAATTGTGACAATAAAGATATCTTGGAAGCTGTTAGATTGAGTTTCTTTAAGTGAATTTTAACTAAATTTACTGCTTCCCTTTGTGGAACGTTAGTATATAACGCCACTACATCAGCGGTAACGAGTATTGAATCTTCCGTTGTTGAATTCTGAAAACTCTGTTCTATGACTTTTAAAAAGTGAGTTGAGTCCTTAATATATGACTCAGCTCGAGGAACCAGATGTTTTAGTTGACTATCCAAGTATTGAGATATAGGCTCAAGAACTGAGCCTATCCCAACTACAATTGGTCGTCCCGGTGGTTTGGTATCTGATTTGTGAATTTTTGGTATAAAATTAATTTTGGGTATCCTGGGGAAATCGCATGTGAGAAATCTAATTTCTTTAGACGTAAGTATTTGTGACTCCCTGGCGCTGTT
Source organism: Geotrypetes seraphini (assembly GCF_902459505.1). Taxonomy (NCBI): domain Eukaryota; kingdom Metazoa; phylum Chordata; class Amphibia; order Gymnophiona; family Dermophiidae; genus Geotrypetes; species Geotrypetes seraphini. The sequence continues at coordinate 521,732,026 of NC_047084.1, read as the reverse complement.
TATCAATCCGTCTATTTTTGATTTAATTTGTATGGTGGGGTCTTGCTGTAACCTTGTGTAGTATGTGGTGTCATGCAATTGACGTAAAGCTTCTTCCCTGTAATCAGTATAGTTCTGGATGACAATTCCCCCTCCCTTGTCGGCCCTCGAGATAACTATTGATTGATCTGCTTGCAAGTCTTGTATAATTTTTCTCTGTTGGGTAGTTAAATTTGAATGATTTATGAATCTGTCTTGGGATTCCAGTTTTTGAACATCCCTTAGTACCAGTTTTTCAAAAGTTGTTATCAAAGGATCCGGTTGTCCTGGCGGCATCCATGTAGATTTGAGTTTTAATCCCTCAGGTAAGGATGGTGTTACATTTTGTTTATCTTGAAAAAACTGCTTTAGTTTGATTGTTCGAAAAAATCTCTGAAGATGAACTCGGGCATCAAAACTATCATATTTGATGCTCGGTACGAATGAGAGCCCTCTCATGAGGACCTCCTCTTCTTTGTTATCCAGTGATCTTGATGAAAGGTTAAATATGCCTTTGTTTATTATTTTATTTATTTCTTGTGTTTGTTCGTACTGCGTGTTTCTATTTTGTTCGCTGTAGTCAATGTTCCTTCTTTGGTTTGTATTCTTAAAAAAGAATCCGGTAGGACTGTATGATCTTTCTGAATTGACTCACTTTGTTGTTGGGGAATTACAATGTTTTCTTCTGACGATGATGAATTACTTGTCGATAAGTTAAATGTAATTTTTTTGTTTTTATTATACGTTGTTCTCTGTCTTCTAGTTTTGATATTACGATTCATCCAAGGGTATACATAACCCTTGGTAAAATCTGCTTCATCACGTCGGAATTTTTTTATTTTCAATTGACGTTGCTCTTTTTGATATTTGTCTAATTGGTTTAAATGTTCTTGATAACTTATTATAAATTCTTCATCTGTGAGTTGTTGTTTAATTAGTTCCAATTTTGTACCTAATTCCTTTTGTTGCTGTTCAATTACTGGCACTAATGCATCAATAGTTAATAACATGAGATCAATTGAGCACCGAGTTAGGGTTTCATTCCAGTTTCTGATGTATTCTGGATTTTCTTGGAATCTCGGTTCCTTATAGAGTCTTAAACCTCTGGGTACTCTCATAAAATGGCAATATTCCACTAATGCCGCTGAGTGTAATTGCGACCTGATTAGTGACTTGTGAATATATTTAATGTCTTCCCATGTTATGCTGTTATCTATTGTCCCTTCTTCAAATAATCGGGCGCTACCCAAGAGTGAGGAAATCCTTTCTTCAGATAAACCTGATTTTGAAGTCCTGCTCAGAGCCGCCATAATTTCCCTGTAGTATCTAACTCTTAAGCTTAACAATAATTGGGAAATATGCGATGATACTCTGTGAATAACTCAAATTAGTATGCTACTGTGTTTCACAGATATTGTGACTTTATATTCTTATCTTTACATACTTATATATTAAGTATTTTTTGGTGATGTGCTCAGACCTGTAACCCAATAAATAGTGTAGTCACTGCATTGAGTTTAACATGGGGACCATCATTGCAATCACCTGTCCCCGGCCCTCCCTAGTAAATTTAAACTTATTCAGATACTATGGTAGTACTTATCTGAATGGAGTGGTATTTGCTGTTAAACTGGAGCTGGTTAAATCTCAATGGTGACTGTGTTCAAATCAAATGAAGTGATACTTAAAATCCAATGGTGGTTATATAAATGATCTTCCGGGGTCTAATAGGAACCACCCCCTGTTTCCCAGCTTAGCTTCCTTTAAAAGCGCCAAGTTTCAGTAGAGCTTCACAGATGGCCAGGAGATTTTGAACGTGTCTGGTCTCAGTTAGCCAGCAACAGGTATTTAAACAAGTTAATTAAGAATATTATTAGTATTGAGGTAATAATAAGCTTGGATCTTATAAAATAACTGTTAAGTAAACTAAAACAATGACTATGTTTTGTATATGATTTTGATTTTGATTTAGATATAGATTTTCAGTGTCCCTCCCCGACGAAGAAAACGAAACTCGAGTCGGGGGGACGAGAAATGAAGATCATTTATATAACCACCATTGGATTTTAAGTATCACTTCATTTGATTTGAACACAGTCACCATTGAGATTTAACCAGCTCCAGTTTAACAGCAAATACCACTCCATTCAGATAAGTACTACCATAGTATCTGAATAAGTTTAAATTTACTAGGGAGGGCCGGGGACAGGTGATTGCAATGATGGTCCCCATGTTAAACTCAATGCAGTGACTACACTATTTATTGGGTTACAGGTCTGAGCACATCACCAAAAAATACTTAATATATAAGTATGTAAAGATAAGAATATAAAGTAATTTATAGTCCACCATATCTTTATATGCCTCTCTTAAGGAGATATGCATCTAGTTTGCTCTTGAAGCCTAGGACGGTCGATTCCGCAATAATCTCCTCTGGGAGGGCATTCCAGGTGTCAACCACTCTCTGAGTGAAGCAGAACTTCCTGACATTAGTCCTGAACCTGTCCCCCCTTAGCTTCATTATATGTCCTCTAGTCCGTGTCAATTTGGACAGTGTAAATAATCTTCTCTGCTCTATTTTGTCTATTCCTTTCAGTATTTTGAAGGTCTCGATCATATCCCCACGCAGTCTCCTTTTCTCAAGGGAGAACAATCCTAGTGTTATAAGTCTATCCTCATATTCCAGTCTCTCCATACCCTTCACCAGTTTTGTTGCTCGTCTCTGCACCCTCTCCAGCAGTTTTATATCCTTCTTTAGGTAGGGAGACCAATGTTGGACGCAGTATTCCAAGTGTGGTCTGACCATTGCCCTATAAAGCGGCATTATAACTTTCTCCGATCTACTCGAGATTCCTTTCTTTATCATGCCCAACATTCTATTTGCCTTCTTTGCCGCTGCCGCGCATTGTGCCGACGGCTTCAGGGTCCTATCTATCAGTACACCCAGGTCCTTTTCTTGTTCACTCTTCCCCAGAGTTGCACCTGACATTGTATACTCGTATTCCTTATTTTTATTGCCTAAATGCATTACCTTGCATTTCTCCACATTGAACTTCATCTGCCATTTCTTTCTAGGAGCCCAGCATTACTTTGAGTTAAATGTTCAGGAATTAGGTCCATTTCATGATCAGTTTCTCCTAGTGCATGACAGTATAGTGAGAGAGCACTGATATGATTAAAATTGGTTAAAAAAGGACAACTTAGAATACTGTAATGGAAAAAGCAGTTTGAGATGAGACCATTTCTTGCATAATTTATACATGCAAACAAGCCTGATCTATTTTGTTCAGAGGAGCTGATAGAAATGTGACAACAGTAGGTTCATAGGCTCTGTGTGTTTCTCCTGTTTGATGGGGTGGGGGGATCAGTGAAAGATTTGTTATCATCAGATAAAGCTTTCCTTCAGGAATATTATTTCTTTACTGTAGTAGGATCTACATTGTATTTTACTTCCTTTTCTTGTAAACTGTGGCACCTCGACTCCAAATAAAAACATGGGAATTAAGATGATTACTCAAATGTATCACAGTCCTCAGTCTTCTTCAAGTAGAGATAGGATGAGAGCTCTTTTAGTAATGGGAGCTATAAATTGGGAGAGGAGTTAGCTTAGACCTGCCCACCTATGACTTTTTTTTACTTTTTCACATCAGACAAGCTAGCTTATCACCCTGTGCCTTCTGGACCCAACTGAATTTTGATATTATATACTGACCCTTCTTTCATGTATCAAAAAAATTAAACAGAACTGATCAATTCTGGTACCTAGTATGATGGTTTCCAGAGGTGGCAGTATACATGTTTTTGGAGTGTGAGGTTCAGTTTGGGAAAAAATGCTATATAAATTGAAATTCTCTTTTGACACTATTAAATAGTGTTGACATATATCATAAGAACATAAGACTTACAATACTTGGGAGAGACTGAGATTCATCAAGTCCTGTATCCTGCTTCCAACAGAGGCCAATCCAGGTCACAAGTATCTAGCAAGATCCCAAAAGAGTAAAATAGATTTTATGGAACTTATCCTAGAAATAAACAGTGGATTTTCCCAAGTCCATCTTAATAATGGCTTGTGGACTTTTCCTTTAGGAAATTATCCAAACCTTTTTTAAACACTGCTAAGCTAATTGTTTTTGCCACATTCTTTGATGATGAATTCCAGAGTTTAATTGCATTTTGAGGGTAGCGGGGGAGGGGGTAGCAGGAGTGCATGGGCCATGCCGCTAGCTTCAGCTGCCAGCTACATCAAGTAGGAGAATGAGCTGTTATGGCTACCAGAGGACTTTTTCCAGCTGGCAGGGCTTGGGGATCCCTGCCAGCCATAACAAAAGTATCATTGGGTGAGTGTAAAAACTGGTGGAAAACGGTTGTTGAAAATCATAATACAAAAAACTCAGTCTCTGATATTGCCATATAATTCTGTTCTTGAAACAAACAATACCAAATGATTATAAGATACTTTGCATTTATCTCAGACAGCCAGGCTATCTCAGACAGCCAGGCTGTTCTGGGTCTTATAATTTTAGACAAATGCAGTGCTCTGTTTGGCTTACTGCTTCAGGAATCAGCATCTAGTATTTCAACAATGTCTGCCCAACTCACTGTAATGATGGTTGGGTTGTATATGGTTGCATGGTAAAGACCAGCATGGCCCATCTAGTCTGCTCAGTAAGGTGGTTAAGGTTCTAAGCTCGGTCTGTGCCATTTACTCCTCTCTTTGCCTAAGTTACAAACCTAGAGCTCCTCTAACTAACTGGCTTTAGTGCACATTAATGTGATGCATGCTACTAGTAGACAGGCCCCAATGATGTATTAGGTCCTGTGTTAAATTTCAGAAATGCATGTCAGTGTTAATGCAAGTTATTAAATCTAGCCCTTATAGTAATCTTTGGGCAGGGAATTGCCTCCTGCACTTTGCAAATCCAAGCTCAAGATAAAATCAAGAAATTAGATCTAAAATCCAAATCCATGTGTTTTGATTTTAATTTTGTGTGCTGTTTTCAGAGATAATATGCCAAATTTAGATATTTATAATAACAAATTAACCTTTTCCCATTAAAACCAAATAATGAATGAAAATGTTGGGGTTGGTATTCAAAGTGATTTAACTAGCCAGAAATGGCTCCTGGCTGGTTAAATCACTTATTTGGGGCTAACCACTCATTTTCAGTGGCACTTAAATAGTTTGATTAGCCCTAACTCAAAACTGTATTTTGGGGGAGGAGTCAGTTGTTGCCTGGTTAAGTGCCACTATTCAGCACTTAATTGGCCAAGGTAACTTCATAAATAGGACCATATAAAAATCAGTCCTGTCTTTGTGGTAGCTGGTTTAAGTGCTGAATATTGCACTTAACCAGCTTTAGTTTAGCGGGCTCTGTAAACCTGAAAATTTAGTGCCAGAGTCCAGACATGCTTAGAGCATTCAATTTCTGAGCATAACACGATGGCAGTCAGCAAATTGTTGAGTGCCGACAACTAAATATGTAACTCGTCCTCTTTAAAAAAAAATAAAAAAAAATTAAAATTTTTATTCCAAAAATAGAGTTCTGGTGCAATGTATCGGGAGTCCTGACAATAGGTTATTCACCTTGGGTCGTGAATTGATTACAGAAGGATGTCATCTACATCTTTCATCTCTGCCTCCTTCCCCAGTGGGCTGTACTTCCACCTCTAGTTTTTCCTTATCCAAACGAATTGAGGAGGTGTCTTTCTGATCTGCTTTGCTTAATTTTATTATTTGGGTTTTTTGTTTGTTTTTTTTTAATCCTTTTTTGAGTCTTTGGTGCTGAGAAGACCCCATTCTTTGGGACAACTCTGCCTGGGAGAGAATGCAGACTCCTTGAGAGCAGTCATCTGCTAGTAGGGCAACCCTCTGGTGTACCTGTGTAGCAAGTCTTCACTAAGAGTTTTTGGAGCTTGGGTTCCATTCCCCTTGAAGCTAGCTTACAACCTGTTTGTTTTTTTTAAGTTCAGGTAGCTCACCTGAGCCATTTTTGGTATGAATTTGCTGCTGTGGTGGCCATCTTCAATTTTCCAAATTTTTATTTTAAAAGCTATCTGCCTCAAAGCTCCTCAATTTTTATTAAAATCGATATGGATGGACTCCTCTCACTGTTCTACCCCTATATCATGCCCCTATATAGCTTTGCGCTGGATGGCTGGCAGATCAGCGTCTTTGAGACACGTAAGAGGGGCAGAAGCCATGTGCTTGGTGTCCTCTTGAGATCTCTAGGCCTGGGGAACCGCAGGGGGCCTGGGTGTGTGGAAGCTGTGAAGCCCAAGAGAGGCCTGTCTGAGTCTCTGCAGGGGTTGTCAGATCCTTCTGTACAGCATTTTATCCTGGACTTTGTTAATCTCCTAAGGAAAGCCAGTTCTAGCACAAGGAGTTTTCCCTTTCAGAGTGCCCCCACATTGGAGGGGAGCCTGCCACTGGGCCAATAAGACCAGCTGGAAAAGGACTGGGAAGACTGGAGGTCAGACTCCATGCCATTACTATCACTGGGTGTGGCTTCGCTTCTGGAGGATTTGGGTTTTCTTACAGGGAACAGGTCTCTAGCAAGGGGGCCAACAAATTGTTCAGTTTTGATTTTTATTTATTTATTTATATATATATTTTTTTTGCCAAAACAAATCCGATTCACCCGAAGTGACTACTAGACACATCTACCAGAAAGAAGATTGAGATAATCTTCCAATATACAAAACACCAAAACCACAATATTCTCTCTTAGAATAATAACTAATCCCATCATTCTTAAGCATGTTTTCTTATACGTGAAACACTTCAGGTATCTGGTTTGTTTTCCTTTCTCCTATAGCTAGGTAAGGCCCAGACAGTTTTTGACTTTTACAAATGTAGTGGCTCCTGAAAATTGCTCTATGTGAGAGGGAGACACCTTAAAATTTGGCGAGCTGTGGATGAATAGGATTATTAGTCTATTTGTTCTCGATATTTATTGTGGGGTCATATTGTGTCTTTATTTTATTTTATTTTTTATTTTAGTTTCCCAGTGATTGTTTAGGTAGTACATTAAAAGTGAAAACTCATTTAGTCTGATGTACTCTGACTGCATAAGAAATTCTAGGGGTGATGACCTTTAAAAACAAAAAAAATCTGCTAATTTGTTTTCCCCCCATGCTCTCACTGCAGGGAGATACCAGAGCAGCCAACCGAAGCTGTGCGATTATGTAATACAAACTGTGGAGACCCATCATCCTGTAATTCAGTCCTTGTTTCCACCACAGAAGAGTCTTCTCAGAAGCACAGAATATTTTTCTAATCATGTGAATTTCTAAGACTCCATAATACACTGTCTTTTTAACTTTTGCTTTTTTGAGCACTGAAAAAATAAGTTTTGTACAAAACAAAAGAAAATCATTCTTCAAGATGTGAATAATTGGCATTAGCCTCTGTGCATGCGCTTTTTCCTATCAAAATTGTCATCATGTTTTGCGGTCGTCTCATCTTTTCCCTAGTTGTAAAAGTGAAAAAATAACTGGGGTGCTTTAGTCATTGTCGTCTCTTTTTTTTTTTTACCCTTTCTAAAGATCATGCTTGTTTTATTCATCAGCTGCTGATGTTACACTGTACTGTGCTATACCAAGTTGCTTATGGCATGAGGACACATTTTTCACCATTATGAACTTTTTCTATTCAAAAGGTTTTTTTCTACTGAGCAATCAAGATTACAGCTTTTGAGAGGGGGATTGTTTTTTTCTTAAGGAACAACTTTGTAATTGAAGAATAACTGCTTAATCCTCATGTGAGAATTCGGAGTGGGAACAAAGGGTGTGTTTTTATTGGAATTGTTTTCTGAGATTCTTAACCAGTATAAAGTGGCAGGGTTAGGTATGGGGAGGGGTGAAGGGATTGTTACATTTGTAGAGGTTTTAAAGATAGTGTAACTTGCTTAAATTTTCTTATGTGAAATTAAAAGAATTAAAAGGTTGTTTCAATAGTATGATTTAATCCTCTTTTTGTTTTGTTTTCATCATGCAGTTGCATGTGTATAGGTGGTATCTATATAATCTGAAACCAAGGTACTGTCTTTAGAGATCAATCACAAAAATTATACCTGCAGTGTGAACTTGTGAAGACTTATGCCCTAGAGTCTAACACTAAAATAAAGCCCTGTGCAAGTTAATGTACTTCTCTTATTCCCACTTCCCCCTCCTCCCAAGATTCTCTTAGGACAAGAACAGCAGCCAGAAGCACAGCATTGGGACACAAGGAGAGTGTGTGCTCCTGGTCTGTGCCTCTGCCTCACTGCAAAAGACTTCCTTTTCCAAGAGGAAGTATATCATTAGCCTCTAGATCAGGGGTGCCCACACTTTTTGGGCTTGTGAGCTACTTTTAAAATGACCAAGTCAAAATGATCTACCGACAATAAAATTTTAAAAAACACAAAGCACACTGCATCTATGAGACAAACATGTTTTTTTCTGTTATATAGATCTTTTTGGACCCCTGTTAGGTTACACAAGTTATACAGTTCTAAATCTAATAGATGCTGGCATTGTCATTTAGACTTTGGGACATTGGATCATCTGTTCTATTGTCCTTTGATACTCAACTTCTGGAAGTCAATATGGGGACAGATTATTAAACTCATACTGGAAGCAACAATCCCTTTGACATATGAAGCAATTATATGTAGAACATTGCTGCATATTAAGCCTCCCATGGATCGCTACAAATGCAGGCTTTTCCTAATTATGAAAACCCCCGCAATTGGAAACCCCCGCAATTATGCAAACCCCCGCAATTGGAAAAATTGTGACCGCCTCAACTTTCCTTTTTGGTGGGCCAGTTTATGTTTAGGTTACAAATATGAAAAGATGAATGCTGATATGTTAGGGCATAGCAATTTTTAAAATTTGGTTTGGGGCCCGTTGACATCTTTTGTTACTTCAACATATTTGTCTTATTTTATTTTTGTTTATTTTTATACATATCCAGGACAGGGTGGGGGAGGATATCTTTTGCTTTATGTTTTAATTGTACCTATATCCCTTCTCCCCAGGGGTTTTTCTGTTTATGTCTTGCCTACCTCCTTAATTTGAGGACTATATAAGTTAGCATATTGCTTTGTATACCTTCTTTAGTCAGTATTGACTAACCATATGTATTTCAGTATTTCTTGTACCATTTTTGGTTCTATAGAAATTAAAATAAAGAAATAATAAAGAAAAAAAAACCAAAGAGGTTTAATTGACAGGAGACTGCATTTTGAGTGTATCAAGATTGCTTCAGTATTGTCACATGATGTCATCTCCTGTTAAACCTCTTTGATGGAATAAGAAGCCATTAATCAGTTGGTAATTCCTGCACACTCAAACAGCTTTGGAATTGTAGACTGGCCTCTTAAAGATCTTGAAAATCAATGTATAAAAAGAAAACTCCTCCATGGCTATGAGTTCAATAACCATGAGTGCACAAGTACAGTCAGTCTTTTCTTTTCAATTGCATTTGGTGGGGAAAATAAAACCATTGGTGTCAAAAGTATTTTCGTATGATTTTGCAGAATTTAGTGCTCTGTAAACTGGATTATTGCAATGCCTTATAGTGGGTGTTACAAAATACAGAATGAAGGCATTGCAATTAATTTAGAATGCAGTAGCCAGGATATTGATAGGTCTGGATCGTTCTGCATGCATAATGCCGATCTTGAAGCAGTTAACACTAGCTGCCAATAAGTTTTAGGGTACAGTACGAGGTACTGTTAGTGATACATCAGATTTTGTATGGACAGGCACAATGGTATTTGCAACAAGCATTGAAGATATATATACTGTGTATATACTGCATACCTAATAGGAGAGTAACCCCCTCCTTTACAAAGCCACGTTAGCGTTTTTAGCACCGGCCGTGGCAGTAACAGTTCAGACGCTCAAAGGAATTCTATGATTGTTGGAGCTGTTACTGGTTTTCATCACCACCATTCCACTGAACTCTCTTTGCTAGGTTTAACCACAAAAATACTCTACCGTCTTGACCATCATCAGTCAGTTCTGCTCTTCTCCTTAGATCTTTCCTCTGCTTTCGATACCATTGATCATAGCTTATTATTATCACGTCTTCACAAAATTGGCATAACAGGTCAAGTCATGGATTGGTTCACCTCTTACTTTTCAGATAGATCATCCAAGGCTATTTTTAACAATACAGCATCTGAGCCTTCTTCCTTTAAACACGGAATTCCACAAGGCTCTATCCTGTCACCATTACTTTTTAACATCTTTATATCCCCTCTTTTGACTGTGGGTCAATCCATCGGCTTCACCACATTTGCTTACGCTGATGATGTGAAATTAATTCACCCTATCGATCTTAGTAACATAGAGGATGTTGCTTCCATCAACCACAAACTAGAAAAAATCAAATTGTGGTTAGATTCATATAGGTTGTCCCGCAACAGCAATAAATCAAAACTAATGATTTTTCCCTTTAAAGAGAGAATAACTCTTCAGGCCCCCTTGAAATTTGAATCCCTCCCAATTAGTCATACCCACTTTAAAGCTACTAGGAGTCACTCTTGACTGTAAATTCTCCTATCACAATCATATTAGTATGGTGGTCCAGAAATGCTTCCACCGCCTTAGAATGATATGTTCCCTTTCCAAACTATTAGACCCAGCATCTCTGAATACACTAATCCATTCTTTGGTAATTTCTTGTATAGATTATTGTAATGCCCTTTATAAGAGCATTACAAAAAAGGAAATAAGACGCCTTCAGATAGTGCAGAATACTGCTATCAAGATCATTTATGGCGCAAAGAAATATGCGATTTTGAAGGAGTATACATTACTCAATTACTGGTAGTATCTTAACAACCAAAACAATAAATACTGGTTGTATCTTAACAACCAAAACAATAAATACTGGTATTTATTGTTTTGGTTGCAAAGAAATATGACCATGCTTACCCTCTTCTATTCAATGCACATTGACTACCCGCTGAACATAGAATTAGCTACAAAATTTTACTATTAACTTTTACAACTCACTCAAATAATCAACCAGAGTTTATTGATAGACTCCTAATTCCCTATTATCCCACTAAATCTCTTCGTTCAACGTCACATCTCCTTGTTGTACCATCATTAAAACTAATTAACACGTTGAGATCCAACAACTTCGCTGTCACTGCACCCTCTCTTTGGAATTCGCTGCCTAATCATTTGCGGATCGAATCCACGATAAAGCAATTTAAAGCAAAACTAAAAACATTCTTATTCGAAGATGCTTTTGGATAAAAACTGTCCTTTTAAGGACTAAAACAATTACAGCTTCTACCCTCACCTACCCAAGTGTACTTTTTCTCAAAGATTGTAGTTCTACCCTTCTTTCCTAATTGTGTGCAGTTAGTATATACCGTATTTTCACTCATATACCGCGCACCCGTGTAAAACGCGCACATAGGTATAGCGCGCGGGAAACTGTAATTTATGTAAAGAAATTTTTATATACCGCGCATACCGCCCCGACTCTCCCGTCGCCGCCCTACTCTCCTTTCGCCCGCCCCGACTCTCCTCTGGCCACCCCGACTCTCCTTTCACCTGCCCCAACTCTCCTCTGGCCGCCCGGACTCTCCTTTTGCCCGCCCCAACTCTCCTCTCCCCCTTGAAGTCCTGTCCCCACCCTGAAAGCCTGATGCCCCCTCCCCCGATGTCCTATTCACCCCCCCCCCCCCCGCAGGACCACTCGCACCCCCATAGCCTCCCCACCCCCCCATCATGGAGAAGCTCCTACCGTTGTCCTGCTGCTTCCTCTGCCGGCGGTCCCGGCCCTTCTGTGAGCCCTGCGTCTGCTGCTTCCTCTTCCGGCGGTTCCGCCCCTTCTGTGAGCCCTGCGTCTGCGCTGCTTCCTCTTCCAGCGGTCCCATCCTTTCTCTGATGTCAGAGAAAGGGCGGGACCGCTGGAAGAGGAAGCAGCGTAGACGCAGGGCTCACAGAAGGGCCGGGACCATCCGAAGAGGAAGCAGCAGACACAGGGCTCACAGAAGGGCCGGGACCACCAGCAGAGGAAGCAGCAGGACACCGGTAGGAGCTTCTCCATGATGGGGGGGGGGAGGCTGTGGGGGTGCGAGCGGTCCTTCGGGGTGGGGGTGCGAGCGGTCCTGCGGGGTGAATCGGACGTCGGGGGGGGGAACTATGTAAAAAAGAAGTTGTAAAATGCGCATGGTTTGTAAAATTGTGTATAACGCGCACGTTATATGCGTGAAAATATGGTATGTTTTTGTATGTGTCTACTAACCTAACCCGGTTCTGTATAGCATTTTATTTCCAACTTGTTTTGTTCCTTTTAAGATATTTTTTTATTATTGTACACTGCCTAGAAATTTGATTAAGCGGTATAATTTTTTTTAATAAACTTGAAAACTTGTAAGATCAGAAACAGCAATTCGTATGGTGGTTGGTTGCATTTATGCAAGCATGTTGACCACTTTTGTCGCCTGCTTAAATACAGTTGTTTATTCATTCAATTTATTTGTGCAAGTACTTTTTGAGGAAAAGGGGTAATTAATAATTATTTGGAAGAGTTGAAATTGTTTTATGTGTTGTGTCTTGATATGAAATTAGGTATATTGATTTGTAACTCACCTAGGTTTTAGGCAGAAAGATATTTTTATAATAAATTTACATGCTAAGATATGTTTTATTTTCAACTTTAGGATCTGTTAATGATAGGCGAACCACACAAAATCCTTATAAACTTGGCTACAAGTTGTCATGAAGCTAAGTACTCTTTAAGTTACATACTTGAGTGAGAGAGTACTATTTATTAATTAAAACCAGTATATTGAAGAATGTTTTGCAATGCAATTTGTATGAAGCAAAATAGGAGGTATATCACACCTTAAAAAAAAATATATTCATATATAAAAAATTTTTTGATAAAAAATAAAAGAGAATAATTTAAAATAGGAGAATTTATGGGACCAATGATAGCTCACCTTTGGTTATTAGCTTGAAAAACAAATCGAGCTTTTAGCTGTGAGCGCTTGAGATCCCTATGATAATTCTCCAATAGTTCCAGTTTGGACACTTGGTTTTGCATTGTAGCCAAGTTTATAAGGATTTTGTGTGGTTCACATATATTTTTGAGGATTTTTAATGATAGGCGAACAACAAAAAAAAATTATTGGTGCCTTGGATTTTTGACCTGTTCCTGGGGTTACTTGAGGCGCTAATTCAGAAAACTGCAATTGGATAGACCACATCTGCTCTAGTTTCTTAGATATGGTTATGGGATAGTAGATATACCTTTGTGATAGTAGAGCCAAACATGAGCATTGCGTAAAAAAAAAAAAGATTGGCCTCCGAGGGAATATATGGTGGTTAGAGGACAAAATGTAATCAATGAACCTTTGGTAGCATAAGATAGACTCAGACTCATACTGCTACATCTATCTAGGCCTGATGAAACAATTTGTAAAGGTTTTGAAAAGGCAGTTCTTGCATTGAATACATAGCACATATGTTACACAGGCCGCGAAAATTGACCCCATCATATCCAAGCTGCTGACCACAACTACGGACTACAAAGCGTTTCGAAAAGATATAAAAACTATACTATTCAAAAAACACATCCCAATATTATAATCTACCCTCATCTTCTCACCCTTCATAACCTCCTGCAACTCACAACCAACTGCAATTTCGTCCCCATAGGCAACATCTAATCTAGTTGCAACGGGCGATAAGCCAATTCATATCTAGAAACACTGTTTCCCCAAATACCGAAAAATCAGATATAACAACCTAGGAACAGACGATTTTTTTGGTAACATAAGATTATGCTTTGTAATACTATGTAATGTAACATAAGGTTATGCGTTGTAATATAACATAAGGTTATGCTTTGTAATATTATGTAATGTAAGTTATGCAATGTACTGGAATAATAAGATAAAATAACATAAAGTAACTCTACGTAAAGTCTTGTAAAGTTATGTAAGATAAATTATGTAAGATAAATTATGTAAACTTAATGCAAGTTATGCAAGCACGATAAGGATAATGTAAAGTAACGCAAAGTAACTCCACGTAAAGTTATGTAAAGTTATGTACGAAAAGTTATGTAAAGTTAGGTATGCAAAGTTTGTAAAGTAATACAAATAATTGTATTGTCATCGCCTGGAAATGACCAGCCATCTTCTAATGTAATCCGCTTAGAACCGCAAGGCACAAGCGGAATAGAAATCACTAATGTAATGTAATGTAATGTAATGTAATGTTACCTAGATTTACCATGGAAAAACTGAAGGCAGGAATTTTTGATGGTCCACATATCAGACAACTTATAAATGACCCACATTTCATAGCATCAATGAATGAAATCAAACCATGTGCCTGGTCTTCATTTGTTCTTGTGAAAAACTTCCTTGGCAACAAGAAGGCAGAAAACTACACACAATTAGTAGAGAATATGCTCTTTCATTTCAACAGGCTTGTCCATTATCTGCAGTCACTTAGATTGCTTTCCAAAGAACCTTGGTGACTTAAGCAAAGAGCAAGGTGAAAGATTTCACCAAGACATAAAAACAATTGAAGCCCGATACCATGGAAGATAGGATGCACACATGATGGCAGACTATTGTTGGAATCTTATGCGGGATTGTCCTGGCAGATCCCACTCTCGGAAGTCTTACAAAAGGAGCTTCTTGTGTGTTAAATGACTGGAAAGTTTGTACCATAAACTTGTGCTTTTGCTATGAAATAAGTAGATTTTCATGTTGTACACTTAATTTTTAATATGTTTCTTTCCTTCATGCTTTAAAGACATTAATTTAAACACTACATTAAAATATCTTGATTTTTTTAATTGATGAGCAAAGTGAAGAGTGGTATATGGCACATGTTCTGTATCTCAAAAATTAGATAGGAAAAAACTGGTGCCTTTTTTTTTTTTTTAATCAGCAGGTCAAATCTACCCAGAAACAGGTCTAACACTTGAAGCACCAAAATGAGTGTTGGCCAGTGTTATTAGCTATACTTGATGTTGTTGCTGTCTGCCTTAAAGCTGTCAAATGACAGCACATAATAAGAACATGTTGAACTTGGAATACAGCTTGCTATCCTCAGGCAACTTAGTAAAACTCCTGTACCTGAGCTACTAAGGTTGAAGAGTGGTCTATTCATTATCGCCACTAAATTGAATATGAACTCTGATTAACACTGTTAGGAAGATCTTTTTTTTTAAACTGTGCTTGATTTGTTGCCCTAAGTACATACTCGTACATTCAGAGTTTTTGTACTGTTTTGCATATTGAGATAGTTGGGTCTTTCTGCTTCAATATTAAAAACACTTCAGATTGTACAAAATACTGCTGCTCAAATTATTATTTGATCATATGTCACCTATCTTATATGGATACTGTTAATTATATTTTGAGGCACTGTATCATTAGACACTATTGAGCATTTGTTCTGCCCTTCAACTAGACTGAGTGCCTAGAGTGGTGGCTAGGATTGTCTGGTTCATGTCTATTAACGTCCTTTATTTCTATCAAGTTTGACATGAAGAAACTTGAGTGTGTGCATACGTGCATTAATTGGATCAACAATTTGAAATGCTTTATGGAGAGAGAGATTAGAATGACAACATGCACCATTTTTAAAGCAAGCTTTCTTATCAGTGATGGCTAAGTATACAGTTAACTGTGTGTACAAAGTGACAATTACTTATATATGAGGGTGAATCAAAAATTAACAGCAATTGTTAAATTATGTGATAACCGGAACGGTGCTAGCAAAATGCAACATATGTTCTCATCCATTGCCTATTGGATAGTTTGTCCATGCATGGGCAGCGCTTGGCCTTTAGTCATGTGGCAACCATGAGGTCAGAAACATGGACATTCCATTGCAAGATTGTACCGTTCTTTGGGCAGAGGGTGTGAAACCTGTGGAAATTCACTCAGATATTGACTCAGCATGGTCATAGCATCACGAATCAATGAAAGCTTTGAGTGGGTGAAAAGGTTTAAAGCAAAAAGGATAGGTATAATAAACGAAGGTCATTCTGGTTGCCCAACAACATCGTGCACACAAGCACATTGATAGGGCAGATGACTTGATTTGAGAAAACCGATAGATAACTGTGTCTCAATTGGCTGCATGTTTGGTTATCAACTATGGGTCTGCATTTAGCATAATACATGATGACTTGAGACACAGGAAAGTCTGTGCACTATGGGTTCCCAAACAGCTTATTGATCTGTTCATGCAACAATGGGTGGAGGCTGCAACACAGTTCCTGAGATGGCATGAAGAAGATCTGAGTATTCTGGAGAGTACTGTCACTGGTGATGAGACATAGGTGCATCACTGTGACCCGGAAAGCAAAAGACAAGGCATGATGTAATAAAAGAAGTAATGCTCATCTGATTTTCGGGAGCAGCTGAAAAACTTATCTGCAGGAATGCAGAAGCTAGCTGAACAATACAACAAATGTGTCATCTTGCATGGGGACTATATGGAAAAGGGAATGTTCAATTGCTCACAATTACTTCTATTAAGCCCGCAAATGCACTTATTCCCACTTCTTACCCAGATTATGGAATGAAATCCTGCCAATTATCAGGTCACTGGCAGGATTATAAAACTTCATGAAAGCAGTTAAAACACACCTCTTCACTTAATTATTACCCATAAAGATAACTCATATCCCTACACCAACTTGACTAAATCTTGTCTATGCTATCCTGGGATTTACCCCCAATGATTTATAAAGAATTGTCAAAACTCTTCTACTGTTGTAACAATGTTATGTTGCTGCAATTAATCCAAACTCATGCTAGATTTCATACTGTGAACAGAATTTGTCCTACTACTGTGTCTGTGCCCATATTGCTAAAAGTGCCTTAAGAATCATCTTATCTTACTACTACTGTTCATGTCTGAGCAATTAATCCCAACTGATTTGTCCTACTACTGTATCTGTACCTATAAGAATAGCCTTACTGGGTCAGACCAATGGGCCATCAAGCCCAGTAGCCCATTTTCATGGTGGCAAATCCAAGTCACTAGTACCTGGCCAAAACCCAAGGAGTAGCAAGTCACTAGTACCTAACCAAAACCCAAGGAGTAGCAATATTCCATGCTACCGATCCAGGGCAAGCAGTGGCTTCCCCAATGTCTGTCTCAATAACAGACTATGGACTTTTTCTCCAGGAAATTGTCCAAGCCTTTCTTAAAACCAGCTTTCACTTATGATTTTATAGTGTTCTAGGCTTGTGCAAAAGAGGGTACAAGTACAAAGCTTGTGGAGACGGGGATAGAGAGATCCTGCAGTGACAGGAAAAATTTGTCTTTCTCAATAACAGACTGGACTTTCCTCTAGGAACTTGTACAAACCTTTCTTAAAACCAGCTATGCTATCCGTTCTTACCAAAACCTCTGGCAATGCATTCCAGAGCTTAACAATTTTCTGAGGGGAAAATTATTTCCTCCTATTGGTTTTAAAAGTATTTCCCTGTAACTTGGAGTGTCCCCTAGTCTTTGTAATTTTTGACAGAGTGAATAATCGATCCATTTGTACACGTTCTACTCCACTCAGGATTTTGTAGACTTCAATCATATCTCCTCTCAGCCATCTCTTTTCCAAGCTGAAAAGCCCTAACCATTTTAGTCTTACCTCATACGAGAGGAGTTCCATCCCCTTTATCATCTTGGTCACTCTTTGAACCTTTTCTAGTGCCACTATATCTTTCTTGAGATATGGAGACCAGAATTGAATGTAATACTCCAGATGAGGTTGCACCATGGAGCGATATAGGGGCATTATAACATTCTTAGTCTTGATAACCATCCCTTTTTAAATAATTCCTAGCATCCTGCTTGCTTTTTTGGCTGCTGCCACACATTGGGTGGAAAGTTTCATCATATTGTCTACAATGATACCCAGAACCTTTTCTTGCGGCTAACCCCCAAGTTGGAACCTAGCATCCGGTAACTGATTCAAGTTATTCTTCCCAATGTGCATCACTTTGCATTTGTCCACATTAAATTTCATCTGCTATTTGAATGCCCAGTCTTCCAATTTCCTAGGGTCCGCCTGCAATTTTTCACAATCCGTATGCGTTTTAACAACTTTGAACAGTTTAGTGGCATCTGCAAATTTAATCACCTCACTCATCGTTCCAATTTCCAGATTATTTATAAATAAGTTAAATAGCACCGGTCCCAGTGCAGATCCCTGTGGCACTCCACTGTTTACTCTCCTCCATTGAGAAAAATTACCATTTAACCCTATCCTCTGTTTTCTATCCAATAACCAATTCCTAATCCATAACTGAACTTTGCCACCTATCCCATGACACTTTAATTTTCTCAGGAGCCTCTTGTGAGGAACTTTTGAAGCTTTCTGAAAATGTAGATATGTTATGTCAACCGGCTCACCTTTATCCACATGTTTATTCACATCTTCAAAGAAGTCAAGCAAATTTGTAAGGCAAGATCTCCCTCTTCTGAGCCCATGCTGACTTCATCTCATTAAATCATGTTTGTCTATGTGTTCTATAGTTTTATTTTTTATAATTGTTTCTACTATTTTGTCCGGCACTGAAGTGAGGCTTACCAGTCTGTAATTTCCCAGATCTCCCCTGGAGCCCTTTTTAAAAATTGGTGTTACATTGGCCACCCTCCAATCTTCTGGTACTACAGCTGATTTTAGTGACAGATCACCAACAGCAGGTCAGCAATTTGTTACTGAAGAAGAGGGTAAAAGTTAATTGCATGGCTATATCCTGGTAGGTATTCTCAGTGGTTTTCTTTTCAGGCTTTTTCATCTCTGATATGCACTACAAACGAGCAGCTACAGACCTTTTTATAAACTGTGGAGTTGATGCAGAAAGCTAATAAGCATGAGATTAATGAGTAGTCTAACTAGTTAAGGGCCACTTGATACAGAAAGACCTCGGACTAACTCAGATCCCTGGACTCTTTGACAGCCTTCCTCTTCTGCTAACTGCCTTGGTCAATAAAGATTTTGCAAGGAACTGTGCCAATGAAACCCTCAAACTTTTTATGAACAGAAATTTGATCCGCTACATGAACAAGAATGCGCCACTGCTTGTCTTCCCCTGTTAATATATCTCCATTATGCTTTACAGTCCATGGCCTGCTTTGATCCCCATGCTACCCAAATCCCTCCCCCTTAACTATACTTACCCTTGCCCCAACTGGTACCCTTCTATAAATATTAACGTGTAAACCTCACCTTATCCTTAGATACACTGCCACGAAATCTGTATCCTTGATAAATTGTTAACCTTAATATTGTACCTAAGCTCGCTCTGCTTTTATAACCTCCCTGCTCTTCTATTACCCCACTCTCTGAATCTATGTTTGTTCTACTGGTAACCTGTTCTCAGAAACTGTTTGTTCTAGTGTTATCAGCCCTGAGCTTTCTGGAAGGGTGGGAAATAAATAAATAAAAGGTGGTAGATTTCAGATCATTTAAACCAGTGTTTCTCAGCCCTGTCCAGGAGGACTCCCGGGCCAGTCGGGTTTTCAGGATAGCCCTAATGAATATGCATTGAGCAGATTTGCATGCCTGGCACCTCCATTATATGCAGATCTCTCTCATGCATATTCATTAGGGTTAGCCTGAAAACTCGACTGGCCTGGGGGGTCCTCCAGGACAGGATTGAGAACCACTGATTTAGACTAATGCAGTTTTGAAGATGATTGATGCATGTACTTTGTCATTAACAGTTCATCACTGGTCCAAATGTGTAATGTGACCCCTGAGAAAGGTGTTTTATCGCCCTAACACTGACCACGTTGGGTCTCCCCATTTCAGTTGGTTTATATGTTCCTCTATGAATAAAAGCTGCTGTTTCATGCTACCTCACAAGTGGAAGCATCTTTCCATCCCTTCTTTTTGATCGGATTTTTACTCACTATTGAAACTTATTTTCCTGTTCTTTGAATTGTAGATTTCAGTACACAGCATATTAAAAATACACATTACAGAGGTGCTGAATAAATCCACAGCAGTGCGGAGAGAAGCCTTACACCTGTGTGCTGATGCCTACAGCATGACAAATCTAATGACAGGTCTGGGGCAGTGTAGCACAGAGCAGTGCTAAGGGACAGCCCCCAACCCAAACTCCTGCCCCAAAAGGGTAAAACTGGACCCAATGCAGAAACCTGGTGATCCATCTTGACCTTATACCATTGCACCTAGATTACAAAAACCCACAATTCCCACAAGTCCAGTGACCCACCTCCCTCCTACCCTAAACATTAAATCTCCCTTGCCCAACCTGACCTGCTTAAAAAAATCATTAGTGTCTACTGTGGCCCTCTTGCCCAGGCCCTCTCCAGATCTCATACCTCTAAGACAGTGGTCTCAAACATGCGGCCCGGGGGCCACTTGCGGCCCACCAGGTACTATTTTGAGGCCCTTGGTATATGTATCATAATCACAAAAGTAAAATAAAACAGTTTTTTGATCATATGCCTCTTTGACTATAAATTACAATATTATTATTAAGACTTAGCCAAAAGGAAAGGATTTATAAACTATAAAGAGTTTTACCTCATGCAAAATTGTCATTTCTTTAATAAGACATTAACTATTTTTTCTGAGGCCCTCCAAGTACCTACAAATCCAAAATGTGGCCCTGCAAAGGGTTTGAGTTTGAGACCACTGCTCTAAGAGGTATGAGGCAGGAGAAAAGCCTACTTGTTCTTGTCTCTGGCCTTATCTTCTAAATGGCATCACTCTGCCCTACTGTGGGGAAAGTCTGCCATATAAGAGCATTTTCCTCTTACTTGGTACATTCTAGTATGCACAGCAAAGAGCCAAGTGCCATTACTTTTAAGATGGCACCAGGGGCAGGTGTGACTGGGCATCTCCCCTGTTCAATTTAGAGTCTCTAATTACATCATATTAAATATATTTCTAGGCACTAGCAAGTATTCTCCTTTGCAGCCTTTAAAAAATTTGCACGGCTGCTCAGTTTTCTGTACTTTTGGGTACTGTCGAGTTTGATTCAAAAGTTTAAGACTCCAGGGAGCTAATGACAACCTGGGGACTCCCAAAGCACAGCTGCAGCTGATACCACCTTTTCAGGAGCTCTGATCCGTGCCGCTGCTACCCATGTTTGTACCTCCCAGAAACCAGGAGAAAACAAAGCTCTTGTCTTGTGAATTAACATACTTTTAATATTTTAACAGTAGAAAGGAAAGTTGAATGGCTGACTGCCATAAGTGCCAGGTGTCCATAAGGCTTCAGAAAGTCTCAAGCTGAATGGAAAGTATCTGCAAGGTTAGCAAGTAACATCCTGCTGCATCACCCACGACTTGGGGCTGAAGCGCCAGTCCTGTAAGAAACAGTTTCTAGATCAGAAGGGATGGGTGGGGGATAGAGTATCTTTGGCTGTGGGCAGCAGGAAGCATATGCCATTTAGTGCATGAGCCCAGGAAGCAGCAGACCCTCCCTGCTCCAAGACGTCACACAATTGTCTCCTTGGAGTTCCTTTTTAATGAATGCAGGCCCAGCAAAGCTTGCTGTGTGGAAGGCAGACTCACAGGCTTTGGGCTGAGAAGTATTACTTTCTGATTAGTCCGACGCCATTCATTGTATAATCTACAGTGGTACCTACATGACACCTGCAGGAGAGAACAAGCACAATGGTTACATATAATATCTCAGGAACCTTTTGTCTGTTTGCCTTCTACAATGAAGTAATTCAGAGAACAAAAGGGGGGTCAACCATACTCTTTGTTAATTCAGTGAAGATTACTGCTCTACCAAGGTTTCTTTTCCTGAAGTGACATGTGGGTTACTGGAGGACTATTCTGCAGAACTGAAGCAGGCTGTTTCCAAATCTTGTATTGCTATCTTACGATACAGTAAACAAAAGTGGTTTACAATAATAATAATAATAAAAACTAACAAAAAAAGTATGAAAAAGAACTCCATATTGGATAGAAGCTCCACCAAGGGACGTGCTGGATTATAAGGCTTTAGCAAATTGAACAAAGTAACAGGTGTCCCAGATTGTATAATTTTAAAAACTTAAAATAATCTTATATTGAACGAAAGCCAGTGGTTTTGAATTAAAAGAGGTGTTGCGTGACTGAACCAGATTTTTCCTGTAATCATCTTAATACACTTCCCCCCTCAATATT
Source organism: Geotrypetes seraphini (assembly GCF_902459505.1). Lineage (NCBI taxonomy): Eukaryota > Metazoa > Chordata > Amphibia > Gymnophiona > Dermophiidae > Geotrypetes > Geotrypetes seraphini. Next base: position 521,709,856 of record NC_047084.1, on the reverse strand, counting down.
CACGTGTTCGGCACTCGCGACTTCGATGATTCACGTTTATTCCCCCTCCCATACTTACTTTTTAAAAACTCTACAACTTACTTAGGGCCAACTCTGACTCACTTCCACTTTCCTTCTGCCTCCTGGACCCCTCCACAACCTACTTAGGGTCAACTCTGACCAACTCCTGGTTCCCTTCCACCTCCCAGAACCCTCAACAACTTACTTTTTAAGGCCTGGTGGTCTAGCGGTGAAGCGATCTTTTTCGCTCCTGCCCTTTGCAAAGCCTCAACAAAAAAAATAAAGGCTGCCCTGAGCTCCCACTGTAATCTTAGTGCACTTTGGCCCTTAAGTTAGGTGGTGGTCTTCCTTAGGGAGAAGATACTAGTTTGGGGGTTCTTAATCTTATTTATGCCATGGACCCCTTTGAGAGTCTAGTGAAACCTACAGCCTCCCTTTTCAGAAAATTTTATTTAGATGCATAAAACAAAATAGATTGTATTGCATATCAGGCCAATTATACCCAAATACAATTCACATTTAAAAAACAACAAATGTGTGTTGACCTGTTTTGGAGACAAATGTACTTGTTTAGGTGTAATAATTTTAGACAGTGAGATTTTGAAGTTAAACATTTTTGCAGTCTAACATTTATGGAGGCCATAAATTGCTTTGTTGCCTGCATTCATTATTGAATGAAAAGCTAAATTTATGTTAGAGATTAGTAAAATAAAGTTGTAATTACTTTCTCATCCAAGTTCACTCCCTGAAATCTATGGGAGGGCTGTGGATCCCAAGTAGAGAATGACATGTGACAAAATTCATCACCGTTCCCGTCCCCGCAGATAACCGCGAGAAACCATCTTCATGTCATTCTTTAAAGAGAAAAGGGAAGAATCAGAGTATGAATGGCCAAAACCACTGACCCGCAAGCTTTGCTTTGAAGAATGCTGGTGTAGAAGGACCGAGGTTGAAATAGACACTAGAAAATGACATGGGATTATTTCCCGCGGTTATCCGTGGGGACGGGAACAGTGATGAATTTTGTCACCGTGTCATTCTCTAATCCCAAGTTAAGAACCTCTATGCTAGAAAAACTGTATTGCAACCTCAACCTTATATCCTAATACAGTATTGATCACTCCACAGAGCATTGATCCTATGCAGTATACCTTTAACATCACAAATCTTGCTTCAAGGCATCTTTTTCTTTTGACACTTGACCACATTGTTATTTGGTTTTATTTCTATGCTCTTATCTCTTTCTTATGTCACTTAGGGCTCCTTTTACTAAGGTGCGCTATGCTTATTTGCGCTTGCTAACCACGCACTAAACACTAACGCATGCATGTTAGTCTATGGACGTGTTAGCAGTTAGCATACGCTAAAACGCATAGCGCTTCTTAGTAAAACAAGGGGTTAGTAATCCGCCTTGAAACTTTGAGAAAGGTGGAATATAAATAATTTTAAATCTGGTTTTGGGGGGGGGGGACCTTAAGGTGGACTGTACAACTGTTGTATTTTATAAATTTAGGGTATTTTACTTTGTAATCTGCCTTAAACTATTGGCCAAGTGGAATATAAATTCTCCCTTGACAATAAGTTATTTTCCCACGGGTAATCACAACCTGCCTTGTGTCAGCATAGCTATCGCTAGCAATCAGCATTTTCAGTTGGCATAGCTAATGTCAGCAAAGGCCTATGGGAAATTATATCAATCTGACTTTGGCATGTGAATGCAGATGGACCCTGAGTGTAGGTAGACTGTTTCATATAACCCAAAAAGATGGTTTTAAGTAGCCCTGATTGAATCACGATTAGCTAAAAGGTGTTAATGTGTTAATGTCTGATTAAGAGGGTGCTTAGGACAATGGGTCCAGGTGCACAAATAACTAAAGTTAATCAGAAACTATTGTCAGAGACAGACTGGAAATACATATATGAGTACAGCCTATTTTTCTCCTGTCTACGAAGGAGGGGGGAGATTTAACTTCTATTGAAGCTCAATAGATTCTGGTTTTTAAAATAAGTTTACAAACTATAAAAGCCCCCTCGCAGCATCACCCCCCTCTCTTGGCTCTTGGCACTCTGGTCCTCTCTTGTTTCTCTTGAGCTCTCTCTCTGTCTATCCTTCTCTTTATCTATGGAACACGAAGCTTGGACCATCACCCCATCCCCCTTTTCTCTCTCTCTGCCTTTCCCTGAAACTTCAGGCTTCTATGTCTCTTTTTTCCTCTGAACTCTGTAAGGCAGGGAAACTGCATTGCTCTCTCATTAATTGTAATGCTTAATTGTAATGCTTATAAATATTGCTTTTCTGTAAGCCTATTTCTATAATATAATCTTTATGCAATCACCTCTGGCTGTGCCTTTTTGATTCTACTTCCTGGTGAATCTTCAGTGAGGGAACTGAACCTGGGACCTGGCGTGTGTAAGGGCGCCGCTCAAGTAACCCCTACAACCATATATTGTGGGGGCCACTAACAATCCTTACATTTTGGGGGCTTGTCTCGGTCTTTCCTGATTTCATTTGGGTAAGTAGAATTCAATTTTTTTTTTCCTTGTATGCACTGTGCAATAGGATTATGTATAGACAGAGTGAGATAGAAATCAAAAGACCTTGGAAAACCCTTAGATTGATAGTACGTTAGACTGGATGACACACTGGTGAAAAGTTCCAGTAATATTGTGGGGTTTTATACTTGGTGAGATTTTACTTATCAATAGACTTTGTATTTTTGATTGATAGACAGAGTGAGATAGAAATCAAAAGACCTTCTGGAACCCTTAAATTGTTTTAGACTGGATGACACATTTGTGAAAAGTTCCAGTAATATTTTGGGTTTTATATTTGGTGAGATTTTACTATCAAAAGGCTTTGTAGTGTTACCTGTGCCAGTTTGCATTTTATGATTTGCTATTATAAGCTTGCTAGGGTGTTGCATGTAAGAATATTTGAGCAGCTCTGAAGAAAAGCATGGTCCAAAATTAAAACAGTCACTCAATTAAGACATGCCACATCTGTACTAATAACTTTTACTTTTTTACCTTGTGCTTTTAATTCTATTTCTTGTCAGTCTCTGCCCTGGTGAAAGACCCAGTGCACACTGGACTGGAACTGGCAGCTGGCATCTGTCCTCTTCTAACAGACTTCTTATATTTTTTCCTGCTAAACTTCTGCCTGCCATTTAAAGTGTGTGCAAGTGTGGGCATAAGTGTATTATTTATGCCAATGACTCTTGCCTAACACGCTTTACCTCGATTTTCTACCTATTAACTAAAGTCTCCCTCCTTCATCAGTGGGAGCATTTCAATCTCAAAGGCTACACACAGACAGGGACATTTAGAAGGCCATATAAATATATGAGCAAGGCCCACAAACCAAGGCAGACTTCTGCAGCCTCAAATATGAACCCTTTTGATTTTCAAGAACTCACAGATATTAGAAACATAGAAACATAGAAAGATTACGGCAGAAAAGGGCTATAGCCCATCAAGTCTGCCCACTCTACTGTCCCACCCCATTAAGTCAGAGTGCTGCTCGACCCACGTAGAGATCCCACTGGATGTCCCATTTATTCTTAAAGTCGAGCACACTAGTGGCCTTGATCACCTGCACCGGTAGTTTGTTCCAATATTTTGACAAAAAAGGGGGTCCATATGAGGGTAATTTTCCAGAATACACATGGCACGATATTCAGAAACAAATGGTTTCTCATTCTCAGGAGTTTAGAAAGAAAACAAATAAACAAAAATGTCTTTTCATTCAAGGAATATTAAGGGGAGTTATTAGCCTAAGACAAGAAAACACTGACTTGAACACTCAGTGCCATCAGCTGTCCAAAGACTTAGATGAGGCACAAATTAATATAGCCATGCTAAGAACCCAAATTGTTCAAGCTACAAATTCCTTTTTAACTGTAAATGAACAATTAGAAGAGACCAAGGCAGAATTAAAGTATTTAAAGTCAAAATGTGCCTCACAGAGACAGGTTAATGCTGTCTCCTCACAGATTCTGCCGTCTGCACCATTTCCACCCTTACCATATAATCCATGTAGTCAGTTTATAGAGAAAAAGAACACTATTTTTATAGCAGGCCAGCGAAAAGGTAAACTAGATACAGATGTAGAACAGGAAGAAGAACCAACAAATGAAGGTGAGGAAAATTCATTACCAGGCTAGAGCAATTCCAAAAGTACCCCTATAAGTGACACAGCTCCAGTAACAGTAGTACTGCAGGGACATATGAAAGATAGTGACATTGAAAGAATAGTGGAGAAAGTGGGCCCTATGCCTTTTAACATAAATGAATGGTGCAAATGGGCTACTGACATACTGATTCACTGGGGTCTAGGGAAATACAAAAGGAACAATGCAGATTTTGATAAGCTTATGCACCTAGCCCTGGGTCCACATTATTATAAATTTGGATCTCTTGTTCATCCATACCAATTTGTAAAGATGGGCAACGAACAACTATTTCGCTTCACCTCTTTGCAAGTACTTAAAACCCTTTCACCCCTGTCAACCGATACACCAGAGCAGTTTGCATATAGAGTGTGGGTAATCAACGCGGTACTTAACGAACATGAACATTGGCCCATTTCCTCAGATTATGGTCAGAGAGAACATAAAGAATTCCTATTAGAATTATTATCTCCCGAGATTACTAAAAACCTTCTGTTGTTCTCGGAGGACCCTAAAACTACGCCTTTTGACACTTTACTGCCAGCTCAAATTATTTCAGTATCAGAAGCTAGAAGGTGGCGTGCTGAGGGAGCACCCCAATACAAGAAAACACCACACACAGGAAATAGAGGTCATGTCAGAGGTAGTTACAGAAATTCCTCCACTTACATTCCCTTCTATGAACTCAAAGACCAAAAGGAAAGATTAGAAAAAGAGAAAATCAAATGGGAACAGGATCGTCACACAATGCAGATAGAATTGGACAGAGTAAAAAGTGATTTGACAGCTAGGAACAACAGTGCTAGTCCATAGGGATGTCCTGACTCTCTGTCCAAATGCCAAGGTGACTTAGGCCTTCATAGCCCAGCCGAACTCCTTTCACTTACCTGTGGACTCACTTTTGGAGACGCAGGATAAGGGAAAGAAGTCAGACTCAGAATTCAGTTTGAGGTATGTGGCACTTTTGATATTGGACACTTGCAGCTGCCCCAATGTTAATACTACCATAGAGGGTCAGGATAAATTAACTTTGATTGATACAGGGGCTAGAATCAGTTTTACAGATAGAGCGCCTCCTACTGGAGATCAGAAAAATATGGAAATTTGTGAGATTCAGGGTCTAAATGACACAGCTTCAAAGTGTGTGTCTAACCCACAAAAGGAACAAAGGAAAGACATTATAGAAACTACTGCCAGCATGAGTGAGAATACAGGCAAAGAAATAGTTGAAGTGGCTGGTCTTGTACTGGGTACAGAAATTCCTGTGCAGTTAGCCACCCAGTGTTGCCTGCCAGTGCAGCAGCATGATTGTAGTATAACTCACTCAGAGGCTGCAGATGTTTCAGTCTGGGCACAAGATTGTTGGAAAAGGTACACAGAAATTTTGTTTGAGGGCAAAGATCCTTAACCACAAACACAGCATCCAGTACTTCCTCCAACAACAGAACTGGTGCCTAAGATGGAGGAGAGGGGTCTGAGTGGACCTATCTCTTTAGCTTGTGGCTCTCCAGCTTGGTCATTTGCTAAATCAGAGGGCTCTGTTAGGCTCACTATACACTCTCGGGCCCTAACTAAGATTTCAAAGTCTGCAGTACCAGTGGCTACCTCTTATTCTGACATTACTGTGAAATTTAACCCTAAATGTGCATTTTTCTCTGTCCTAGACATGACTAATGATTTTCGGAATTTGCCCCTTGCCTCTGAATGCCAGGACACGACAGTGCAGACAAAAGAAGACAAATCTAGCCTGCACCTGACTTCTGCACCGCAGTGCCCACTCCTCCGAGGGCAGTGGGACCCAGGTGGCAGACATGTGGTCCAGATCGGTTTGAATGGAACATGGACAAAGTTTGCTCTAAGTGACCTTGAGGATGCTGCTAATTTGAAATATTTTTTCTTTTTCTTAGCAGCATTTTGGATATATACATAGCCATTCCAGACCAGTTTTGGCACAAAGATATTTCTAGTGTTTTCCAAGGATCCTCTTTATCACTGCAGAGATAGAGACGTTCCAAAGAAGATATTAGCTTTGTGCCTTTTCTGAATATGAGATGGTTATGATATGCATTATTTGTACTACTCAGGTGTTCATCTTTGCTGTGTTTTTCTATAACAATGTGTTTATTTGCAGAGTTAAATTCAGCCCTGAACACTTGACAGATGGAAGAATAGTTTCACGCCTAAAAATTTGTGTTTTATGTTTTGTCTGTGCCATGTGGTCTGTCTTTTGTCTATTTGTTTTAGTTTGAGGGGTACCCCAGGATACATAACATTGGCCATTTCTAGAGCTCTTTTCCCCATTTTTTTTTTAACTAGCCCAATTGCGCAATGTTCTTTTTACCTATTGTTTCATATCCTAAATGTAGCTTAGTTAGGGGTTATATTTTCAAGTAAAGGTTTCACTTTATATCGTGTTTATTCTATGCTTCTCACTAGATTCAGTACACATTTCTGACATAATTTTTTTTATATATACATTCAGTACAGAATTATGGTCTCTCTGAAGTGCCATAATAGTTATATGCAACTACTATAGTGGCCACTTATCTTATAATATTAGTCCAGCCTTATAAACGTCAATAAAACTGCATTACCCTAAGTGGGCTGGATATTATTTTGTTGTTCGTGTCTATATAGTGTTGGAAAGGACGCCTCAGCCCCACCACTCCACCGCAAAGATTGTTTAGATCGCGGGAAGCATTGTGTGGTGCTTCATCATTGGCTGTCTTTTCTGAGTTCAAGCAACTTAAGTGTTATTACTTTATTTTTGCATTTTTTAATTTCGTTGTTATAATTTTGATCTGGTCATCTCTTGAATACAACCCTATTACATTATACTTAATGATAGTGATCAGACTTTAGGATAGTACTTATCTCAGCCAAACCTGGGGAGCCAGACCCGACATGTTTCGCACATAAACTGTGCTTTCTCAAGGGTCTCCCTAAAAAATATGGAAACAGAACCGTAAACATACAGTTATGTACAGCCCCCATCCTATCAAGAGTTATAACATTAAAACCAGTGTAATAGAGTACGACTCACCGAGGTCGCCGCCATCATCCGACTCCAAAAGTTTAAATGAGCAAAAGATGGCGACGGCGTCCTCGGAACTTGATTTAAATACTTCCTTCTCACCTTCAAGTACATGCCCCCCTGCAGCTTATTGGCCGAGCTCGTAGTGAGCTCACATCACAGAACTCCATTCAATCATGTTGTTTAACCCGCGTGGTTCAACTGTATCAACCTTAAAAATGTATCTCTGCTCCTCTTCATTGAGCTGTCTCAGATCCCCCTCCCCCTCAATATCGTTAATCTTGTAAATAATGCGCCATCTCAGTTCATCTACAGAATGCTGATGTTTAGCCCAGTGGTCTACTAAGGGAGCCTGGGCTACCCTATTTATAATGCGGGACTTGTGTTCGTTAAGACGTAACTTGATCTTACGATTCAAACTGAGATGGCGCATTATTTACAAGCTTAACGATATTGAGGGGGAGGGGGATCTGAGACAGCTCAATGAAGAGGAGCAGAGATACATTTTTAAGGTCGATACAGTTGAACTCCGCGGGTTAAACAACATGATTGAATGGAGTTCTGTGATGTGAGCTCACTACGAGCTCGGCCAATAAGCTGCAGGGGGGCATGTACTTGAAGGTGAGAAGGAAGTATTTAAATCAAGTTCCGAGGACGCCGTCGCCATCTTTTGCTCATTTAAACTTTTGGAGTCGGATGACGGCGGCGACCTCGGTGAGTCGTACTCTATTACACTGGTTTTAATGTTATAACTCTTGATAGGATGGGGCTGTACACAACTGTATGTTTACGGTTCCGTTTCCATATTTTTTAGGGAGACCCTTGAGAAAGCACAGTTTATGTGCGAAACATGTCGGGTCTGGCTCCCCAGGTTTGGCTGAGATAAGTACTATCCTAAAGTCTGATCACTATCATTAAGTATAATGTAATAGGGTTGTATTCAAGAGATGACCAGATCAAAATTATAACAACGAAGTTAAAAAATGCAAAAATAAAGTAATAACACTTAAGTTGCTTGAACTCAGAAAAGACAGCCAATGATGAAGCACCACACAATGCTTCCCGCGATCTAAACAATCTTTGCGGTGGAGTGGTGGGGCTGAGGCGTCCTTTCCAACACTATATAGACACGAACAACAAAATAATATCCAGCCCACTTAGGGTAATGCAATAATAGTTATATGCAGCACACAAAAACATATCTTTTTGGAATGTCTGTTTAAGAACCTTAAATACCTGAATATTGTCTCTCTTTCACCATAACTATACCAAGTAAATGCATTAATATTGTTACATGTTGCCACATTCAGTACAGGCAATATGGTTTCTCTCTCGTTTTCTATCTCTTCTTTGGATCACACTGGAGTACAGCTGCTGAATGATATCTGGACTTTTCAAGCCGGTTTATCCCTCCCTGTATGCACAGACATCATTTCATCTCAAGGGTGAACACCACTAGTTTCCAGTGACTGACAGATCCTGTGCAAACATCATTTCATCCCAAGTGTGCATCTCACCAGTTTAAAGAGACTGCTGGACTAATTCAGCTTCCTGCACCCTGACTGCAAAGACTTCTCTACCTTCTCACACATGCTGTACACAATGTTTCCTGTTTGTTGGATCTACGGATTCATGATAGCCACCTTCCTATGTATGCTTTGCTGTACAGTTCAACCTATTTACTGAATAATACCTGGTGTAGTCATTCACCTCTGTCCTCCTGGGACAACCTACTCCACACCTCTGGTTACTAATGATTCTATGGACATTCCAGACTTTATTTCATATGCTGTGCATCCACTACCTCTTGGTATGGGGAACGAGACATTTATCACTTTTGAAAATGGACACCTTGCACAAACTGTAGAAAAATTTGCTACGAGACGCTCATGTCTCAGTTTGGGAACTTTTCTTTGAGTATACGTCCACTGCAAACCACGTATTTAATGTTTTAATTCACCCTATCATTATCTTAATTATTGTACAAATTTTGTTATGTATTGTTATGATTTTCCTTTGCTGTAAAGTGAAATACATGTACATTTCTTTACAACGCATATCATACAAAGTTCCTTCTAACTTTTAAGGCAGTTATACATGTATTTCCAGTATCTTCTCTGACACTTGCTAATTTGGCTAATTTAGTTCTAATTTGGTTTTAATTTGGCATGGCCTATTGCATTACCAGGGTCAGACATAATATTATCCCATACTTGCATACTCTCTCATGACATCTTGGTACCTTTATACCTGAACCTCCTGAAAAAGCTTCCTGCTGCTACTGCTCCCCAATGAACACTGGCGCCACTGTCCTCCATACATACTCTGCCCCCCAGCTGGCATTGCATTTACATGTTCAGTACTAAAGAAAGCTGCTGCCTGCCAGCTCCCACCTTCTCTGAGAATCTTAGAGGGAACAGGAGCCAGCAGGCCTTGAGCATGCACAGATGCTCAAAGGTCCCGCATACAGTGTCAGCAGCAGCAGCTTTCTTCAGCAATGAATAAGTGTGATGCTGGCTGGAGGGGGTGCATAGAAGGCAATGGCACGGCTCATCTGGTGGGGGGGGGGGTCATCTTGGGGATGGGAGGATAGTGGCTCAGTGCGGAAATGTCTCAGGATGGAGGTATGCTTGTAATATGGTTCTACTGGTATTGTGGCAGGGACATTTACCCCTACACGGATGCTTTCCAGTTCTTGAATTTCTTTGTTTTTTTTAATTTTAATCCAGTCTTAATGTTATTATCATCAGAAACAATTCCCTCTCTCTCTAACAACTGAGCCACTAAAGGCATGTAGGGCAAACAGTATGGAGAGAAAAGTGGCTTTTTACAATTCATACCCCATTAATAAGGTTGTTAGACTATACTTTTCAAAAAATCCCTGAAAAAGTCCTAACTTCTCAAGCTTCCTTCTTTCATCCCTCTAACCCCTCGAACCACCAAATCAACCTGCTCAACTCTTTTTTTCCCACAAAAAGGACCATAAATCTTTTTGTAAAACACCCTCTTTAACTCTTTCGTAATCTGTCTTGAACCGCAAGGCAATGGCAGAATAGAAATCCCTAATGTAATGTAATGTAATGTTAGTAGTGGTGTGCAGTCCTGGCCTTCAAAGGATTTAGTGAAGGTCCTTACTGTGGGCTGTCAGTGGCTTCTCCACCTCACCTCCAGATGGGGGCTCCCAGCAGATCTTCCTCTTTTCCTCTGGCTGGGCTGCAGGCTGGGACTGTAAAGGGATTCAGCAAGGGTTTTCTGTTTACTTTTTCTGCTTGATGCAGTTTGCTTGGTTAAGCAGGCTGCCTGCTCAACCAATCAAATTGCATCAAGCTAAAACGAATGGCAGTAGGGCTGAGGATTCACTGAACCTCCACCAGGGCAGGATTAATTCGTCGAGGGCCCCTAGGCATACAAGTACACTGGGCTCCCCTGCCCCGCCCCGCCCCACCATGCACCCAGGCGGAAACAGGAAGCTGCGTCAGAGGGAAGCTTTGGGCAAGCAGCACCGCTTGCACAATTACAGTTCCTGTTGCCTTTCTTACCTGCGTTGCTTGCTTGTCTTAGTTTCCGTCGATGGGGGGGGGGCCGCGTTGTCGATCGGGGTGGAGCCCGCATTGCCGAATGGGGGGGCCCACGTTGCCGATCGATGCTGGAGGGGTCCATCACCGTTTGGAAAAAACAATGATGATGCCCTCCTTCATCGGGCCCCACTGACCATTTCGGGCCCTAGGCACGTGCCTATTTGGCCTTTTGGTTAATCCTGCCCTGATCTCCACTGAAGGCCCTGACAGCACCATTCTGAATTTGATTGTCTGAGCGGGCAGTAGACACTTGCCTGCTCAACCATTCAAATTGCATTAGGCAAAAAGGACATGCCCTCAGGGCCTTTGGCGGGAGTCATTGAGTCTGCAACTCACAGCTAGCTCAAGAGTTCCTTCCTCCCTCGTCTGATGTAAATGGGGTGGGAAACCACCCATTTGAGCCCGAAACAGTGTGAAGGCCCAGATGTCATCAGAGCCTGCTTGTTGCCATGGCACACCGTCTGCCTCCTCTCCTCTTCTGCCTCACAGAACCGCAGTGCTACTGTGGCCCACTGCCCAACTCTTATTAATTAATTCACTCTTTATTAATTATTCTTATTAATTAATTCACTCTTATTAATTATTCTTGATTAACTTATTGGTGTGATTTTATTAACTCTTTTTGACTAATTAATTGGAATTTTTTTTTTTTAACTGGAAATCACATTTTTAAAATATTGTACATTTAAAAAAATATCATGTGAGGATTCCAAAAGTTGATAAGTTTGGGATGAGAGAAGTTTTAATTTTCTCCCTTCTTTCTTTAGATTTGAGTACTTTTAAAAAGACATAAACTCCCCCCAAATATCTCTCTTCTTTCTTCTTTCCATTCTGCATCAGAGTTGGATTGATAGGTCAGAGATGAGCTTGTTTTGTCATTTTAAATATACTTTTGGAGATGCACATGTTAATATCTGTGCCTGACAGTAGATGGCAGCAACTTAAATTAATTTTAAAATGCATTAAAAATATTGGACAAGAACTTCTGGATTAATTGCTTTAGCAGTAGATTATTATTAAAACTAGTCTTTAAGCCCAATACATTAACGGGTGCTAGAATAGATGTGTTGGTCTGTCTCTCCTTGGCAGCTGTCTGTCTTTCTTTCTGTTTCTCTCTTTAGCCACTGTCTGTCTGTCTTTCTGTTTCTCTCTCTCCTTGGCCGCTGTCTGTCTGTCTTTCTGTCTCTCTCTCCTTGGCTGCTGTCTGTCTGTGTGTCTCTTTCTCTCTCTCTCTCTCTCCTTGGCCACTGTCTGTCTTTTTGTGTCTCTCTCTCTCCTTGGCTGCTGTCTGTGTCTTTCTGTCTCTTTCTATCTCTCTCGTTGGCTGCTATCTGTCTGTCTTTCTGTCTCTCTCTCGTTGGCCGCTGTCTGTGTGTGTGTGTGTCTGTCTTTCTTTCTGTCTCTTTCTCTCCTTGGCCGCTGTTTGTGTGTCTTTTTCTCTCTCTCTCGTTTGCCGCAGTCTGTCTTTCTGTCTCTCTCTCCTTGGCTGCTGTCTGTCTATGTGTCTCTTTCTCACTCTCTCTCCTTGGCCGCTGTCTGTGTGTCTTTCTGTCTCTTTCTCTCTCTCTCTCTCTCTCTCATTGACCGCTGTCTTTCTGTCTCTCTCTCTCGTTGGCCGCTGTCTGTGTGTGTGTGCGTGTCTGTCTTTCTTTCGGTCTCTTTCTGTCTTTTTCTCTCTCTCTTGTTTGCCTCTGTTTTTCTGTCTGTCTCTCTCTCTCTCCTTGGCTGCTGTCTGTGTTTCTGTCTTTCTTTCTGTCTCTTTTTCTCTCTCTCCTTGGCCGCTGTCTGTGTGTCTTTCTGCCTCTCTCTCTCTCCTTGGCCACTGTCTGTGTGTCTTTCTGCCTCTTTCTCTCTCTCTTGTTTGCCGCTGTCTGTTTTTCTCTCTCTTTCTCCTTGGCTGCTGTCTGTGTGTCTTTCTGTCTCTCGTTGGCCGCTTTCTGTGTGTCTTTTTTTCTGTGTGTCTCTCTCTCCTTGTCTGCTGTCTGTTGTTTGTTTTTTTTCTTTCAATCTCTCTCCCTGGCCCCCTGTCCTTCTGTGTGTGTCTTTCACTCCCACCTACCTGTCTTTCAGTGTGTGTGTTTCTATTTCTGTTTGTTTGTCAATGTCCCTGCCCACTTTCCCACCTATCTTTTTTTTTTTTTTTTATTATCATGCGTTGTGTTGGAAAGGGCAATCGGCACACAGGAAAGTAAACCACCTTGTAGCTCCCAACGTGCGCATGCGCCGCATGCTCCAACATTTCTCTGCCGGCCACGGGGCTACAGACGCACGGAGCCACGAAGATTGAAGTGCGCATGCGCACTAAGGGTATTATTATATAGGATAGTGTATGCGCCAGTTTTTTGTTTTCCTAAGACTGTTTATGTACCATATTGATAGGGAAGGCTCTAAAGTGAAGAGGTATGGTGTTGATGGACACCTCTGGTGAAATGCCCCATCTCCCTACTTGAGTGGAGGAGCCTAAAGTAAAGTTTTCCAGCTTCTTCAAGCCAAGTACCTCTTAGATCGAAAAACTTTCAACAGAGTACCCCTGAGCTCCGAGCAGCAAAGATTTTGAAATGGACATTTTATTGTTAAACAGTAACTAATTAGGAAACATTTACAACAAATATAGGTAACTGCAACTGGCATATAGACCAAACCAAATATGGCGTGATCTGTTATATTTCACTTTCATATAAACTTTCCACTTGACAGATGGTGTGTCATTCTTACAAATTGAGTGAAACTGAACAATGACACTTAGATGGGGCCTATTTATGCTGCAAAAATTTTATTGCAGCAAAAAGAATTGACACTATTTCCTCCACAAAAAACCACAAACAGACAAACAAAAAACTTGTAGAGAACTGATGTCCAAGTTGATGGCTTTATTAAAACAAATAAGTAATCCACATAAATACATCTTGGGTCGGAACCTCTAGAAACATTTGGACCCAACACAATCCGTATTTCGACACAATTGTCTTCTTCAGGGGTCCCTACTGGTCCTAAAAATGAACTTGTAGATTAAAGCAATAGTCTCTGTGTGAAACTGACCGAGTTGGGTCCAAATGTTTCTAGAGGTTCCAGCCCTAGATGTATTTATGTGGATTACTTATTTGTTTTAATAAAGCCATCAACTTGGATGTGAATTCTCCACAAGTTTTTTGGTTTTCTGCAATAATTTTATTGAACAGTTGCCCAACAAATATAAATCAGATACATAACAAAGCCTTCTCAGTTAGCCAGTACACAAATTAACATAGCTCCCTCCCCAATTAGCAATTGGGGCCTATTTATAAGAAAAGGAAGACCTCCACAAAAGTTGCCATTAGTGACCAATACAATTTCATCTTTTCTCTTGGAAAATGAAACATGAAATCTGATCGGTCACCATGGGCTAGTTCTCTCGCACATATCCCACCTGCCATCAATGACTCTGACCTTTTCTCTCACACTCGCACATCCCACCTCCCACCTCTCCTCAGCCACTCTGTCTCATGAGGTTGGGAGTTAGAAGATCAACAGGCTCTTCTTGCACCTCAACACATATCAGTAGGGTTATCATATGGCTCCAGAAAAAGGAGGACAGATTGAGACATTCGGGTTTTACTTCCATTGAAAGCAATAGAAGTAAGATCTGGATATCTCGATCTGCCCTTCTCTTTCTGGTGTTACTGCAAAATGTCTAAATCCCTGTCTGATATCAAAACTTTTTAATATAGTTTGTTTTAACATCACCTCAGTAAGGCCAATACACAACCTTGGGGATGGGGTAGGGGCAAGGAGGGAACATGGATGCTAGGCATCTGATAGGGGGAGGAAGAGGAGGGGACAGATGCTTGACCGCAAGACAGGATAGAAAACAAAATAAATAAAGTAGGGGGGAGAGGAGGAGACATGGATCCTGGACTGCAAGTAGCAGGGGGTGGGGGGGGAGGGGACATGGATGCTAAACTGCAGGGTGAGATGGAGAGGGGAGGGGACATGAATGCTGCACTGAAAGTAGGGGGGTGAAGGGGTTATGGATACTAGATATAGATGTGAAGGGGGAGGAGGAGAGGGGAGGGGCATGGATATGGATGCTGGACCCATAAGTAGAGGGGAAAGGGGGTGAGAAGAAAACCTAGGCCAGAAAGGGGGGGTGAGAAGGAGAAGATGCTTATCCGTAAAGAAAGGGAGAGAGAGATGCCAGACCATGATGAGTAGGGAAGGGATTCAGGGTGCAAGTAAGAGTGGTGAGGGGTGGGGACATTGATGCTGGACCTGCAAATGGGGGTGGGGGTATGGTAGAGACGAAGAGACAGTGACCAAGACCAGAAAGGGGATGAGAAGGGAGGAAGAGATTCTTAGCCAGTGGATAGAGGAAAAGAGAGCTGCCAGAGTATGGGGACTAAGGAAGGCATTCAGGGTGCGAGGGAGAGAGAACTACAGTTGGAGTGAGAGAGGGAAATGAGGAAGGAAAAGGTAGGAAGGAATTTCAGGACTCAGGAAAGGAGAAATCTATGCAAAACACTACAAATAAACTGCAGAATTTTAAACTGTGTGCAGAATTTTCAAAATTTTTGCATAGAATTCCGTTATGAGTACATATCATAATAGCACTAACTCCCAGAACATAATAGCACTAACTCCCAGAACTCAAAGAACAACAACTTTATGTGTGGAAAAATGGACTGTAAATATTATAACAGGTGCTAAAACATTAATACAACACCTAGTGAGAAAGCAGAACAATGGGACGGCTGCAAGATTGCTACACAGAAACATTCTGAGTATTTTATTTTTTCATTTGCTTTGGTGGCAGAGTCTCTTTGGTTTTTCTCTATTTTTTCTTCTCTCATTGCAAGGTGTCCTGTCCATTTGGCCATATCTTCTTTTTCCATGTCTTCCTTCCATCTATCCTGTCCAGCATCTTCTCTCTGTGTCCTTGTCCCCCTGTGATCAGTATTGCCCTTCTGTATTCCCATCCCTTTGCCATCCAGCATTCTCCCTCTATGTCTCTGTCCCTATCCTCCCTGCATGCCTAACATCTCTTCTCTGTGCACCACCTCTCTAATCTTTTCTGCCCACACTCCCACCCTGTGGCTTGCATGTCTCCCTCTCTATTCCTTGCTCTCCCCCTAGAGTCTACATCTCTATCTGCCTGAGTCCAGTGTGCCCACCCCCAATTTCCCTCAATCCAATCTCAGTCTCTCTCTCTTCACTGCCTCCCTCACTCCCCCCCCCTGTCTAGCAGCACCTTTTCAATTCATCTCCCCCACCACTACTCAGGGAAGATTGGGGGGCATGCTGGATATGGAAGAAGATGGGTAATTAGGGGGGGAGGCATGGGGGAAGATGCTGGACAAGAAAAAATAGAAATCAGGGGGAATTCTGGATATTCTAGAAAGTAGATGGCAGAATGTTCCAATTCAATATATATGTGACCCCCCAATCTCCCCCCAAAAAACAACAACCCGCCTCTGTTACAGAGCAGGAGGCACTGGATTCTTTGGGGGAGTCACTGAGTGTGTGCTTGTGAATAGTAGAACATTGTTCAAGTAAAAGTTCCAGTTATCAATTGCAAATAGTTTCAGCTTGATTTCTATGATAAAAGAAAAGAGTGAGGACTGAGTGATGTGATTGAACCCTGGGACTGTGATTCTTTGGCCTACCAGACCTGGCCTACACCCAGCTCGATAGACTTTAAAGACTGCTCTCCCAAAATAATTTTTTTTTCTGTAAACCCAGTCGTGGGTGCCTGACCCGATGAGCTGACCGATTGCCATGAACAGTGTGCAAGTGGGATTTGGATTACATATACATACCAAAACGATCTTGCTAATGAAAAATAAAGTCGCAAATCTACTGTGATAAATTATTTTGGACTAATTTTAACAGCAAGAAAAGGATGGTGATTTGAAGAATAAATGGCTCCTAATTTTTTTTTAGGAAGAACACAGAGGTTGGGAGAGATTTTGAGAGGCTTAAGCTTGGAGCTGCTCTTAAGAACATGAAAATACAGAGAACTCATGTCATTCATCACTGTGCTCTCTTTCATGGCACACCAGGTATTAGAAGCAGCAAGGACCCACCATCTGGTGTAATCATTTCTAATGAAATGCTGCGGGGCACACAGCAAGTGCTATTCACTGCTGAAAGGGTTATAGGAGATAAATAGAGGGCCTGGAAGAATGAAACTTCCCGAATAAACAGGCAAAATGAAACAGCCATGTGCCACATTCTGAAAGAACGCCATTCTACAAGCCCAGACATAAACTTGGCTGAGTGAGGATCAGGGCTGTAACAATGGGTGGGCAAAGAGGGCGAGTACCCTGGGTACCAGGTGTGTGGTTTTGGAAAGAAAACCAAGTCATCGGAAAGGCTGAAAGGGAGGGAACACCAAAAACTGTTGCTGGATATGCCAACTCAATGTAAAACTGAATGTTAATGCTGACAAAGGGCCCAACTCTCCATTGTCTCGAGTCTCAAATAACGATGTGCTTCATCCTATGTCTGACCAAGAAATGTTTTGTCATTCAATGTTCTACCACACTCTGTTACACTGCTTGCCATCCTTGTCCTACTATACACATAAGAACATAAGAATGGCCGTTGCTGGGTCAGACCAGTGGTCCATCATGCCCAGCAGTCCATTCACCGAATTTATCCAACCTTGTCTTGAATCCCTGAAGGGTGCTTTCCCCTATAATAGCCTCCGGAAGAGTGTTCCACCATGGTGACCCATTATTCACACGCCGGACAAAAGCATGCTGCCAATCGTGTTCAGGACTTATGCGCGCCAGCTTAAAATACTTCCTGTTAGTGCTGTGAGGGTGGGGGGAACCCCCTAAACTTACATGTGTTCGCTCTCCCATTGGGGGTGGGGGAATACCCCCAAAACTAAGGAAAATGGCAGTTTTCAGTGTAGTGGGGGAGGGGACTAGGGAGGAGTACCCCCCCCATGGAAGTGTGAACATTTGTAAGTCTACTGAGGGATTCCTCCCCCTCAGCACTAACAGGAAGTGTTTTAAGCCGGCGCGCATATGTCCTGCGCGGGATTGTCGGCACGCTTTTGCCTGGTATGCTTCTGTTACGGTACCATACACCATATTTACCATACTATGTTGGCCCTGCTACGATTGCTCATACCAAGTCTGCCACATAATGTTTGCCGTTCCATGTCTTCCATGTTATGTTTCATCATGCAAACTTGCCTAACCATGTTTGCTAGTCATGTCATACTATGTTGGTCATGCTTTTTAATACTGTTTGCCATGCTATGTTTTGCTGAACTATGCTCGCCATGTAATGTCTCACCTCACCATGTTATGTTTTGTCATATTATATTTTTACCATGCTTTGTAAACTTTGTTTTGCCATCTTTGTCAGACTTGCCCACTGATGACCTTCTGGAAAACGCTGAAGACCCATCTCTTCAACTGAACAGTGCCAATGAACTGCCTCCTCCCTGCTCTTCTCCTCTCTCCCTCCCTCCTTCCTCCTGTTGCTTCATTCCCGCCTCCAACTCCCTGCCTTCCTGTGCTCTCCCCCCTCCTCTATCTCCTTTTCTCATTTACCTGTCTCTTCTAGGAATGCTTTTGTCCTGTAATTTTTTGTGAATGTCAATTGTAACCCATTCTGAGCCCCCGGGAGAACGGAATAGAAATCAAATTACCTAGAGAGAAGGCAGATGCTTTGGTTTTCTTTTCTGATTATTTATTGCAAGCATCATTTTTATTTACTGTATTTTTCGCTTCATAAGACACACTTTTTCCACCCCCCAAAAAAAGGGGGGGGGGGTGGGATAATGGTGCGTCTTATGAAGCGAATACCCAAACCTCTCCCGTTACCTTTTTGTAAATTCTGAGGCCCTCTCTTGCTGGACGCGGCTGTCTGGAGCACTGACAGCTGATGCGGCTGCCTCTGAGTCCTCTTCCCTTGCGGCAGAGCGGCGCACAAGGCTGCCAGCCTGGTCCCGTGCCACTTCCCGTGAGAATTCTTAATAGGAGAGTTCTTGTGGGAAGCGATGCGGGTCTAGGCTGGCAGCCTTATGTGCCGCTCTGCCACAAGGGAAGAGGACTCCGAGGAGCCGCATCAGCTGTCAGTGCTCCAGGCAGCCGCGTCCAGCAAGGGAGGGCCTCAGAATTTTAAAAAGGTAACGGTGGAGGGGAGAGGGAGGCCGGGAGCTGCCCTGCCTAATTAAAAATAGGTATGGGGAGGGGGCAGGGGCCTGCCTGCCTGCGGCTGAATTAAAAATGAGAGTGAGGTTGGGCCTACCTGCCTGCGGGGAGGCCTGGAGGGGGAGGCCTGCCTGGGGATTAGGCCTGGAGGAGGAAGTCTACCTGCCTGGTGGGTAGGCCTGGGAGGGTGGAACCTGCCTGCCTGGGGGGCTACCTGGGAGGGAGGAGGCCTGACTGCTTGGGGGGCTACCTGGGAGGGGGTTAGGCCTGACTGCCTTGGGGGTAGGCCTGGGAGAGGGACTGCTCCTTCCTGCCTGCCTGGGGGGGCTGCCTGGGAGGGGGAGGCCTGCCTGCCCTGTCCCTGCCTGCCCTGTCCCTTCCTGCCTGTCAGCTACTAGGCCTGCCTGCCCTGGCCCCTGTCCCAGCCTACCACTAGATCACAGAGCCTGGCAGGGAGGGGTGACAGGGTGCAGAGCTTGGTAAGGAGTGTGGGGTTGGATGCAGAGCGTGGCAGAGAGAATTTGATTCAGAATGTTTTTTTTTCTTGTTTTCTTCCTCTAAATCTAAAATGTATCTTATGGTCAGGTGCATCTTATGGAGCGAAAAATACGGTATGTTACTAAAT
The DNA here is from genome assembly GCF_902459505.1 of Geotrypetes seraphini. Classification (NCBI taxonomy): domain Eukaryota; kingdom Metazoa; phylum Chordata; class Amphibia; order Gymnophiona; family Dermophiidae; genus Geotrypetes; species Geotrypetes seraphini. The sequence goes on along the minus strand of NC_047084.1, from coordinate 521,690,303 downwards.
ACCATCACACTTACTAAGGTCCAAAAGAGGTAAATGGTGAAGAGTGCAACAGTGAGTGCAATGAGGCCAACGGCTTCCAGCTTGCTACTAAAGTGCAGATGGTCGACTGCCCCTCGCAGACAAAGCCATCCAGAGATGGTGGCTAGTGGTGTTATGAACAAGAAACACACCATGTCTCCAAAGAGCGTCCGCTTCTCATGCTGAGGTCCTGGATTTTTAAGCCACTGCAGGAACAAAAGCAACAGAACACAGATTGATCAGCCAACAGCAGGTCCAACTGCGCCTCTGACTAAAGATCACACAGCATTTCAAGATGCAGTCCAGGGACACTGGGCATCTCAGCCTTGGACTGTTAACTTCTCAGAACAGCTTTATTTGTTTATTTAGTTCGTCTTCAAGTCCGTTGTCCCCAAAGAGCTCAAAACGGTTTACAGGTTTAACATATATAATTTCTGTACAAGTTTATGATACAAGTTTTTATTCTAACTTGATACACGCTAGGGGCTAATGATAATACTGTATACAATTTACTGGTTACAATTTGCTATGGTTGTCCTTATGATTCAAGGTTTCCAGAACAAGTTATACTTAATTTGACACACAGAAAGTTACAGTGTATGATACAAGTTATCCTTATGTGATACATACTAGTCCTGGTACCAATATACATCTCTTTGTACTCTAACAGCGACTAACTTAGGGGACCCTCGGCCACAAGAGGACACCCGCTGAAAATAAAGGGCGGGAAGTTTCATGGTGACACCAGGAAGTACTTCTTCACTGAAAGAGTGGTGGACAGCTGGAATAAGCTCCCAGTACAGGTGGTTCAGGCCAGCAGCGTGCCAGTTTTTAAGAACAGTTGGGATGCTCATGTTGGATCTCTACGAGGGAAAAGGTCATCAGAGAGCGATTAACTAGGGGAGTGGGTCAATGGAATGGGCAGACTCGATGGGCCTTGGCCCTTTTCTGCCGTCACTTTCTATGTTTCTATGTAATTTAGGGATTTTAATTGGTTGCGCCATTATAAACCAATTAAAACCTATTCAAACAAGAATATTAGGTGACGTTCCATTAGGTGACCGGTGCCTAGGTCCATGGTTATCTTTACAATTTAATTTTATTAATGTCTGACGTTCCAGCTCACTGAATTAGTACAACTCAGTGCCATCAAAAATACATTAAGCACATGAAAACATTGAGAATTGAAGTGGTTGAGCCTCTTTCCTGATTTCAACCCCTCCCCCACCCACCCACACATACATTATTGACTAAATCAGTGGTTTTGAACCCAGTCCTCAGGAACCACCTGGCCAGTTGGGTTTTCCAGATATCCACAATGAATATGTATCAGCACACACTACTATAAAGTAGTGCCTAGACTAAGGTGCCAGAATGGGGCCTGCTTAGCGTAGATTTTGTAACAGTGTTGAGGTGAGCCTAACACAAAACAGAATGCATATGTAAAACTGCTTTTGACACGCTGAAACATAAGTGTGACCGCTTATGTTAGTGGTTGGAGTTAGCCGACATTCCTAGGTATGCCATGCAGTTATGGTCCGCTTTAGGTTACACACTAGGCAAGCTGCACACTAATTTTACAGAATAGCGCCAAGCATTTACACATGTATGAACCAATTAATGGCACTAATCACTGCTGTGTCATTATCTATAATCTTTGGTGCATAATAGCATCTTATCTCTAGCTGCATCTTACAGAATTGCCTTTTATGGGGGTAATTCTACATAGGGTACCATAGGTTACACCTCCCCCCTCCCCCGGAAGGCCTGCCTGTTCCCTCTGGCCTCAATTTACCTAAATCCATCAGCCTGCATAAGATCGCTAGTGCTAGCGATCTTTGCAAGCTACCGTCCGGTCTTCCGAGCTGTCTTCTCTCTGCTGCGGTCCCGCCCTCTGACATCAGAGAAGGGGGCGGGACTGCGGCAGAGAGAAGACAGCTCAGAAGACCTGATGGTAGCTTGCAAAGATCGCTAGCACTAGCAATCTTATGCAGGCTGATGGATTTAGGTACATTTGATGCCGGGAGGCCAGGGGGGAAGCCAGACACTGCAGCACTTCCCGACTGACCCTCCCCCCTCCCCCTCTAAAGCAGGAGCGGCAGCGGCCAGCCAGCAAGAGCAGCGCTGCCGCTCCTGCTTTAGTGGGCTAGGGGGGAGGGTCCGAATCGGGAAGCCGATTTTTTATTGTTTTAAATCGATTCGAATCGGTTCACCTGAAGTGAATCGGTGAACCGATTTGAATCGTGAATCGGGCAGCACTAGTGCGAACTCACCTTGAGTACTGCATTCAGTTCTAGTTTCCTTATCTCAAAAAAGATATAACGGCACTAGAAAAGGTTCAAAGAAGAGTGACCAAGATGATAAAGGGGATGGAACTCCTCTTGTATGAGGAAAGACTAAAGAGGTTAGGGCTCTTCAGCTTGGAAAAGAGACGGCTGAAGGGAGATATGATTGAAGTCTACAAAATCCTGAGTGGTGTAGAATGGGTACAAGTGGATCGATTTTTTACTGCATCAAGATTTACAAAAACTAAGGGACACTCGATAAAGTTATAGAGCAATACTTTTAAAACCAATAGGAGGAAATATTTTTTTCACTCAGAGAATAATTAAGCTGTGGAATTCATTGCCAGAGGATGTGGTAAGAGCGGTTAATGTAGCTGTGTTGGACAAGTTCCTAGAGGAAAAGTCCAAGGTCTGCTGTTGAGACAGATATGAGGGAAACCACTGCTTACCCTGGATCGGTAGCATGGAATGCTGCTACTATTTGGGTTTTTGCCAGGTACTTGTGATTTGGATTTACCTCTGTGAAGATACTGGGATACTGGACCATTGGTCTGACCCAGTAAGGCTATTATTATATTCTTACCTCTAGGACGAATACAGAAAGACAGGTTAAAATATTCAACCACCTCTCTAGTTTCTCTATGTTGGAAACAAAGTACATTTGACTTTGTCCTGTAGCGAAAGAATGTAGGTTGCACAATGTAAATTTATATCCTTCATCTGTTCAGCCAGGACAAGCACAGATGCAGTCCACTGGAACTTTCTCTCTCCTAGTAGCAGACAGAGCTTGGTTTAAGCTAACCACCTGATAATACTATTGCAGAAATACATTTAGAGAGGAAAAAATAAAATACAATGAAAGATCAGTAGTCCTAGGAGCTCTTTCATTGTGTGCTTATTTTAGTCTAAAAACCAACAAAGAAAGCTTTTTTTCAAAGGCAAGTCTTAGCTTTTGTGTTCTATGGCAGGAGGCAAGCATAGCCACCTCCACCTCTGTCCCCCACTCTGTAGCAGCTATTAAGTAAGATAGATTTTTTTTTTTTACTACCTTTTTATTAATTTAAAAAATGAGCACACCATTCATGAAGAGAAACACTCTCTTCTGACAAGGATCTTTTGTTAGTGTCCAATTCTTTCAGGTTACGTATTAAAAGAACACAGAGATAATGAACAGAGACAGACTCCATAACATTTACTGTATGTTCATCAAGAGGTTACCTCTGGAAAATGAATGCAAGAGAAGCAAGGGAGAGGAACTTCAGGCAGATTAAACATAAGTTAGTTTGCTTTTCCTTTTATTTTATATTTTTGTTAAAATTTTACAGTATTAACAAAAATTGTATTTGCTAAATCAATGGTGTGGACCTATTTTATCAGCTCGGTATTAGATTTTTCATTGAGAATTGAAAAGTCCATATAAAATTTAGCCAGGTGGACAAAAGAGCTATTATTCATCTCTGGAATTGAGCTATGAGAAATATATAAAAATTTGTATTTGTGACTCACAGACTGACCACTGTCAGAAATGGGTTGCTGGGCTGGTTTGACTCAGCATGGCATCTCTGATGTTTTTATTCAATGACTTTTTTCAGTATTAAGAGTAACTGTGACTAATCCAAAATACAGCAGTGAAACTGATTGCTGGTGCTTGTTATTATTAGGAGCATTTTCAATAATCTAAGGGGAAGAGTCTCAAAACTTTAACGTGGTCGTTAAACCGGTTCCAACCGGTTTAGCATCCATGTATTTTAGCAGTGGGATTATCAAAATTGCTTACGTGGTCTTTTCTGAGCTTCCTAGAAGATTCCAACTCTGCAGTACAAATGTATTACAACGAGGTCATTAATATTTAAACGAGCACTCCAGGCAATTCTCTATTAATGCCGGGTGATTTCCTAACCTCGCTGTCCTACATTTGCGAGCAAAATTTTCCAGCAGGTTTGAGCTGTTCTAGCCTTACTTTCTGGTCAGTACCTGAGTTCTGATTGACTCAGGCATTGACAGGAAAGTAAGGCTTGACAGCTCAGACCTGCCAGAAAATTTTGCTGCTGTCAACCAACCCCCCCCCCCCCCGGAAGCAGGAGGGATAATAATAATAATAGAAAACTTTATTCTTGCATACCCCTATACCTTTTAGTTCTAGAAGGCTCACATTCAAGAGAGACTGAACAGTTCAGTGACAATAAATTCTTAGAGAATATAGAATATAATTGGCATTTAAATGCTCACTCCCTCCCGCTGTTGCTGTTAAATAACCCCCTCAATACCCTCCTGGAAGTGGGCATCCCTCCCGCTGCCTTGATGTATGTGTCCGGGGGGGGGGGGGGAGGCGGTGTTTGCTTAAGGTCTAAATGGAGTGCGCCTAAGGATTTTAATGCCTAGCAGCGCCTAAGACCACTTAGGCACCTCTAGATGTGATTCTATAAAAGCGCCTAGCAGCTGATTGACAACTGTGCCGAATGGCACATAGGACTTAAGACTCTATTTATAGAATCAGGTCCTTAGGGCTCACCACAACATGATCTTTTATCTTCTTTCCTATCTAGAAGCTGAAACTTATTCTTTCTGTTGCATTTGATTATGTTTAAATTTGTATGTAAACTGCTTTGATGTACTTTTTGATGGGAAAATATCAAGCATCTCATAAACTTGAAAACTGATAAACTTTAATCAGAAACATCATTAGGCTTTTAAATTTGCCAACTCTTGTATACTAAAACTTTCAATAAAAATGATTGAACTAAAAAAAAGTATAACTTAAAAGGCAGCAGAATAAATCATCGTTATGAGACTATTTTGCTATATTATATTTTACTAACAAAAATTATCAGTATGATTCATGCAGGACACTCAAAACCATTTATTACATTACATTAGTGACTTTTATTCTGCCATTACCTTGCGGTTTAAGGTGGATTACATTAGAGGCGATCTGGACAATTCCAGAAGAGATCACATGGTTGAAAAGTTTACTTTGGAGGATTAAGATACTTTCTTTGGAGTTAGTTTGTCTTGATGGATTTCTTGAATAGTAGGGTTTTAATTTCTTTTCTGAAGGTTTTGTATCTTAATGGAGGAAAAAACCCTTGGAAGGTAAATTGGAAGCTAATGTTGCCCTTAAATCCATTTTCCATCAATGGTATCAAAAACCTCATGATTGAATAGTTTCATAGAAGTCTATTTTCTTCTTTCTGAAGCACCCCCCCCCCTCTCAATTATCTCCTTACTTTCTGCAACATAAAACTATTAAACCAATTTTTCTTTTTTTAGAAATTATTCCATAAATCCCAGCAGAATGCAAAAGCTATACACAACTTAATCCACAGCTCTGTTAGATCAGCTGCCTGCTTTTCTTAAATTATAAATTCAGTCCAAACTTCTGATCCTGGCAGTATTTCACACACTGAACATAAGACCAGTGGTCCATTGTACCCTGTGACATTTCCGCTCCCCGAGACGGTCATGTCAGAGTGAAAACCCGGTCTCAGTCTCTTACTCGAGACCAGACTCTCACTGAGAGGGATCAGGAAGAAGATCCTGAAAGCCTAGCTGCCTATCCTGAGCCTTCTAACCTAGAGCAGTGCCCTGAGTATAGGTTAACTGCCCGGCCCAGAAAAGCTTCCAGTCACACTAAGGGATTTAATCAAGCTCCCAGTGATATTCTACCCTGTAGCCTGAGGGGGAGCCCAAGAACACACAAGCTAGGCACACGATCACCCAGTGTAGGGCGTGGCCCTAAGCCTGTGAAGCAGCTCTCCAGAGCATTAAAGGAGGCTGCCCAAGAGAGTCTGGGGAGAGAGAGTTCTCCGGGCCAGGAGAAGGCCAGACCTCACTCCAGAGCCAATGGAGTGTGAGGCTCCAATGCCTCAGGAACCAGCAGAGCAGCTGGAGACACCAGAAAGCATGGACCTGGATGAAGGGTGTATGCTGGAGACCGGTATGGAAGAAGCCATGGATGTAGGCTTGGCAACTTTCCACTAAACACTACAGGTACAAGGCTGTACAGCAATAATAGTGGAGAGGAGTTTTTGGCAGAACTGTTTGATTGTTCTGTGCTGTAAAAACAAGCTCAGAGCAGTGCTGCACCAGCTTGATTGGATTGCTACATTGCAGCTGTGCAGGAGCTCAAGAGAAGCCCAAAGAACTGTGAGCTAATGAGGGCTGGAAATTTAGGAGCCTGCAGTAAGGCTTCAGTTTTTGTCTTTTGTGTTTTTGCTTAAAGTTTACCTGGTGAAGAAACTGGGACTGTGTTGGTTAGTAAGCCCAGGACTCCAGCTCAAGGCTGGATAAGTGCTTAAGAGACTAATTGTGCTGGGTTTTTCAGAGCCTGTGTGATCAGGTAGAGCAAGCACTAAAACCTGGACTGGAAGTATAACTGATAGCAGGCTTGCTGTGCTTTCACTGAACTGGGGTGAAAGTTAAAAGTCTTTTTGTTTTCTGTTTTCTTTCTTTTTGCCCTTGTTTGGGGAGGAAGGAAACTTGGACTATAATAATAGATGATATGATTTATGTGGCAAGTGACTAATTAAACTTTTCACATTATTTTGTTCAACTTGACTCACGGTGCTTTATTTTTAGCAAAGCCCAAGATAGTGAGACACCAGTGAGGTCTCCCCCTTTGGGAGCCACGTCAGGAGTGTGCTACCCTCTACCGGAGGTCTCCTTAACTTTACCAAGACCCCGGCTGGTGACAAAATGGTGGCAGTGGTGGGATTTTAGCACACTCTACTGGTGGTTTCAAGTTTGAACCTATAAAGGAAAAAAAAAAAAAAAAACACGAAAATTTTGCAGTTTTTTTTTTGCTTCATAATTTTTCTTTTGGAGTGTTCCTGTGACGCAGGACGACGCTGCCGGAACCACGCCCGGCTATACTTCTGAGGGACCACCGGAAGGACCAGACCAGAAGGAAGTGCCTGAGTCGGGAGTAACAGGACGTACAAGCACAGCCAGAACGACTGGAGGCCAAGGAGGCCTATTTACCAAAGGCGCAGACTCGTCAGTACCTCAGGTAAAGAGTACCTAGGGAGGGGACTGACGAGGATACGAGAGGTATCGGTTAAGATACTCCTCGGGGTTAAAACAAAGAGGGATAGTTTACTCTCTCTGGTGAGACCGCACTTGGGTTTCCTTTTTTGTGTTTGTCTTTTTACACAGGTCGGAGGATGGACCCACAGCAATTCCTAGCGGTGCTGGCGCAAGAAAGACGTCAACATTCAGAGGACATACAGAACCTGATAAAAGCGAATCAGGAGATGTGGCATTCTGGACAGCAAGCCGCGAGGCGGCAACATGATGAAATTCTATTGGCCATGGGCGAGCAGACCAAGGTCTGGGCTCAGACATTACACCCTATGGTGACCAACCCAGGCGCAGCGCATCCGCCGGGTCCTCCGGCGCAGCCCATGGTAGGACAAATTCCATTACACACATTGAATTTGTGCAAAATTTCTCCTGGGGACGCGCCTGATGAATTTTTAAACGCCTTCGAGCGTATTGCAACAGCAGCCGGATGGCCCCCTGATCAGTGGGCCGTGCGTCTGTTGCCTTGCCTGGCCGGGGAAACTCTATCTGCCTTTCAGACTCTCAGTCCTGAGCAAGCTAGTAATTATGCCACAGTAAGAACACACATCTTAGATTACCTAGGATATACCTGTGAGCACTACCGACAGAAATTTAGAGCCACGCAGTTACTAGCGAAAGAAAGACCCAAAGCGTTGGTACAGAGGCTGTCAAAACTGGCAGAAAGGTGGCTACAGCCTCACCTGTCGGATCCTAGAGCCCTCTTTGCGGAGGTGGTGAGAGAGCAGGTGCTCGAAGCAGTCCCCAAAGAGTTGAGGGGATGGATCCGCAGGCAAGGCTGTCAGACTTTACCAGAGGTAGTGGAGGCAGCCGAAGCCTTCATAGATGCTCAGAACTCCTTTGAGGAAAGAAAAGCTGATAGGCCCAGTAGAGGGGAAACAGGGAGAGAACAGTCTCCATGGTTCAAGTCCCTGGATTCCCAGAATTCCTCCCAGAGGAAACCGCTACCCAGTACTCCTAGGAAGACAGGACAGGATACGAGCCTCCGGTGCTTCAAGTGTGGGAAGCAGGGGCATACCCAGCAATATTGTCGGGAGAAAAGAGACCTTGTAGTGTGTAGGCCCTCTGGGTTAAACCAGACCGGACCTTACCAGGTGCCCATCTTGATAGCTGGGAAAAGGGTTCAAGCTCTAGTGGATACTGGTGCCGAACAATCTGTGATTTCACGCAGACTGTGGAAACAGATTGGTAAGGCAGGCCATCCTAGGGAAGGGCCCGAATCCGTCTTCCTTGCCTGTATACATGGGGACTCCCGGGAATACCCTCTCCACCAAATGCTCATAGAGACGAAGAGGGGAAGTTGGGACATGAAGGTAGCGGTGGTGGACTTTTCACCATATCCAGTAGTACTAGGGAAGGACTGGGCAGGCCTAACCCAACAGGTCGCCCAAGCTGGAGAGGCGGTGCGTGAACCCCTGCACAAGCAGAAATGGGTGATGGGGGCTAGAGTGGTACGAAACCAGTCCCAAGGTTACTCCTGGGGGAGGAAAGAGAGTACCCGGGGGCCAAGTACGAATTGGAAACCGGTGATAAGATGGGCTCCCTTATCTGATAAAGCCCATATTCCTACAAGGGCTTATGACGGTGCCGCGGGGTACGATTTGTACGCCGCCCAAGAACAGGTAGTCCCAGCGCAGAACCGGGCGCTGATTAATACAGACATACAGGTGTCCTCGCCACCGGGCTCTTACTTGAGGATAGCGCCGAGGTCAGGGTTAGCTCTACGGCACGCTATAGATGTGGCCGCAGGGGTGGTTGACCCGGACTATAGGGGTAACCTAGCCGTGTTGCTAGTTAACCAGAGCAATACTGACTATAAGATCTGCCCCGGGGACCGAATCGCTCAAATGATTTGTGAGCGCATTTGGCACCCGAAATTGACAAAATATAAAGAACTTCCCGATACTCAAAGGGGAGTAAAAGGGTTCGGATCCTCAGATAAAGGGCAAGCCGGGGAGTCCCAGCCACCGGGGAAAGGGAAACAAACTGAACAGGACCAAACTCTCCGGGAAGAGATAAAATCCTTACGAGAGGAACTGGAGAAACTAAAGGCAGGTCAGAATCAGGCAAGCCCACAGATAATTACACCCGAAACAGCTAGCAACCAGGCCAGTTCAACAGGAGCGGAGGTAGAGAAGTTACAAAAAGACCTCGCTCAAGTATATGGGCAAGTGCAGCAAGTAAGGAAACAGCTACAGGAGGAACAAACTCGCGGCCAAGATATGTTGGTGAGGCTTAAAAAAACGGAAGAGCTTAAGGACCGACTAGCGGAAAAAGAAACAGAGGCTCAGTTGCTGGCCAAACAAAATGAGGCAGGCATCGAACGGTGGGAACGCCACTTCGGGAAGATGGCTGACTCACTAGACGAAGCAAGTGAGGATATGGACAAGCTACATCAACAGGTTAATGCCCTTCGGGAAAAAGAGTTAGGAGAAGTCAGACAGGCAGTGTCCGCCCTGGCTCAGAGAATGGACGTGTTGGAGGAGTCGGGTGGGGAGACTAGCCCAGGGGTACAGGCAGGGTATGAAACTCCAGTACTGCAGTGGCCCGACGATTTCATGGATCCTGACCCATTACCTACTAATCAGGGGAAGAAGTTTAATAAACCCCGTAGGCGGTATTGATGTACTAGCTAAGCTTAACGCCAATGTGGACGTCCTGTCTAGAATGTACGAGACACCCCAGCAGAAGCCTCAGACTAGGCAGCCTTTAAGTGAGGGGGTATGTGCTACCCTCTACCGGAGGTCTCCTTAACTTTACCAAGACCCCGGCTGGTGACAACCCACCAGTCCACTCCTGTGGCGGCCCCCAGGACAAAGACCAGTGCCCTGAGGCCAGCCCTACCTGCATAAATTCCAGTTCAGCAGAAACTTGTCTAACTTTGTCTTGAATCCCTGGAGGCTGTTTTCCCCTATAACAGCCTCCGGAAGTGTGTTCCAGTTTTCCACCACTCTCGGGGTGACGAAGAACTTCCTTACGTTTGTACAGAATATGTCCCCTTTTAACTTTAGAGAATACCCTCTTGTTCGCCCTACCTTGGAGAGGGTGAACAACCTGTCTTTATCTACTAAGTCTATTCCCTTCAGCATCTTGAATGTTTCTATCATGTCCCCTCTCAGTCTCCTCTATTCAAGGGAGAACATTTCTACATTCCAATACAGGTATCACATCAAAATGGAGTGTGCTGCTTACTGCTGAGATTAGTTTTCCTCTCATCAGGAATAAATATATAATAACCAGAAAACTCTTATTAGAAACAGAATACAATAAACTGTGTTCAACTACTCTACTACCCTTCTTACATATTCACCAGACCTAAACACAGATGCACAGTGAGGAGAATCCTTCCAGTGACTAGAATGGAACAATACATCTGTGTTTGCAAACAATGATTCCCATTATTGGCTACAAGCCTTGAGGGAAATTATTCATAGCCATAATCCTAAATGCTTTGAGTGCATGCCATAGTAACATAAACCCATTAGTGTTACCTAGAGCCCGGAGCTCGTCAAAAACACTTTGTGGCTCTTTCCCACTAGTCTGCTGCGGAAGGAAGAGGAGTCTGGACAATTATGTAAAGTCTACCAGAGACAGGGAAAAACGTCATAGTGGAGAATGAGCCCAGAGGGCCAACCTTCTTATGACAAAGCTTAACTTTGATCCTTTTACACCAACAGACCTTTTGTCTTTACATTTTAAAGTATTAACCCAATTGATTTGTGCAGGTCTCAACAAATCCCAGGCACCAGGTTGCCATGGGTGCCCAAAAATGAACCTTGGCACCAGGGATATTGTACCCATGAACTAGTTGCTGCTGTTGAAGAGATAAATATTACATGTTACCTCTGCATATGGGATTGTTAGTAGGTTTTAAGCTGTGTGGTAAAGGAATGAACACTGCTGCACGTCACACAAGACCTGACTGAATTATAATTTTTGGTGGAATGTGTTATGCCAAATCTTTAAAATGGAGCGGGCAATAGCCATACAACATTTAAAGGACATTTAAAGAAATTTAGGGATGTTTGGGAGCCATTAACAAAATATTGTACTGAATGATTATAATTTTTCCCTTTTTTGCATACATGTCCAGGGAGGGGAGGGGGGAGGGAGTACTTTATGATCTCTTATGTTTAAGAACAAATGTTGGATATATGGGAAGGGGGATATTTGATGTGAGTTTTAATTTGATGATATATTAAGTGATGTTAAAGTATAAAATGATTGTATATTATGTAACACTTATTGAAAGTTTTAAAATGAATAAAGATTTTTTTTTTTTTTTTTTAAAGAAAGGCTTGCATCTGAGTTCCTTCCTGAATCACATAGCTTAAACCTAATACAAACCATACAGTAGAGGTAGAGCAGCACTTTTTCTGCAGTGGCAGCAACAGAAAGGAGAGTCAGCAGGTAAGATACTCTAATAATCTGACTGAGTGCTCAGATGTGGGAAGGATAGGGTACTGGAGAGGGAGGAGTGTTGGGGCACAGAGAAAGAGAAATACAGACTATGTGAGGGCAGGCTGTTGAGGCATGTATGAGAGAGAGAGAGAGACTGGGTGAGGGCAGGGTGTTGGGCCATATATGAGATAGACTGGTGGGCCCATGTTCAAAAGATTTGCACTAGAGGCAACTCTATTGCAAACCAGGCACTGAAAAAACAGTGCTGTATAAAAATAAGAGAAAGATTTGTGGAGTTTTGGTGAAAATTTCCGGAAGAGTTGAGATGAACTATAAGAGAAGGGTAGAATCTGTGCAAAATAGAGGGGTGACCAATGCAGCGTGCAAAGTTGTGCACAAATGAGTAAAAATAATAATTATTATTTAATAGTAATTTTCAAATCTCATGCTCCAGGAATGGTTCTAAGTGAAAATCCTACTAACCCCCTCTTCTACAAAGCTGCGCGAGCGGCTGCTGCGCGGTAATGGCCACGAAGCCCATAGAGATTTAAAGGGTTTTGGAGCTGTTGCCGCATGGCAGCCACTAGCGTGGCTTTGTAGAAGAGGGAGTAAACTCCTTGATATTCTTCTCTCTATAGGGCTTCAGCTCATTCTTTCTCATTGGAAGTCAACTGGCTCTCTTTCCTCACCTCACTGGTGACAATCAGTTTTACATGACTATAAATATGAATTGGCCCTTGCCAAGAAATTTGGAACCGCAGTCTTTTTCAATAGACACCGGTCTCCTCTGCAGACATATTTGCAATCATTTTCCAGCAGAGTTTAATGTTGAAACCTTACTTCATATCAATTCTCTCTGTTCCATTGGTTTTGAATGTAAGCATACAAACAGATATTGTAACTCTATGTTTTGTATTGATTCATGGCACTGATGTACTGTAAACTTCATTGATGTTTCAGTTTTATAGTCTCTTGTATGTTTTTAAAATCTTAATAAACTTTCATGGAAAAAAAAAAAAAGAAGAGGTGAAACAAAGATCCGCATTTAGCACCACGCAGAACTCAGAACCCTGACAGACTCCCAGTCGATCACTGCCCGAAGACACAACTCAGCTGTAGACTTACACACTCAATTCTCCGAAGACACAACTCAGTTGTAGACTTACACACTCAATTCTCCAAAAACACAGACTCAGGCAGGGGCCTAATGAAACGATATGCTTACTTACATGCACGGAAGCATAAAATTGCAGAAAAAAAAAAGATTTTCAGCTCAGGTGCACAGCTCTCCAACAGCCAGCAGTGACTGCCACAGCAAGAAAATACTCGTCACCTAACCAACTTCCACATAAGCTACTGCCAATACCACTCATCATTTCTATAATGCTACCGGATGCACACAGCGCTAAATAAGCTTCTGTGGAAATGATTATTCACTTAGCAGTACCGAAGATAGACAAAGAAACCGGCAGTGACCTATCTGTGGCAGTCTCAGCCAAGGCAGAGGCATCCGAGGAAAAGCAAACCGGCCTACAGCTGAGGAGGTCCGGTGTAAGCAGCAGGATCTGCGAATTAAGACAAAAATCTGGAAGAAATGAATAGAAAACATAAACACGGACATCTTCCTGCCCAATCCTGCCCTTTCTCCTCTTACATGCTGGTATGCTGCTCAGCAACACACACAGTTGCAAAAGTGTTACCTGAATGGAGGATGAGAACAAGCCACTTATCCCTGCAAGAAGAGATCACCCTTAGAGAAAGACATGGGGGAAGCCACTGCTTGCCCTGTATTGGTAGTACCTTGGGTTTTGGCCCGGTACTAGTGACCTGGATTGGCCACCGTGAGAACGGGCTACTGGGCTTGATGGACCCAGTAAGGCTATTCTTATGACAAGGTGAACCAGCACAGATTCTGCTGAGTTGTGTTTTCTTAGATTTGCCACCTGCAGGTCCTACGGATCACAGATTGATGTATTTTTCTAAAGTGTACAGTAAAGTACTAACTCTTAGAAAAGACATATTAGCAGCACTGTGCGTTATGTTAAATGCAGGCTCAGATTAAGGTCAAATGATGCCCTAAACCCAGCCCAGCATTGGTGCTCCGCTGCTCTTCCACTGCTTAACTGTCAGTACATGCTAAGAAATATCATTACTGTACAACACAAAGCATCATATGTATTTATAATGATTAGAAAAACACTGAAATTCATGTTTGATCAGTGCTCCAATCACGCACGGTTCATAGACAACAACGCGGAAGACAAAGGTGCGCGCCGACAACTGAGCGCAAGACGGAGGCGCGCGCCGAAGAAAATTACTGTTTTTAGGGGCTTCGACGGGGTTTTTTGTTGGGGAGCACCCCCAGTTTACTTACTACAAATCGCACCGGCGTTGTGGGGGGTTTGGGTGGTTGTAACCCCCCACATTTTACTGTAAACTTAACTTTTTCCCTAAAAACAGGGAAAAAGTGAAGTTTTCAGTAAAATTTGGGGGGTTCCAACCCTCCAAACCCCCCACAGCGCCCCCACAATGTGACGCGATTTGTATTAAGTAAAGTGGGGGGGTTCCCCCCCACACTCCCCCCTGTCGGAGCCCTAAAAAACAGTAATTTTCTTCAGTGCGCGCCTTCGCGCTGTGCTCAATTGTCTGCTCGCGCCTTTGTCCCGGCGCGCTTTTGACCTGACACCATCACGCACATATATGAAGTATTTTAACCAGACTAAATATTTAAATAATAATAAAGTATTTTAACCAAACATTTAGATGAAAAAAATCAAACCTTAAACTTATCTCCAAGTGTTCGATGCCATCGCCTCGTGTTCGAGTCCTAGCGACTTGTGTTATCCCATATAAATCTATTTATTGTGTTCTATTTCCACTCATGTTCCTTTGAAGGTCACAGGGCATGGGTTGTGAATTAGAGAATGACATGGGGGCAAATTTCCCAGTCCTGATTTTTCGCTGTCTCTGTCCCATTCTTGTAAGCTCTGCCTTAACTGCACAAGCCTCGAACACTAATGATTTTAAAGTGTTTTGAAGCTTGTGCAGATGAGGAGCTTGCATGAATGAGGCGGGGACAGGAAAAGGACTTGCGGGGACAAGAAAATGAGTTCCTGTGGGGACGGGAGAAAATTTGTCCCTGTGTCATTCTCTATTGTGAATCAGAGAGCTGTAGGTAAGCTGCACAGCCCTAGAGCAAGCTGCACCAGGTTTCTCTTCAGGCTAAGCATCCAATATTCAGCAGCTTCAGCATTCAACAATCCAGACAGCTGCCTGTTCCTAAATAAAACATCAAAAAGTACAGAAATGCTCACTTTCAGGTGATGAACAACAGTATAATATCCTAACCACAGGATATTACATTACATTACATTGGTGTCTTCTATCCCGCCAATACCTTTCAGTTCTAGGCAATTTACAACAAGAATTGGCCTGGGCATTTCCAGGGAGAATACATGGTTAATAGATGTTGTAAGCGTGGAGATCTGTGGAGGGTCGATCAGGTTTAGTTAGATCATCTTACAAATTTCTTGAATAGAAAAGTTTTAAGTTCTTTCCTGAATGTTTTGTAGTTGGGCGTCATAGTAAGCAGATTGGAGAGGTGGCGGTCTAGTTTCACTGCTTTGGTGACTAATAGTCCGTCATATATTTTTTTGCTTTGTATACTTTTGATTGGGGTGGGGGTGGGTAAAGTATGCATGAGTTCTCCTTGTTCTGGATGTGTTTTTCCTGATTAGGCGGTTGCTCAGAGAGCTTGGTCTGTTTCCATGTAGGGCTTTGAATAGGGTGCAGTAGAATTTGTATGATGCCAGTTAGGTTTAGACTGATGAGGTATACACCGCATGTGGGAAGAGGACCCCTTACATATACTTAGGATTCATTCAAAGACCCAACGTTTTGGGAGGTGGGCAGTAAAATCTGGGGAACAATTAAGACAGATTGTACATCTGATGTGAAAATGCCAATTCTTTTAGGTGTTAGATGACTTGGCTTGTTAAACTCTAACGCCGTCCAGACTATGTATAGTATGTTGCTTGCAAGGTGTAGAATGGAAGGGGAATGGTGAAAAATGAACAAGCTCTGTGGAAGTCTGTTAACATATCTAAAGAGCAATATTCTATCATACAGGGGGCATTTTTGAAAAAATTGTCTAAGTCCGACTTGGATGTTTCCAGTTGGACATCCAAAGTCGGAAGAACAGAAATGACCATTTTCAAATGGCAAATATATATTTTTTTGAAAATCATATACTTAGATGTCTTTACCACTAGGATGTATAACTTTATACCCCATTTTCAATCAGAAAAACATCCATGTTGGAAAAAGTCCAAATGCATACCATTTGGAAGTGATAGGGGCCAGCATAATAATGGATTTGCCACATAGACATCCGAACAGTGCTCTGGGACAACTTAGAGGGCACTACTATAAACTTCACATAACCAGAATCCCTTTATAATTTATGGTGAGCCTTCCATCCAAAACTCCCCCAAAACCTACTATACCTACCTGTGTATCACCCCACTAACCTTTATAGCTGCAGGTGACACCTATATAGCAGTTTGGGTGAGCTCACACTTTTTACCACAAATGTAGTGGGTAGAGTGGCTTATGGGCCTTGGTCATCCTCTCTATGGTTCACTAGTACACTCACCAAGTAACTCTGTAAACCTATGTGGTGTCTACTAGGCTTCCTCATACCAGATACTGCTGTTCTAGAGCTAGGTATGTACCTTTTTGTTCTCATTTTTGTGAGGTGGAAGGGAGTCAGTGAGCACTGGGGGAGTGTGGGGCTATCTTATCTTGAAGCATGCAGTTTGGATACCTTTGTGGCACTTAGACGCTTCTAAAACAGGTCTAGCTCCGAACATCTATGTTCCATCCAGGACATCTTGCAAAGCATTCGATTATTGCTGCAAGATGCCCAAATCTAAACCACCCTTAAGTAGGCCCAAGGCCTGCCTATAACATGCCTCTAACATGCCCATCTTGAGCTTTAGATGCACAGAGGCCTGGATGCCTCACTAGACGTCCAGAAAAGGTGGTTTCAAAATTATCGGAACTTATGTCCTGGTGATTTCGACATCCAAGTGCAAATTTAGGACACTTTTTGGACATTTATATCTTTTGATTATGAGCCCCTTAGTATCTAGAGCTTCTCAGACAAAGAAGTCTCATGTGGAAAAGAGAGTAGGAGTTCATCTTATGAAGGGGAAAGACTGGAGTTTAGTGGGTGGGAGGCCATCTGTGTGGTAGCTTTGTATAGTAGATTGGCTTGTGCTAGATTGCTTAGCTGGTTCTTCATCTATGAAAAAGTTTTAAAAAGTACATGCTATACCACGTGTAATGCAATTAGGAGCACCACTGAAAATACAAGCTGTGTCATTTTATTTCTGATTTAATAAAAATCTACCAGTCCTATCCTAGTTGAAAAATATAAGGAACACATTTACTTATAAGCAATCTTATGCTCACCTGTTAAAGCTCTGTATCTTTAAGAGGTGTTTGCCAGCATCCCACCTTGCATGAGTGAGTGCCATCCCCCCTCCTCCCCCCTCCCCCCCGATATCCGAGCTTGTCTAATGACTTAGCTGGAAAAGACAACTCCAAGGGGAGGAGGGAGGGTTTCTGAGAATGCCTTCTGTTCTTGGAGAACACCTTCTACAAGGACAAACAGGCCATATCATCTCACAACTGGGATTCCCTAGCTACCATGCTCATCAGTGAATGTCTAAAAACAGAAAATAAATCTAAAGTTTTGGGCACTGCTCTGGATTCTAAATTAACTTTTGAGACTTAGTTACATGACTTGTCATAGAAAATCTTTTTTAGACTAAGACAGCTTCGAGCTATTCATTTGTCATTAAGAGCAAAATTCTATAAATGGCACTGAAGCTTAGGCACTGGTAGGGCACTACCGGCACCTAAGTTAATTGAAAAACGCTGTTTAAAACAGAAAAAAAATGGTAAGAATAACGCAGCTACCGATGCTTACATAAAAGGCACCAGAATTGTACCTTTAGGCCACCGAATGCCACAGCAGGTGTGGTCAACACCAGAAGTGGTGTTCGGCGGCCTAAAGCGCCTTTATAGGTGCGATTCCCCCAACGATAGGCACCAGAAATGTAGGCCCGGAAAACCCTGGCTTACATTTCCAGCACCTACCTTTTACTGGGTATCGCGAAAATAGTGCACAGCTTTCCGGTTCAGCTGACCGCGGCAGGGGAATCCTCGATCAGCTGAGCTGGCCCTGATTGGCTTAGGGCCTTAGGTCTCTCTCAGTGCATCCCAAAATGCACTAGAACGATCACCATTTTGAAGAGGCGGCTCTGCTGCCAATGTGTCATTGATGGTATGGGGGAGTGTGTGTGTGGATGTCAGGAAGGGGATGTTGGGGATGTGGAGGGGTATCAAGGGATGTGCGGGGTGTTGCGAGGGGCTCTCTTTCAAGGGGGGCTGAAGGGTTTGGTGGATGGGAAGGAGGGAGAAAAGAAATGGGGATCAATTTGCTGGTTCAGCTAATTGTGGCAGGAGGCAAATTTGAAAGAGTTTCTCTTTTTTTCAAAAGCTTACATTGAAGAAACAAATTGAATTAAAAATAGAATGTTGGTTTTTAATTCATTACTTGGTCAAAATTCCGAAGAGTTGATTCGATTACTGGCTCTGACAGTAACAAATTAATAAACAATAGGGTGTAAGCCCCTCTCAACCAGAAAGAGGCACCAGCAAGTATTGAGGCTCTCTCAATCCAGAACACTATGAAAATCTGCCTATATGGGTTAAAGTACTATCCAGGAGATGTACCAACCTTTTCACAATAAACCTAACAAAATAATCTGCAGATGACAGACATTTCTAGGAAGGGAATATAAATTACTTATTTTTTAAATAAGTTCAGTTTTGAGCTTGCAGTCAGGTTATTGCTTTGTGGGTCAAATACTTAAAAATGGCTGAATTAACATGAGGTTCAAACTTGTGCTAATGCAGCCACTTTCCCACTGTGTGTTAGCATATGCCCTATATATATATGTATGTCTGTATTCTTCCAAATTTTAAGCTGAACCTTCTGAAATTTATTTTGAGATTCCCTCCTCCTTGTCCTCCCCCCCCCAAAAAAAATCTATAAATATTAGACTAGCAGAATTCTAGCTTCAACTTTTACAGACCTACTGGGGAAAACCTAATGGCTCCAAGACAGCTGCAAGTCTTCTGACAAACTCAAACCATGGTGAAAGCCATCTAATCTGAAATCAACCTCATATTGGCCCCCTTTTATCACACTATGGACTGGCAAGGTAAATGCTCCGACGTTTATAAGAATTGAATGAGCGTTGGAGCATTTACCTCGCCGGCCAGTGGTAAAAACCTCTTCCATGATTTGATAAAAGTGGCCCATAGTTTTGGTCTCTCTCGTACTACAGCATAAAAATCCAATTATTAATTTGAAGAAGCACACTAGTTGGTTAGGGCATTTGCATTTCTTTTCTTAGAAACCTTTGTAATCCTTAAATTTTAACTACAGTGGTGCCTCGCATAACGAACGCCTCGCACAACGAACGCTGCACACAACGAACTTCATGTCTTGATTCACACAACGAACTTCGTTTCACACAACGAACTTCACACAACGAACTTCGTTTCACACAACGAACTTCGTTTCACACAACGAAGTCGCCCGAGCTGCCGATGTATTGCATCCTTCCGCGCAGGCACTGCAGGCAGTCGTTAGTCACTGCGCTTAACTGCCCTCTCTCACTGTATACAGTCGTCCTTTTAAGATAAACTCAATATTTTTTATATATCATGGCTTCTAAAAAAAGCAGGAAGGTGATTTCTGTTGAAATGAAACGGGAAATAATTAGGAGTGAATGTGGGGTAAAACAGTGTGACCTCGTCAAAGAGTTTGGCCTCAGCAAGACCACCATTTTCACCATTTTGACAAATTTATCTTTTTTTATGTCATCTTAGCATATTTTATGCTGCAGAACGAATTATTTTTTTTAACATGTATTGCTATGGGAAAACGCGTTTCACATAACGAACTTTTCGCATAACAAACTTGCTCCTGGAACGAATTAAGTTCGTTGTGTGAGGCACCACTGTAAATTATATTTTTCATGGGTAACCATTTCTACTTTTTGTAACCAAATTATTCTACTTTATTGTTATTATTAGAGCTATATTAGAAGCCAAACAAAAATGTCAGTTGGGCTGAAATACAGTACCACGCACCTATAAACAGACAGCTTCTGGAAAACAATGTGGTTGACTTATGTGGCTTAGTATGAGAGCAGACTCTTTGTTGTGGACTTGTACTCTCTGGGCTCTGCTCAGAAACCATTTCCAAAGCATTCACAAGAAAAATACCCCACTCCCTTTGGGTGAGTCTGTGCTCATCCTCAGAGTCATCCTTGACTCATTTACCTTCAGGCCTCAAATTTCAAAGTCGTCCAAAATCTTTTTATAGGCTTCGACTGATACTCAGTAAGATCCATGATTTACCTACCAGAACTAAACATCATGCTTCATTCTTTGGTCATCAGTCAGATAGACATAACATAACATAGCATTTATACCCCGCAAAACCTTACATATCCATGCGGCTTACGGTTAAAGAGAAGCTGAACTTCCAATTATCTGAGCATGTTGGACTTTACAACATCATTTGTACTGGATATCATTAAAAATTTGCTAAATAAGCAAGACTTTAATGATTTCCTAAAGTCCATATAGGATCCTGAGGCAATGAGAAGTTTACAGAAAATCTGATCCCAGAGGGCTGATTGATAAGCACGTAATCGATTATAGTGTCTTTTGTTGTGACAACCCCTAACCAAAAGAAATTCAAATAAGGCAGAAATCCTTGCTGAGCATCTTGAGTTATGTTATGTAACTCTCTTTATAAAGGCCTTTGAATTCATGATTTCTACAGATTACAAATTATTCAGAACACTGAAATTAGGCTAGTGTACAACATCCATAAATATGATCCCATTACTCCCTTCGTAAAGAATGCACACTGGCTACCTATTACTCACCATATCACTTACAAAGTCCTAGTACTGGTGTTCAAAGTCCTGACAGCCAGTAAATCTTCCTACTTTTTCCATCATCTTACCCCCTACACTCCAGCAGGGGCTCTGAGATCAGCATAGCAAAACCCTGAACTATCATGAACACATTAGGCACTCAATTTTCTCTGTTCAAGGTCCAGAACTTTGGAACTCCCTCCCAACAAATCTTAGGCTTCAAACTTCATTAAACAAATTCAAGACAGATCTTAAAACTTTTCTATTTGATAATAACTTTTGTTAGGCTCTCTGCCCTCCCTTTCATGCGAGCTTGGATGTCACTAGGCACCGCCTTACGTTTTGCCCTCCCCGCTATCCTACAGTTTTGCCCCCTTACTGGTCTATGTCTCTCATCCTTCTCTAACTTATGTTTTTAGACTAAACTGCCCAGAAGATCTGTCCATTGGGCAGGGCAGTAAATTCTAAAAATACTGGGGGGAAAAAAAATTCTAGCATGCAAAACAAACTTAAAGAACACCTCGTCCCTTAGAAATCTAGTTTCCCATGGTGTTCAATTTGCTTTTTATTTTGACTTGCTTGGGTGAAGCACAAAAGGCGCAAGGGATCCTGGTGAACAAAAGGTGTTAGTCCCCCCCCTTCACAAATGTGGCCCACTACAACCCACATGTTGCAAACTGACCTCCACAAATGGCTGAGGCTTGCGCTCCACTATGAAGCTAAAGTGACAGAGCTCACAGTAGCTGGTGTTGGATGAAGAAAGCCAGTGCTCCAGGCAGCTGCGGTGGATCATACCCAATGTCCCCGTGCACTCACAGGGAGAAAGCAAGTCCTCCTGGCCGCTGCCCTCGTGGCAAATCCTGCACATAGGCCGATCATTGAAGGGGCTGTGAAGTGAAGGAGGAGAAAGTGAGAGGCTACCAATTCTAGATTTCAGTATCATTGCCCTACCTCCACTAAGCAAAGAATGCAGAATTCCAATCACATGATTAAGGCTTGAACATTAGAAATACACATCCCCCTCCATATTCACAGGTTCGGAACTCACAACTTCAGTTATTTGCGGTTTTTATATGGGTGACCCACCCCCTACCTCCTGGATCTCTCCACTTATTTACTTTTTTAAATCTGGTGGTCTAGTAGTGAAGCGGGACAGGAGTGATCTTCCTTCACTCCTGACCTGTGCAGAACTAGGAACAAAAATGGCTGCTGTGAGTTCTCGTAGTCTTGCGGGTCTCGAGACTACAACAGAAACTCACTACAGCCATTTTGATGACAGCTTTGAAAGGGGCAGGAGCATAGGAAGATCCCTCTGCCCCGCGTCATCGCTAGACCACCAGGGGGCAGCAGCCGTAGAGCCAACCTGAAGACCTCCATGTAGCTAGCAAGGAGCTCCATGTAGCTAGCATATAGCAAGGAGCAAAACACAGCTCAGAGCAAGCAGCAGCAGTACTGCCAGCAGGAAGGGGAAGGAATTGCCAGTGTAATTGCCAGTGGCCGACAGCCTACCACAGGGAGAGTAAAGGTATGGTTTGGAGGAGGTCTGGGACGCAGGAGGGAGGCAGGGGTGGGTCAGAGCCAGCCCAAAAAATTATTTGTGGGCCGGCTCTGCACCTAATCCCCATGAATAAAGAGTCTGTATGCATCAGAGTTAATGAGTAAACTATGCTTTTCAGACAAATGTAGTAAGGTTGATCTTGCTCCAGAAAGATTACAATGAAAACAGGGTATGTTAAAGGAAAGAAAAGAACCCACTTTAAATTTTAGCACTGTCACTGTTTTGCCCCAATCTTATGTGGGGCATTTGCTCAGTTTATTGTATAAGAACAAGTTTGTGTTTATGCTAAGATGTATAAGTGTGCTCTGTGAACTTACATCCCCAGAAGGCTTTTCTTCTCCCAGAGAGTTAGGCTGCATCCTCAGAGCTTAAGCCTGCCCTTGTTCTTCAGTCTGAGAGAGAACAGTTGCCATATTTGTAGACCGCAAGGCTGTTTGAGAACCTGAATTTAGCATTGCTGTCCCACCAGGTTTTCACCCTTTATTTCTAACAATCTAATACAGCTTAGTTTTATATCTAAGTCTGGAGAACAGTGTTATTTCCACAAGGTGTGAGCACATTCCTAGCTCCTTTTTGAATAGGAGGGGATAGTAGAGTAAGAAGATTTTGTGACAAATTTGAACTGCCTTGAAGTCAATTGTAAGTGTTTATTCTTTACTTCATGTTATTAAAGAAAGTTGTTCAAGAACTACAGAGTCCGGCTGATAACACTAAGATTACAGACGTAAGGGTTAACTGAATAAGAGCTTTATACAGTTGCCAATATAACTCAGAGTGAGCTCAATAGTGCTTGGCTATTCAGATGAGTCCTTGTTTTTCAGTACAAAGCCAGAGGAGATTTCATTGAGGAAATCTATAGCCTGTTTAGGGAAGCTGTAAACTGTCCGGTAAAGCTATAGTCAACATAGTCACAACATCATGTTTCTATCTACTGTAAATGGAATGATCTTACTGAGATCTTAACTAGCCTGACATTTGAGAGAAAGTAGTCTAATAAATGTGACCAATTGAAAATAGAGCATGACAAGGGGACAAAGTTTGTCCCTATCCCCGCCCAATTCCAATTCCCAACTCATCCATGTTGGCTCTGTCCCCATCCCCACCCTCTCCCCATGGGCTCTATCTCCATCCCTGTCTCTGTCCCATCCCTGCAGATCCTGTCCTCATCTGTACAAGTCTCAAACACTTATTTTATATTTAAATTTTTTTTAATTAAAGTATAAAAAGGGACAATATTCTGTTCAATTGTTTGTAAATCACAGATAGAACCTTCTACTTCAATCTGGTTTTGGGAGAACTTTCTCCAAGATTCGGTTGCTTGTGTATTTACTGGTACATCATCTGGGAACTTAATTGGATTGCTCTTCAGACATGGGTGTAGAAGAGAGCCAACAGTGTTGTGGATGAACAGGAAAATGATGGATGAATTTGTTGCAGTAACAGTAAGATGCATGAGCAAATGGGCATGTGATGGAAGGAAGTTGCAGATGGTAGAAGTGACATCAGAAGGGAGTCAAGGTTGGCGCAAGCAGCTGGTAGAAGACGCTGCTTGCACCGGTGAACATTTCAAGAGATGTGTGGGAGGGGATGGCGAGGTGGAGAGGTGCCAGCACCCCTATGAAGATGGCGTCCGGGGCAGTGCCACCCCCCTCCCCTTACTAAGCCACTGTTGTCAACCTCTCACCTCATGCAAGAGGTGGTAGATATTGTTTGGACTTGAGACTGATAGTTTCCACTCATAACAAACTGTGCAGGAAAACTCCACTACATTAATTTGCCAATGGTGATTTTCTGCCAGGTTGCCAATGTGCACCTCCTGTTACTGAACTGGAAGCTCTGAATCGTTGGTTCCTTTCAAAGGTCAGATTAATACATTTGTTTTCTCTGACTTTAGCAAACCATAATGGTAGTTTTCTAAGATGAAAGTACTAGGTTGGTGCCAGTTTTCCCTGCTGCAACTAGAGTGAAAGGAGGAGATCACTGCTGAAAGTAGCCTAGTACAGTTATTTTAGTAAATTATTATTATCACTGTGGGTCTGAAAATAGCACATTCTGTCCTGGAAAGACAGCCCTTATCAGTGTAGCACTTAAACGCTGTGATACAATGGCCGTGATGACATGGTCTGGTGTTCTCTGCTTCTGTTAATCTGGAATGCATTTTGCTGCTAGCTCAGTGGGTTCCATTCAATTTATAGATTACTGCGGGTGAATTTAGAGCCCATGATACAGTGTTATGTAAGGAGCCCTGGTACACAGTTCTCAGCTTCATAGTCTGCTACAGTGACCAGACTTATCAGGCTTTTAGAAGGTCTTTGAAAACCTACTTGTTTGATAAATTTGTATAATGACACTTGTCAATTTTATTCTACTACACATTTTTTAATGTATTATCGCTCTGTTTTTACAGCTTTATATTTATTGTAAACCACACTGAACTGCGAGGTATTGCGGTATAAAAATAAAGTTATTATTATTATCAGTAACATAGTAGATGACGGCAGATAAAGACCGGAATGGTCCATCTAGTCTTCCCAATCTGATTTATTCTAAAAATTTGTTGGGGTTTTTTTTTCATCATCTTCTTAGCTATTTCTGGGCAAGAATCCAATGCTCTGCCCGGTACTGTGCTTAGGTTCCAACTACTGAAGTCTCCGTCAAAGCTCACTCCAGCCAATGTACAACCTCCCAGCCATTGAAACCCTTCCCAACCCATCCTCCTCCAAATGGCCATATACAGACACAAACCGTGCATGTATGCCCAGTACTGGACATAGTTCTTCAATATTTACTATTATTTTCTGATTCTAGATCCTCTGTGTTCATCCCACACATTTTCATCTCCACCACCTCTCTCGGGAGCGCATTCCAGGCATCCACCACCCTCTCAGTAAAGAAGAATTTCCTTATATTGCTCTTGAGTCTACCACCCCTCAACCTCAAATTATGTCCTCTGGTTTTACCATTTTCCTTTCTCTGGAAAAGATTCTGTTCTACGTTAATACCTTTCAAGTATTTGAACGTCTGAATCATATCTCCCTTGTCCCTCCTTTTCTCTAGGGTATACATATTCAGGGCTTCCAGTCTCTCAAATGTCTTTTGGTGCAAACCTCCTATCATTTTCGTCGCCCTCCTCTGGACTGCTTCAAGCCTTTTTGTGTCCTTCGCCAGATACGGTCTCCAAAACTGAACACAACACTCCAAATAGGGTCTCACCAACGACCTGTACAAGTGCATCAACACCTTCGTTCTTCTACTGGTTACGCCTCTCTTTATACAGCCCAGCATCCTTCTGGCAGCAGCCACCGCCTTGTCGCACTGTTTTTTTGCCTTTAGATCTTCGGACACTATCACTCCAAGGTCCCTCTCCCCATCCGTGCATATCAGCCTCTCACTTCCCAGCATATACGGCTCCTTCTGATTATTAATCCCCAAATGCTATACTCTGCATTTCTTTGCATTGAATTTTAGTTGCCAGATATTAGATCATTCCTCTAACTTTTGTAGATCCTTTTTCATGTTTCCCACTCCCTCCTCGGTGTCTATTCTGTTACAAATCTTGATATCATTAACAAAAAAGCAAACCTTTCCTTCTAACCCTTCAGCAATGTCACTCACAAACATATTGAACAGGATCGATCCCAGCACCGAACCCTGAGGGACTCCACTACTCACCTTTCCTTCCACCAAGCGACTTCCATTAACCACCACCCTCTGGCGTCTGTCCGTCAACCAGTTTCTAATCTAGTTCTCCACTTTGGGTCCTAACTTCAGCCCTTCAAGTTTGTTCAAGAGCGTCCTATGAGGAACCGTGTCAAAGGCTTTGCTGAAATCTAAGTAAATTACATCTAGCATATGTCCTCGATCTAGCTCTCTGGTCACCCAATCAAAAATTTCAATCAGGTTCGTTTGACAAGATTTACCCTTAGTAAAGCCATGTTGCCTCAGATCCTGTAACCCATTAGATTTTAGGAAGTTCATTATCCTTTCTTTCAGCAACACTTCCATTATTTTTCCAACAACCGAAGTGAGACTTACCAGCCTGTAGCTTCACGTTTCATCCCTGTGACTACTTTTGTGAATAGGGACCAAATCCGCTCTTCTCCAGTCCCCAGGAACCACTCCCGTCTCCAGATATTTGGTGAACAAGTCTTTAATAAGACCCGCTAGAACCTCTCTGAGCTCCCTCAGTATCCTGGGATGGATCCTGTCCGGTCCCATCACTTTGTCCACCTTCAGTTTTTCAAGTTGTTCATATATACTTTCCTCCATGAACGGCACAGAATCTACTCCATTTTCCCATGTAACTTTGCCAGACAACCTCGGTCCTTCTCCAGGATTTTCTTCCGTTTAGCACATTTGCTTTTTCCTCATCTCTCTCCACTTATCGGTTCCTAGCCTCTTTTAGTTTAGCAATTCCATTTTTCATCTTCCTCCTTTCACTGATATATCTGAAAAAATTTTTGTCTCCCTTTTTTACATTTTTAGCCATTTGCTCTTCCGCCTGTGCTTTCG
The DNA here is from genome assembly GCF_902459505.1 of Geotrypetes seraphini. Taxonomy (NCBI): domain Eukaryota; kingdom Metazoa; phylum Chordata; class Amphibia; order Gymnophiona; family Dermophiidae; genus Geotrypetes; species Geotrypetes seraphini. The sequence continues at coordinate 521,663,421 of NC_047084.1, read as the reverse complement.
CCAGACGTATCTCCCTCTTGGCTTCATTTAGTTTCACCTGGTAGTCCTTTCTATACTCTTCTTCTTGGTGGTTTTTTTTAATATTTCAGGAACGCCAACTCTTTTGCCTTTATTTTCTTCGCCAGTAGTTTGGAGAACCATGTAATTTTTCTTTTTCTCTTGTTTTTATTTATTTTCTTCACATAAAGTTCTGTAGCCATTTTTATAGCTCCTTTCAGCTTAGACCACTGTTTTTCCACTTCTCTTATGTCTATTAAAACAGGGAAGAGCTGTTTCAGGGACTCACATGCAGAAACTTCTGGGTTTATTTCCTAGTTGAGTCTTGCTAACAGCTCCTGAGGAGGAGGAGGAATCGAATAGTCAAGGCTATTGCCGAAGGATGAAATCCAGTGGCTAGATTCAGTGCCCCATTCTAGAAAGTGTACTGCCAATGCATGAGAACTGGTGATGGTGGGGGGCAGATTATAAAATATTCCTGTGTAGTCGTGAACGAAGATTTGTAGTGACAGGTTCCCACTGAACAGCAAACGAAAGAAGAGGAACTACCCATCCCTAAAACAAAAAGGAATTTTGTAACTTGCATTGCCGTTCAGACTTCTCAGGCCCCAGCAGATCCTGTTTTCAAGTTCTCTACAATAAATATGCATGAAACATATTTACATACATGCACTATCTCCAGTGGTTGCACATCTGTTCCATACATATTTATAAACTGTGGTACAGGTTCTATGTGTAATTGAATAGAATTTTAAATAAGTTATAGGAGGGAAAGACCTCAGAAGCCTGCGCCAACAAGAATATCAAATTCTATTGTGGTTATACAGCAGGACAGGTTTTTAATCATAGGTCTCACACACCCCTCCACACCGGTTACCAGCACAACATTTTTATCGTGTGTTAAACACTTCTCACATTTAAACCGGTGAATAAACAAAAATGAAATGCACTTATCTGCAATAAGGATAAGAGCCCGACGGGACCCGTTTCGCCACTTTGTAGGCTTCGTCGGGGGCCTTTTTTTGAAAGCTATAAAGCAACAAAAAACAAAAAAAGACAAGCGCTATGATATTTTATATAAAAAGCAATTGTCTTAATTTTTCTACGAAATAGTACTCACTGCGTTCAGTTTAGACTAACACTTCAAAAAATGGCGCCGGTGGCGCTAAGACGCCACGCATGCGTATTTAAAAGCCATGCATGGTGACGTCACTAAACATCAAAAAAATGTTAAAGCTAATCAGAAAAAAGAATGCCAGCCGATATTACTGTTCAGACCCACAGGTTTCATAGAGTTAAGCTGAAACGTCCATCTGGCTTCTCTCTGAAGAAGTTTAATGTGCCGATCACCTCCCCGGTCATTCTTAGTTTCTTTGTCAATGCACATGCATGCGGTTCACATCACATGGTGGTACGCCGGTGAACATCTTGAAGAAGAATTGGAAGATCATCCAAACTTTATCTACTTTTCAAGATGTACCATTGAGAATCGCTTTTACTCGCGATAAAAACCTCAAAGATTTCCTCAGTCCCTCGATGTATCACATGAGCACAACTGATCATATCTCGTCCCTTCATGGTTTTGCGCAGTGTGGCTCATGCAGTATCTGTGACATCACTATGCAGGGTTTGATTTTCACGAATCCTGCTGACAATAGGACATACCATCTTCAGCACAATTTGTCTTGCAATTCTGATTTTGTGGTGTACGCTATTGTTTGTCCTTGCGCCAAAGTATATATTGGCAAGACCATACGTCCGTTTCGTGTACGGATGTGTGAGCACAGGTCTAACCTTAAACTCAAGAAAATCAGCGCCCCTCTTGTGGAACATTGCCTTGAATTTGCACATGATTTTCAACAACTTAGATGCATGTGCATTGACAAAGAAACTAAGAATGACCGGGGAGGTGATCGGCACATTAAACTTCTTCAGAGAGAAGCCAGATGGACGTTTCAGCTTAACTCTATGAAACCTGTGGGTCTGAACAGTAATATCGGCTGGCATTCTTTTTTCTGATTAGCTTTAACATTTTTTTGATGTTTAGTGACTTCACCATGCATGGCTTTTAAATACGCATGCGTGGCGTCTTAGCGCCACCGGCGCCATTTTTTGAAGTGTTAGTCTAAACTGAACGCAGTGAGTACTATTTCGTAGAAAAATTAAGACAATTGTTTTTTATATAAAATATCATAGCGCTTGTCTTTTTTTGTTTTTTGTTGCTTTATAGCTTTCAAAAAAAGGCCCCCGACGAAGCCTACAAAGTGGCGAAACGGGTCCCGTCGGGCTCTTATCCTTATTGCAGATAAGTGCATTTCATTTTTGTTTATTCACCGGTTTAAATGTGAGAAGTGTTTAACACACGATAAAAATGTTGTGCTGGTAACCGGTGTGGAGGGGTGTGTGAGACCTATGATTAAAAACCTGTCCTGCTGTATAACCACAATAGAATTTGATATTCTTGTTGGCGCAGGCTTCTGAGGTCTTTCCCTCCTATAACTTATTTAAAATTCTATTCAATTGCACATAGAACCTGTACCACAGTTTGTTGGTTGTTCACATTGAAGAGGTTCAGATCCATTTCAGCTGTATAGTAGCCATACATATTTATGACATATACCCTGAAAAAAAACAAGTAGACAGGGATTGAGGGGCAGGGATGGGGGGGGGGGGGTGCTCAGAACTCAAGCAACTTAATATACAGGGCATGCATGGTTTGCCAATCAAGCAGTGTTTCGGGAAGATCAGTGACCGAGAGCAGGCTGGCAAGTTCAACTGCAGAAATTTAAAAAAAAAAATCTCTTTTAAATACAGTATTGAAATACATTGTTCTTCTCACTGTAGAGTATTCTCCTGACTGACAGTGCAAGTCTGTAATGAAACACCCTCTGTCAGACCCTCCTTTGAATAAGTGGGAGTGAGGGTGGGAGTGAAATCTAATAAAAAGCCAGGTCTACACAGTCCCAGCTTTTATGACAGTTGTTTCTCGTCTGCAAAGATGCCCGTATTTAACTGTAGGGAAGGGGGGGGGGGGGGGAAAGAAGGGAAGGGATTGGGACTTGTATACTATCTTTTTGTAGTTTTACAAGCACATTCAAAGCACTTCAAGCATTTTCCCCATCTGTCCTGGTGGGCTTACACAGTACATGTAAAACAGAACACAGAGATCCTTTCTTCACTGCACTTGTTAATCAGGCAAAGGGGTGGGCAAAGTTTTCAATGACAAACAAAAAAAAAAAATTATGTCCAAGAGCAAATTTCTTTTCACACCTCTTTCTCCACAAGAAACAGCCTCTACCCTGTCTCCCCCCCCCCCCCCCCATGCTCATTTAGCTTTTGGACTACCTCTGGGTGGTGAGTGTCCGCACGACTGAGGATAGAAACTGGCCATCTTTGGACGACACTTGCATGACATAATGTGGCAGCGGGTGGCTGTTCCCACTGAGCCCAACACAGTCCCCCACCGTCTTCACCGAAGCAGCCAATTCGGCACTATCTGATGGCACTTCTGGCAGATGACTGCAGCAGCTGCTGGTCATGGCAAGAGATGGCAAGGGCTCCGCTATGAACTTCCACGTCTGTACAGGATTTCCATCTAGGACAGATCAGAAAGAGACACACAGACTTACTGAGTTACTATAGCTGGTACCAGCCTTCACTGTCAGCAGCAAGAAGGAGGTGCGTTACTGCCACTCCTTTTATGCACACAAAACACAGGGAATACACCGCTAGTTGCTAATGATCTAATTTCATGAGGTCTGACAACATACAATACTTAACAGGTTTAATCAGTTTCAAGGAAAGCAGAGAAGTGGTAGAGCCTAGCGCCCACTTCGCCTTCCCTTACTTTGCTTTACTGTGAGCAGAAGAAATTCCCTTAGCTTTGCACTGCCCTTGGACTCTCACTAGCTGACACACACACATGCGTGCTCAATCATCAATAATTTGATTTTAAGAAAGTGGTGTGAAAATAACAGGAAGGTTTCCCAGCATTTGAACCATCCTCCTTCCCCCCTTGCCATTTCCATTCTTACTTAGCTGCAGATATTTTACGCAGGATTACATTAACACTATATTGGTTGTAGGCAAACATACATTTGTGGACCCCCTTACCATGCAGCCCCATTTCTTCTTTTTCTTCTCCTCCCCCTCCCCCACAAGAGTCAAATTCACTTTCCCTGTCCCTCTCTCACAAAGCCTTACTCCTGGCTTTCTCCTCAAATTTTACCTCTCCAAAAGTAGCAGGAAAAATTGTGAAGCCTACTGTTGTGGGCAAAACAGCAAGAAAGAAGTTTGTGAATGAGCACTGGAACTAGGCGATCATATATTCTAATCTAAATGGAGTGGTAGAGAGCTACCAAGTTACCTAATTCCAGGAAGAAGATTTTAGGCCAGTCCTGGGTTTCTGACAACTCTAACAAGGTGCATTATGAGATGTGGAGCACTGATTTCAATGAGTAAAAATCATGGACTACAAATAGCACGTTGAAAAACAAGAATGGCCCAAAAACAAGAATGGCCCAAAAAGCTCTCTCCTGGAATTGGGTAACTTGGCCTCTAGAGCAGTGTGCTCAGGCCTCTGGAACAAGTCATTTCACCATTCAAGACTGGACTGCTCCAAAAGATGAGATTTATGGGCAATGTGTTTGAGATATAAATATACCTATCTAATAAACACTTTCACAAAAAAAGATGTACAATGTCTGATGGATACCAACAGCACAGTTCAGGCTTAATCACAATATGCAATTTGAAAAAAAAAAAAATACAACATTTGGGCCCTCTTTTACTAAGCCGCAGTAGAGTTTACTACCATGGCGCTAAATGCTCTGATGCTTACAGGAATCCCATGAGTGTCAGAACATTTAGCGCTCTGGGCCACAGTAGAAACCTCTATCACGGCTTAGTAAAAGAAGAGCAAAATGTTGTATAAGAACCGCATGGGAATTTGGGACAAACTCATTGAAAGTCACACAGTGGCAAAGAAAACAGACCAGCCACTCCAGAGATGGTACCGGCAGCAAGCCTCCAGAGAAAGTAGGTTGAATAATTAACTTAGGAGGGAAGCAATTTGGAGAGGATGATAGTGGGGACAGGATGGTGGAAGATGACTAGTGGGAAAGAAGGGTGGGATTAAGACTGGCTGGGATGGCACTGAGGAAGATGACAGCAACTAGGAAAGAGATGGACTGTCAGAAGAGTTTATGGAGGAGAGATGAGCTGGGGGGAATGGAAGAGAAAACATGGGGGGAGGGAGTCAGAGGGAATATGTGTGCACTTGTGGAGAAGACAGGCTGAGGCACAGAAAATGTGGGAGAGCAAATTATTTTAATTACAGATGTTCCTCAGCCAGGCCAGTTGCTCTGCCAGAAGGGACTTGCCCCCACCCACCAAGCCAGCTTTGTCACTGCAGGGAATCTTCTTCCATGGCAAGGAATATAGTTTGGCAATGGTCCTTGACCTCATGTTGAAATTTATTTTGCCAGAACATCCCTCACTTGAAAAACAAAAAAGGTTATTGTTCTAAGGCTCTTGAGTACAGCACTGGTTACTTTTGTCCGTACATATACCGTATTTTCGCGGATATAACGCGCGCGTTATACGCGTTTTTACCTACCGCGCATACCCCTCGCGCGTTATATGCCTGAGCGCGGTATACAAAAGTTCCCACCCCGCCCGACGCCCGATTCACCCCCCCAGCAGGACCGCCCGCACCCCCACCCCGAACGACCGCTCGCACGCGCTCCCACCCGCACCCGCATCCACGATCGGAGCAAGAGGGAGCCCAAGCCCTCTTGCCCGGCCGACTCCCCGACGTCCGATACATCTCCCCCCGTCATGACCACCTCGCACCCCCACCCCGAAGGACCGCCGACTTCCCAACAATATCGGGCCAGAAGGGAGCCCAAACCCTCCTGGCCACGGCGACCCCCTAACCCCACCCCGCACTACATTACGGGCAGGAGGGATCCCAGGCCCTCCTGCCCTCGACGCAAACCCCCCCCCCCCCCCCCAACGACCGCCCCCCCCAAGAACCTCCGACCGCCCCCCCAGCCGACCCGCGACCCCCCTGGCCGACCCCCACGACCCCCCCACCCCCCTTCCCCGTACCTTTGGTAGTTGGCCGGACAGACGGGAGCCAAACCCGCCTGTCCGGCAGGCAGCCAACGAAGGAATGAGGCCGGATTGGCCCATCCGTCCTAAAGCTCCGCCTACTGGTGGGGCCTAAGGCGCGTGGGCCAATCAGAATAGGCCCTGGAGCCTTAGGTCCCACCTGGGGGCGCGGCCTGAGGCACATGGGCCCAACCCGACCATGTGCCTCAGGCCGCGCCCCCAGGTGGGACCTAAGGCTCCAGGGCCTATTCTGATTGGCCCACGCGCCTTAGGCCCCACCAGTAGGCGGAGCTTTAGGACGGATGGGCCAATCCGGCCTCATTCCTTCGTTGGCTGCCTGCCGGACAGGCGGGTTTGGCTCCCGTCTGTCCGGCCAACTACCAAAGGTACGGGGAAGGGGGGTGGGGGGGTCGTGGGGGTCGGCCAGGGGGGGCGCGGGTCGGCTGGGGGGGCGGTCGTTGGGGGGGAGGGGGTTTGCGTCGAAGGCAGGAGGGCCTGGGATCCCTCCTGCCCGTAATGTAGTGCGGGGTGGGGTTAGGGGGTCGCCGTGGCCAGGAGGGTTTGGGCTCCCTTCTGGCCCAACTACACAAAGGTACGGGGAAGGCGGGTGGGGGTGTCGTGGGGGTCAGCCAGGGGGGTCGCGGGTCGGCTGGGGGACGGGCGGAGGTTCTTGGGGGGGGGCGGTCGTTGGGGGGAGGGGGTTTGCGTCGAGGGCAGGAGGGCCTGGGATCCCTCCTGCCCGTAATGTAGTGCGGGGTGGGGTTAGGGGGGTCGCCGTGGCCAGGAGGGTTTGGGCTCCCTCCTGGCCCGATATTGTTGGGGAGTCGGCGGTCCTTCGGGGTGGGGGTGCGAGTGGTCCTGCCGGGGGGGGGATGTATCGGACGTCGGGGGGGGCATCAGGCTTTCAGGATGGGGACAGACCTTCAAGGGGGGACAGGACTTCAAGGGGGGACAGTGCACGGAAAGTCAGGGGGGGTGAACGGAGAGTCGGGACAGCGCACGGAAAGTCAGGGCAGTGCACGGAAGTCAGGGGGGGTGAACGGAGAGTCGGGACAGCGCTCGGAAAGTCAGGGCGGGCGAAAGGAGCGTCGGGCATCATGCGCGGTATACCCGTGAGCGCGGTATACAAAAGTTTTTGTACATATCATCGTGATTTCTGCGCGCTATACCCGTGTGCGCGTTTTACACGGGTGCGCGTTATATCCGCGAAAATACGGTACTATGACAAACAAGTGACAAGATTGAAGCATCATCCCCAGGCTAAATTATACCTGCTTTCAAAGAGAGAGGGCAGCAAAACCTTTTACTTACACCCATATGCACATCGTCCATCATAATCATAGGCCCATAAGGTCTAAAATGTGTATTTAAAAAAATACAGGTTCCACACATCATATGCCCCCATCCAAAACAAACTCCAAGCTTTCACACAAAACACTCTTCTGGTGTATGTGACCTTCTTGAGTCTGGGTGGGATTGTTTTGTAGCTTTGAAAATCTTACTTGCGATCAGTGTGACGCATCAACTACTACTGCGTCCAGCAGAAATAACAGAACATTCTCTATCCAGTCAAACCACTGTCTAAGCATGTGTCTCATATACTGTGAACTGGCAGGAAGATACCTTTTATACTTGGACACTTTAAAAATGAATCAAACCTGCAAGAAATTAAACTGGTTACTTTACTAGGAAGAGACATAGAAAGTAGGACTATTCACATGTAACAAAAAAAGCGCAGACAGAATCAGAATGAAATAGGCATCTAATCTCTCCCACAATATAATCATACAGAGGAAGCAGCCCAGGGGCAGATTCTCAAAATTAAAATATGCCTTTAACGTGCTCGCTAAACCGGTCCTAGCGGATTATCAAGACCGAGGTATTTTCCAAGTTTTCTAGCAGTCTTATGTTCTCATGTTCTCCGATACTGCCATGCAAATGTAGTACAACAAGATCATTAATATTAAAATGATCACTCTGAGCAATCCTCTATAATCGCCAAGTGATTCTGCAACCTCACTTGTGGCCAAAATTTGCTGACAGGTCTGAGCTGTCATTGTCTTACTTTCTGATCAGTATCTGAGCCCTGATTGGCTCAGGCACTGACAGGAAAGTAAGGTTTGACAGCTCAGACCCCCATCCCCCACAAAAAAAACAACAAAAAACCCGCAAGTTAAAGTTAAAGATCGGCAGGAGACTTGCCCACTCTCTCCTGCCGTGTCACATAATCATCCCCCCCTCCGCAGTGGGAGAGATGCCTACTCCTTCCTGCCACCAAGCAATGTCTCCTGACGTTCCCATCAGCAGCAGGAGAGATGCCCATAAGAGGGAAAGGCTCGCCATTTTGAAGAGGCGGGTCGCTGGCCAGCCATTGTAAGCAAGGTAAGGGGGAAGGGGTGAGAGGTTGTCAGAGGCACAGGAGGAGGTTGCATGATGGCGGGAGGGTGTGGGCAACTCTCACGCTGCTGGGGGGTGGGGTATGTTGGGTGTGGGGTTGCTTGACTTCAGCGGCTCAATTTGTGGTTTTTTTTTTTGGGGGGGGTTGCATTTATTCTGCCCATGTGCTCATTGCTATCACCAGTGATGGACATATGCAAATTTAGCGAACCTTCGCTACTCTCCACCAAACTCATTTGAATGAGCATTTTTGGAGAATGACCTCCTTTTTTAAAATCGTTAAATAATGGCTGCAACAGTGGCCCATTGGTTTTTAACATGACTTTTTGAGAATCTAGGCCTTAGAGTTCATATGGTGTTTGTGTCCTGACACTACCAACAAAATATAATGAAATAATCCTTGTTTTCTAACCCTCCTGCCACACAACTTGAATTCCAAAGACCCAAAGTCTGGAACTAACTCCCAAGCAGCCTAGGGCGTCTTACCACATACTTCCAATTTAGGAAGGCATTGAAAACGCATCTATTCACTTCACTGCACTGACCTCCTATAACATATTCATGTGTATGAAGTCTATACCTCTGTATCATTTCTAATTTTATGTAAGCCGCAATGATTCCTAGTTGACATTTGCAGGATACAAGAATCAGTATGGTATGGTAAGAATGACACTCTTCTGTTGCTCATATAATGTGATGATTTACTAAACAGATGCCAGAGAGATGTGTTCTGTTACCGTATTTTACTCAGGAGGTACAATAAAGGCTAGGATGGAACTAAAGTTTCTGGAAGAAAAAGACCAAGAGGAAGTGAATCAATGTACACTGAGGTGGAGACATTATTACTATTAACTTAACACAGCAGCAGCATCATAAACATGTATATTTTAGGAATGTATCTAAGCAAAAACTTTTCATTTCATTTCTAGATTATTTTTCCCCTTAATTTTTGGGTGTTTTCTCGGTTCAGCTCATTTTTATAATTTTTTTTTTTAACACACTTTAGAACTCCAATAAATGATGGCAAGTAATGACCATTTGGTCCATCCCTCTCTTTAACTGGACCTCTCGAATGGCCTCTCTATTTGCCTTAAGCAATGGATGCTGCTACATTCTGAACCATGCAGCTCACCATATGGCTACAAGGTTTAAAGTGCCTCACTCAGGGTCTGGAAACAGAGGGGGAAGACTAAGCCTGACATGCCCCACAGCCACTGTCCTCTTCATTAACAAAAGCAGAATAAATGGGTGGAGAGATGTATAGGTTCAAAATAAACCCACAGCAGTGATAGACATACAAAATAACCCAATCACTCCTAATAGACATCAGCAAAGCCTGGCACAACAGATGATTCTACCTAGGGTTACCAGATGTACAAGAAAATCCGAACATGTCCTCTTTTTAGAGGACAGTCCGGGAACCCGCATGGACTTTCCAAACCCGGCAGTTTGTCCGGATTTTGGAAAGCCCCAAGGGTTACCAGATGTCCGAGAAAATCCGAACATGTCCTCTTTCTAGAGGACTGTCCGGGATCCCGCATGGACTTTCCAAAACCCAGCAGTTTGCCCGGATTTTGGAAAGCCCCAACAAGCTCTGGCCACATCTGGAGGGCATCTGAGCATATGCAGATGACCTTACACATCCGTGCATGCTCCAGGCCCTCCAGATGTGGACAGAGCTTATCGGATGAAGAAGAAAGGAGGTTTGTGGGGGTGGGGCTGGAGGCTGAACTGGAAGGGGCCAGTGTGGATCAGGGTGGGGCCAAAGGCGGAACTGGGCAGGGCCATGTGTCTGGATTTTTGCAGCCCAAAAAATGGTAATCCTAATTCTACCTGATTATGAAAACTTACAAGATCTGTCTCAGACCAGAGTGCCACAGGGAAGAACTCCACATAATCAGTCCAGCAACAAATATATTTATCACTAGATGAACTTCACAGAAGGAAATGGTGATGCCATTTATAATTAAAACCCTTGTGATCTTCACAGCAGACACTGCCCAACCACAGAGTGTACTGTACATACATTGAAACTGCAGCATGGAAAGACTTGAACAAAAGTACAGTGGTACCTTGGTTTGTGAGCATAATTCGTTCCAAAAGCATGCTTGTAGAGCACTCATTTATGAAAGCAAATTTCCCCATAGGAAATAATGGAAACTCAGACGATTCGTTCCACATCCCAAAAACTTTAATAGAAAATACAGTACTGTACGTACTTGTACAGCAAGATCTCACTCGTTTTGAACAGTCACTACACTGCGGGTGAATTGGGCGTGATGTTTTTATTACATTCAACCGCGCTTAGTGTGATATGTGCGTATGTTGTGTGTGCTTGAACTGCAGGTGCATGTATTACGTTCAGCCGCGATCAGTGTTGTTTCGTGCATATATTGTGTGTATGTGATGTGATGCACGCGTATGTACTCGCACTGCAAGACAACGCTCGTTTATCGAGTTAAAATTTAAGAAAATATTTTGTTCATCTTGCATAACACTCGTTAGCCATGTCACTCATTATCCAAGGTTTGACTGTATTTTGCAACAAAGACATAGGAAGTCAATGTAAGCCTGTCCAAAAGTAGGCAGCAGTACCCTGCACAGACTGTAATACCTCAGCTGAGGTCACAGGTAGGCCAAGATAAACAGCACTGCAAGATTCAGGAGATGCAGAGATCAACGCTCACAAAACTTGATGAAAAACTCCATCAAAAACAGTTTCAGTCACAGGAGCATCCTTAACTTGAAATTCATTATTTTTAATCTTGGTATATAATCTCAATTTTCAATCTAGAATTACTCCCACGTAGCATGCTTCAGTACGTACTGAACTCAGAGTCCTAAATAGTTCCAAAACCTGTTGATGTATTTATAAGTAAAGCACCACAGTTTGGTTCTCAGATACAGTGTCAGATGAGACAGCACCATTCAGCAGAGCTAGCACCATTCAGCAATCTGAAACAAATGAAAAATTGTTCGTTGATATCCAGTAGTGATGCAAAAGCCATGTCATCAGCATGAATACAGTATGAAAACTTAAATTAATGGAAGAACAAAGAGGATGTGGATACACGTTAAAAAGCATGGAATACATGGTAGTTCATCAGAGACAAATTAGAAAACAGTCCACTGTTCCTTGGTCCAAATCTAATACTTTACTTAATGAACTCATAGCTAGTCTGTCTACAAAATTTTCTTGATTATTGGTAATTGGTGATCTCAATTTACATCTAGAGGACAATTAAAACAAAGATGTTCTTTTCAAAACTTTTATGTTTTCATTATCAATGAATATTCCCCAGCTTAAAATGACACATGAAAAGGGCCATACATTAGAACTCATTAGTTATTCAGACCTTGGTAATAATTTTTTCCAAGTATCTAATTGTGAATGGCAGATGGTACTTTGGTCAGATCACCTGTTATATAATTTTAATTTATCCATTTTTATGTCAAACACACATAAAAAAAGACAATGGGTAAACTACTAAATCCAAGAAAGAGCATTAATGTCGAGGAGTATTGGATAAAGTTGCTATCTGATGGCATTTTACACATAAGGAAGAAAGAATATACTAAAATTTTGGATTATTTGGCTCCTTTAACCTCTAAATCAGTCCATAAGGTCCAAAAGGCACCTTGGTATACTACTTATCATCGTGAGCTTACGCGTGAATGTAGAAAATTGGAATGAAAATGGAAGAAAAGTAAGTTGGAGACAGATGACTTGGAGAAGAAATATCTCAGTTTACAAATTAGAATTAAATAGATCTCAAAAGACTTACTATGGAAATACAATTGGAAGATCTAAAGATCATAGTAAAGTCTTATTCAACCTTTGGAGATCCCTTAGCACTATCGATAAGAATAACCATGAGAATAGTGTACCTAATGCAGAGGAACTTGCAAAGTTTTTTTTAATGATAAAATTAAAATCATCAGAGTCCTTTTCCCTAAAGTAGAATATGAGGTTTTACTTCCCAATTTGGAAATAACAAATGCTATCCCGGTGGACAGATATTGGAAAGAATTTGTATGTACAACAGAAGACCAGGCTAGGACTTTATGCAGTAGACTAAGGGCTCCTTTTACTAAGGTGTGCTAGCAGTTTTAGCATGTGCTTAGTGTGTGCAACAATGCCACGCATGCTAAACACTAACGCCTCCATAGAGTTTGCGTTAGTATTTTTCATTTAGCACGTGCTAAAAACGCTAGCGCACCTTAGTAAAAGGAGCCCTAAGTCGGAGTAATTGCTCCCTGGATCCTTGTCCATCTTATATTTTTTTTAGATATTCTAGGCCAGGCTATTTATTTCTTGATTAACTTCATTGATAAATTGTTTTCTAGATTCTGGCTATTTTTCTATATCAATGGGTCATATCGATCTTACCCCTTTATTGAAAAGTCCATCCTAAGATCAATCTGTTCCTACAAACTAACGCCCAATCGCTAATATACCTTTATTAACCATATTAATTGAGTCCACAATCTCTACACAATTATCAAGTTATATAGACAGGTTTTCCATACTATCTCCATTTCAACATGGCTTTTGCTCCAACTACAGTACAGAAACTTTACTGTTATCCTTGATCTCTAAAATTCAAAGTTTACTTTCACAGAATCATTTTGCAATTTTTTTTTGCAATTCCATCTTTCAGCAGTCTTTGATGATGTGAACCATGATATTCTTGTTCAACTATTGTCTGATTTAGGTTTGGAGGATAACGTCCTCAGTTGATTTCTGTCATTGTGATCATACATGGTAAATTTCAATGGTACATCATCTAACGCAGTGGTTCTCAAACCCTGTCCTGGGGGACCCCCAGCCAGTCGGATTTTCAAGATATCCCTAATGAATATGCATGAGAGAGATTTGCATACCTGTCGCTTCCATTATATGCAAATCTCTCTCATGCATATTCATTAGGGATATCTTGAAAACCCGACTGGCTGGGGGTCCCCCAGGACAGGGTTTGGGAACCACTGATCTAACGCATGGTCTTTGGACTGTGGGTCCCTCAAGGTTTACTATTGTCCCCTTTTTTTATAATATTTATATGACTCTATTACATTTCTTTCCATTAAGCTCTATTGAACTTTATTCACATAAGCCAATGATTTTATTTTACAGGAAGTAGATCCCAATTTGAGCAATTTTTCTGCTAATATTAATTCATGTATTTCCAAACTTCACCACTGGTCACTTCAGGTCCAAATGAAATTAAATACAACAAAAACAAAATTGCTTTGGTTTGGTCCTGAATCAGCAAATATTCCAAGCACAGTTACACCTAGAGCTAAATTCACTAAGCATACCGATCATGTCCCGAACAGTTTGCGACCCCGACCTGATTCACTTAATTACTTATTATGAAGGGGTGGGAAGGGAGGGAGATGAGATTTTATGATTGGTATTATTGCTGAATATTAAGTGATATTCTCAATGTGCAAATGTGTTTATGTATTATCACACTTATTGTACGTATAAAAATGAATAAAGATTTACAAAAAAAAAAAAAAAGACTGTCCTCATATTCCTTATAACACTGACCATTTCAATAGTATTCCTCTGGACCAGCTCTATCCTATTTAAATCTTTTTGAAGGTGCAACGTCCAGAATTGCACACAATAACTGATAGGCACCTGTAATGTAGGCTAGGGTTTTAAAGGCCTAAATTATAGGCACCTAAGTCCTTTAGAGAATCGTGCCTAGATGCGCCTAAGTCCTTCTCCACCCCTAAACACACCTACTTTAAAGTTAGGCACAGCTATGCGCCATGCAATAGGCACCTATCTTTTGTAGAGTCGCACTTTAGTGCCTAAAACCCAATTCATTTTTATTTTTTTCGGTTGTAAAGCTCACAATTGAAGCTCATTTACGAATTAACTTTAGGTGCCTCATAGAATTCGGCTCTAGAGTACCTGATCACTATTCAATATCAACTGCTTAGATATATAAACAGCAATATAAATCACATTATCAAGAGATTATTAGGAGCATTTTCAAAACACATAAATGTCCAAACATCGGCACTTGGACGTTTTTCTCTGTAGAAGCTTAGAATTCAGGTGGTTGCACATCTGATATTTTTCTTCTCCAAAATGTGTTGTGGTTTTTTTTTTCTGGTGGCAGCATAGAGCTGGGTTCTTAAGCCTGATACCACATGCTTTGTGTGGATACGTACATTGCTATTATTTTGGTCAGCAAACTGATTCAAGAGTTTATATCCGATGGAGCTGAACTGATGCAAGATCTAGGTCCTGATGGGTCTCTCTGGCTGGAGTGCTTGTGCTTCACCATCTGCCTAGACTTTACCCCTGATGCAGTAAAGTTCTGGTGACTTAATTTAGATCATTACTCTGGTTCTGGTACTTGCATCAGAGGAAATGCCTCTCTTGAATAAGAGAGCTTAAGATCATGTTACTACAATTAACAACAGGTATTGTCAGTGCTACATGAAAACATGCAATTAGCTAGAATCAGGCTTTTCTTGCCCCATCTGAGGTATTCACAGAGTCACCAGAAAGAAACATAGAGAGCCATTTTCAATGGTGCATTTATGTCCAATTTTGACATCTTGAGCAAATGCATCCAAAAATCGGGAGGTGAAAACGTCCATTTTTAAAACCACTAGATGTCTTACCCCCCTCCCCCAACAAAAAAAAAAGGTCTAGCTTGGGATGTCTAAAATGGCGTCCTGGACATCTTGGGAAATGTTTCTTGCCACAAGACGTCCAAGCGCTAAGCATACCCAAATCCTGTCCATAACATGCCTCCAATACGCCCCCTTGAACTTTGGACACACTATAAACAAAAAGCCTAGCAGGATGCCTAAGAAGTCATTTTCGAAAATTGGCACATGGTCGTTTTGGGGATTTAAACGTCCATGTGCTGGTTTATGCTGTTTTTTGGACACCTTCTTTTATGAAAATGAGCCTCATTGGCTTCGTATGTGGATACAGTTTCTTAAAAAAAACCAGATGGACTTAAAGTTATCAAGAACATCCTAAATCTGTCAACCCAACAGCTTAGCAGTAGAACAGAGAGAAACAGAGCAGGTAGCTATATCTGAGAAAATACTGCCCTTATGTTCTTATAGAAAGACATGGGGGAAGCTACTGCTTGCCCTGGATCGGTAGCATGGAATGTTGCTACTCCTTGGGTTTTGGTCAGGTACTAGGGACCTGGATTGGCCTCCGTGAGAACAGGCTACTGGGCTTGATGAACCATTGGTCTGACCCAGTAAGGCTATTCTTATGTTCTTTTAGAAAATAGAATAAGCCCTGATCTGTAATTGCAAACAGCAGAGACAAGGGAATTCATAGCCAGATAGTGAAAACTCCCTGCTACTAAAAAAAATTGTTACATCAAGATTTAAGATATTCTTCTTCATTCTTACAAAAAAAAAAAAAAAAATGGTTCTATGTGCAGAAATAGGCAAAAAGCTCTGGCAATGCTGGGTGGAGCTTAGTGCTCCCATGAGCCCACACCACCATCAGGAAAAATATAGGGAGACTTGAACGTGGCACTCTTGGAAATATGATATCCTCCAATTAGGAATTTTTTTTAAAAAAAGGAAAACTGTATGTATTAACATTTACTGCTATGGGGAAAAGGAAAGGTAAAGCTAAGGTGTCCACACCGATATTATTAGGTCCCATTGATAAACACTTTATTCCAACCAGTACTTTGGGTCACAGCCAAGGAGCGGATTCGCTATCGGGGGCATCCCTTAGCCCCCCAGGTAGAACTCCTCCCCCTCCACCGAACAATCCTGATGTTTTGGAACCTAAGATGGGCTCCAATAGTCAGTCGGGGGAATTCTCTGGGCAGGTGGGATCACCTTCATTGGTCTATGGGGTGATGCCCAAAGCCTTATCTTTCCAAGGTGAGGCTTTGTTTCCCAGAGAGCCTCCGACTGAACCTCAGGAAGTTACTTTGAAAGATCTTTGGCAAATTAATACTCGTATGGAGGGGTTATTAAAATCTGTGGTTCAACAAAATGAAAAATTTTCGCAAGAGGTGATTGAAAAGTTTGCAAACGTTGATTCAAATTTAAAAATTATGGAAAAATCGATTAGAACAACTGAGTCTCAGGTGGTTACATTACAAGCAGTTTCTACAACAGCTGTTAAGGATTTTCATATCACTCATATGAAATTTGAGAAAATGGAGAACTTATACAGAGCAAAAAATCTGCGCCTAGTTAATTTCCCCAAAACACATTTACTATCTCCAGAAATATTGGTTAAAAGATATTTTAAGGAAATTTTGGGGATGACGGACGCAGAAAATTTGCCTCTGACAAATCTGTATTATATCCCTCAGAGGAAAAAAGTTCCCACAGAATTAGGTATAGATCAGTTGGAACAAATTGATTTTGACTTAACTGGATTTTTAGAAGACTCACAGGATACAATCCAAACTAGATCTACACTTCTTATAACTTGTTCTAGAGAGATAGATAAATTCTTGATAATGAAAGCTTATTTTCAGAATAAGCAGACTAAATTTTGCGGAGATAATGTATTGATTTTTCCTGATGTGGCCCAAGCAACACAATTGAGAAGAAAATCTTTTTTGGCTTTGAAATCTAGGGTGTTGGCTTTAGGAGCCACATTTTATTTAAAATTTCCTTGTAAATGCTTGATTAAATTTAAGGAAAATGATTATGTTTATTGGGACTCAACTCAATTAGAACAATTTTTGCAACATCAAGAATCCATTAGTATTTCCTCTGTTACCACATAATTAATTATTTGGAGTTTTGAATTTCTAAACACTAATATGTTTTGGTCTATATGATCATGTTTATATGACATTTGTTAGAATATATAGTACTTGCCCTCCCATAGTTATGAGGACTAGAGGAAGTTATGTGATAGCCTTGTGGTTGATGTATTAATTTTATTTATGTTCCTTACTTTATTATTATGTATATGTAATAATGTTATAAAACTTGAATAAATAAAATAAAAAAAAAAAAAAAGGAAACCAAGTAGTTAATATTCAAAATCAGTTAAATGGGTAAGAGAGCCACTCGCCTAGTTAACTGGTGCTGAGTGGGCCTTGAGGGAATATTCAATGCAGCTAACCCCGATAGTGCCCTGAATATCCCCTCTAACCACTAAAGCTAAAACTGGCTATTGTGTGGGTGGTCCAGGGGCAGAGTAAGAGAAGAGTAGGCACTTAACCAGATAAGCGCCAATATTCAGACTGTGAGGGAGTCTATAAGACGCTGCCACGTCCCCTTAAGAATATTTTATCACAGTGTCAGGACCACCTTAAAACTCTAGTCCTGCCCAAGGGGAAGTGACCTAGGAGGGGTGGAGCCAGGAGGGCATGACCCAGGAAGTATAAAAGGCTGGACCAAAGGTAGGTTAAGAGGGAAGCATTGCTGTAGATGGCTCCATCCAGAAGCTAAGAAAGGGGAAAGAGATTTATATACTGCCTTTTTGTAGTTTTACAACCACACTCAAAGTGGTTTATATACAGGTACTTCAAGCATTTTCCTTATCTGTCCTGGTGGGCCCACAGTCTATCTAATATACCTGGGGCAGTAGAGGATTAACTGGACTTGCCCAGGGTCACAAGGAGCAGCACGGGGTTTGTACCTACAACCTCAGGGTGCTGAAGCTATAGCTCTAACCACTAGGCCAAACTGTAACCACTATGTTCAAGTATGCCAAGTTCAACTTGGAACCCTAAGAATTTGTGTTTTGACATGGCCAGCTGCAGGCTAGCTTTGTGTATCTGCTAGAGACTCTGCTGGTAACCCTGGACCCAAGGACCAGACAAGGGACCCATAAAAATTGCTGCTGAGTCAAGAGACTTTCATGTATGCTGTGGCCTTGCAGGAGAAGGCTACCCAAGGACTCTGTTGTACTTATAATTAGCTTGACTGTTGCTTTTTGCCCATCTGTTAAATTAATAGAAGCCTTCCTGTACCTTTAATAAAACATGAATTGTTTCGCTGTAACTTATTGAGTACGTGTGGCTTGTTTTACCTGGCCCCAAGGCCCGCCTTGCACAAGGTACCACACAAAGCTTAACTAATTAATGCTGGCTTTTACAAAGCCATGGTGGAGGTTTCTACTGTGGGCTGGTGAGGTAAATGCTCCGATGCTTATACTAAATATGATTTTAAAAAATATGGTGAATGCTGCTGCTGAGCGCCTTCCAACGGAAAGGCAGGGATCATGAATATGGGAAGCAGTGTGTCCAACCTTAGTAACAGTGTGCAACAAGTTTCAGCTTGTTCGGTGCAGTCATCGGTTGTGAGATATGGTTGAAAGAAAGTGTGTGTTTTAAAGTGTGCTGTAAATCACGAATCATGAACAATGCATTAACATATTTTGTTCCAAACTACAAAAAAATGCTAAAGAAACACAAGAAATATTAAAATAAGTTTATGGTGATGCTGCAGTGACCATGAACATGGTTTACAAGTGATTTGAGCAATTTCATAATGGTTGTGAATCGTTGAAGACGAGGAGCGATCATGACATCCTTCAACATCAAAAACCCATGAGAATGTTGAAAGAGTAAGCAGAATGATTCGATCAAATAGGCGATTGACTATTAGGGAAATTTCTGAGGCTCTGAACATCTCTTATGGTTCCATTCAAAACATTTTAACAACAGATATGAATGTGAAAATGGCCTGAGAAATGGGCAAACAGTTTCATCCTCCACCGTGACAACACTCTGTGTCACAAATCACTTCTGGTACGGCAATTTCTGTCAAATAAAAACATTATGGTGCATCCTCACCCATCTTATTCATTGGATCTGGCACCGTGCGACTTCTATCTCTTCCCCAAAGTCAAAATGACAATGAAAGGTAAACGTTTTGAATCGATTCAGGACATCGAGGCAGCCATGACAGTGCAACCAAAGACATTTACGAAAGAGAACTTCCAGAACTGCTTCAGAAAGTGGCAAGAACAATGGGATAAGTTTGTTGGAAGTGAGGGAGAGTGTTTTGAGGCAGATTAATGGCAATGTGTTTTTTATTATAAATAATTTTTTTTTAATTTAAATATTCACCATATTTTTTGATCACACCTTGTAGAATACCTATGAGCGTCGGAGCATTTACTTCACCGATCCGTGGTAGAAACCTCTACCGCAGCTTTGTAAACGGAGCCCTAAGTTAACTGACCAAATAGGATTGCTTAAATAGGACTGGACAGGTCTGGCACTGAATATCTGGACATAATTCGGTGGTAGCATTTTTTTTTAAAGCTAACTACTGCTGGCTAAATATTACCCCTCCCCCCACTTAATTTTAATTGATCATTTTTACAGCCCACCTTTACAAGGATGTCCAAGGAAGCTTGGCCCCCTCAAAAAGTTCAGGGCATTTTTATCTCTGTTTTTGTTGTGTGTCCTGAGTCATAGCTACAGACCAAAACAACTGTTAATAAACCCTAGCAGGCAACAGCCTGTAGTATTTCTAAATAAAGTTCACTAGAAATCTCAATCCAGGCCCAGAGGTCTCTTTCTGTCTCTCCTCCCCCCTCCCCTTTTCCATGTCAGGTCACAACCACAGTGAACAGCAGCAGACAGAGCTGATTATCCCATCTGGTTTAATTAACAAGGACACTGCAGTGTTTAGAGGTGGGTGCTCTTGGTGGTTTTCCCCATTTTGAGGCAGAGAAAATGTCTTCTTTCTGGCATCATTCATGATTGACAATTATAGTTCTAGGGCTGAATTTTAATTGTGATTAATTGTGTGATTAAAAGGTATGATATTCTCCCCCCCCCCCCCCTTCCAGGGTTACCATATGACTCCAGAAAAAGGAGGATGGATTGAGACATCTGGGTTTTACTTCCATTGAAAGCAATGGAAGTAAAACCCGGATGTCTTAATCTGTCCTCCTTTTGTGGAACCATATGGTAACCCTACCTCCCCACCCCCAACTTCTTGTGACTCTGGACAAGTCACTTAACTCTCCATTGCCCAGAGTCACAAAGTGGGGAATAAATATGCCCCATGTTCACACTTCACTACCACCTGAGATTCAACTAATGTGGTTCCCTTCCATATTCTGGAGCAGGGCCAGAAGAGAGTGCAGTACCAGCTCCCTCTCCCACACCAGGAATGCAAATTCCACTGCTCTGGGGCAAGGCTGCATATGAATTGATAAAAAGTACAAAATCAAAACAGGCAAACAAATAAGGTGGAGACCTGAGAGGAAAGGAAATAATTTACAGAATGGCTCCTCAGGACATGAAAGTCAAAGGGGCATGGCCTAGTGCAGCCTTCTACGCAAGGGAAATTACAAAGAACTCTCCTTTATAAAGTCAAAGACAAATCATGTGTACAGAACCAGCTGTTCTCCCTCCATATTCGCAGTTACTGCACTCGCGGTTTCGCTTATTCGCAATTTTTCACATGCAGACTACGCCCCAAAAATCGATCAACTCTGAACCCTAACTGTTTGAAACCGAGATGCAGGTGATCAACCTTCAAGTAAAAGAATCATCCTGTATAATACATTTTGCCTTGCTACTCCTGATTCAAATAAAAATGAAAACAAATGAGGAGTGCTTCTGCCTTGGGCCACTACAGTTCGATTCCTCACCCACTGAATATTCACATGCAAAATCTGAGTTACATAACAGAAAGCAATTAAAGTAAAAACAGTGCCTTTTGGAAGGCTCACCTGACAGAAACACCTGTGTGATGGCGAATCTATGAAGCTCTGAGGAGAGCTGCCCCACACAATCCACAGAGTGACATAACACCCCGAAAACAATGCAGGAAACACAAGTGCCGAGCGCTTTGAAAACTGACACGTCCTTCATGCAGGCCCCCGTCCCCTCTCATTGCGACACAGAGAAGAAGCAGAGACTGCACAAAGCCCAGCCAGCCCAACCAGCGAGATCGAGAGAGAGAGAGCTGCTCACGTACGCAGCATCCGACACACTCCCAGGTACCTTCAGCTGCAGAGTCTCTAGTTATTCGCAGTTTCAATAGCAAAAACGCTGGCTGTTACAAAAACCCGCGAATAACATATAAACAGTTATTCACGGTTTTTCCATATTCACAGCTATGTTCCACCCGCATTCACAGCGAATACGGAGGGAGAAGTGTATTACATAAAGACAATGATTTTGGTATATGCAATAATGATTTTATTCTGCTTTAAGACTGGAACAGTATAATTCCTCCTCCTAATCCGTTGGCTTATTTTATGGATTTATTCATTTTTTGGTTCAATCAATGCTTTTATGTAGAACAATCCTATTTTATAGCATGTTCGCTTTTTCTATGACCCCATTGCTTCGCTGGATTCTTTTACCCCACTGGCCATTTATTTTCCTCGTCTAACATGTCTGGCCACTCGTTTGCTTTTGCCACAACAGCTTTACTGGCTGCACTCGCCTTCCTGCATTTACATTTCTTTGCCATAGGTGCATAGTTTGACTTCTAGTTTCTGTGTTATACTTTTTATTATAATTTACATTTTTAAGTTCTATACTTAAGTTATTTGAATACCTTTCTAATGTTATTTTAATGCCGTTCTGATATAACTTTTTTTAGCTGAATATATTCCTATATTTATGCATGTATTTAAGATGTGTTTTGTATGTCCATTCCATGCTTTTTGTGTTTTGTAGTGTCACCCTGAGGAAGGCATTTAGAGATGCCGAAACTTAGATCCTTGTTGGGACCATGTTTGTAAAGAATAAAGGCTTTTTGCTTGGTTGGAAGGATGTCTCCCTTGCCTTTCTCTTCTGTTTTGTTGCTATTATAAGGCAAGGCCTTTCTCTGTTCGTTTGTTTGAAACACCAGAACACAAAAGGGAGAATTTCCATGGCATGAAATGTTTGGCAACCTTCTTGCCCACTGACAACCGGAAATTTAGAACTATTCACTCACAAAAGTAGTAGTATTATCACTTTGAGGGAATGATTATGTACAAAGGGTGCCTAGCTCATCTGAAAGGGGCACTTTCCAACATCTCAGATTTAGTCAAATAGGGCCCAGAATCTTAGAGTGGACCTCCAAGTCACACCTTATATTTTCTCCACTTTTCAAGAACTACCGGTAAATACAACAAAAAATAAAACAACAAAAGGAAATAAAGAAATACCTTTTTTATTGGACCAACTCAATGCATTTTATGATGAGCTTTCAAAGGTAACCTTTTTTCTTCGGATCAAAATAATCAAATGTTGACAAATATCAGTATATATAAGGAAAACATGAAAGCATTTCAGTAATAGTTTCACAGGAAAAGGGAGGGATGGGTGCTACCTACCCCTTTTCCATAGAAGCCAAAATAAGGCTGTTGTATTAGTCTATTTTTCTCAGTCAAAAAATTAGAAATAAAATTAATGGTGCAATTTATTCTTTCTACTCTTGACCTGACCTAATCCCTGGTTGCTTATGGAATTCCTGCAATGTTTTGGATGTACATACAGTTTTCAAACCTCATAAGAAACAGATAATCCTCATTTTAGGTTTATACCTGGGACTACCACCATGGGATCCCATCATGTTAATAGAACTCAACTATAAAAAACCGACTTATGAACATAATTTTATATAAAATTGCCTTATTATTGAAGCCTATATCCTCCAGCTCCTCCTCCTGTGTCACTTCTCCACATGCTGAAGCACTGAGGGCAAACTCTTATCTTTCAGTACTACAGATAGGTTGAGGTTTTCAGGAAAACCAAATGATGCAAATGAACCTCTCTGTTCCTGAATCAGATATGTGCAGATAAGTCTCATGAATATTCCCTGTGGAAATCCAAAGAGCTAGATCTTTTGGTGGCATTACGAGAGAATTGGGAGTTTGCATCCATGTTAGAGGTCAATGGCTCCTTGAAAGCTACCTTTATTAGACATACATGCTCTTACCAATATATGACCAGTTGTGATAGAAGAACACAATTATATTCTCTTTCTACCAGTTCTGTGAAGATTGTGAACAAGAAGGCCTAGTTCAACTCCCCCAGAGTTGTGGCCCTAGGCAAGCCTCTTAACTCTTCTTTTCCAAGGGATGGCTGGGAACTGCACTGGCAACCCACCCTGCTCAAGGCCTGCCATGAAAACTGTCACATTTGAGGTAGCCCCTATAAGTTATCTGTAGCTTGGCACTTGTGTGCAGATGGACTAACAACAAACTGATTTTCCTTAAAGCAAAAGGCCCTTCAGCTCTAGGCTCCTTGAGGCCTGCCATAAAAGCAAACGGTCAATCCCTCATTCCTGCTGGCTTCCATCCTCAACATCCTCTTACAGTGCCTGCTAGAAGGATTATTACCCCAGTCCCTTTCCTGCCACGACACATCCAAATAGTCAACTTGGTCATAGTGCAGAGCCAAGGTGAGTAGGAACCTGCTTAACCTCAAGACCCAGTTAGCATACATCACTTAAAAGGCAGATTAGTCATGCTCTCGCTTTAGGAAGTACACTGTAATTAGTTTCACCATGAAAATACCTGAAAAGTCCACAGTCTGCAATCTAACTTCTACCCTCAGCCTATACTTTTAGATTGCTGTTTACATTAAAGTGCAAAAAACAAACATGGAGGCTGACAGAACTGGGAGTGCTGGGTTACTCAAAGATGCTCCACACAGCCACTTAATTAGGGATGTGTGTCTCCCAGACTGATTTAAGTGCAGCCTGATCACAACTCAGGCCAACCCAAAAAACATTACAGTCAAGAGATTCCTCAGAGCACCAACATATATTATCACCACAATAATATGTCATGAGAATGGTAAAAAAAATAGCTGGAATGTTTTCCAATAGCCGCCTATTTACAGTCTTGAAATTTAAAGCAGAAACTTGACAACACACATTGATTTTCCCCATCTTCAGTTGCCTAGGAGACTGATTCTAGTGATATCACCAATGATGTCACCATTCTTACCAGGGGGCTCTTTAACCAATTAGGAACATGCATTTAGAAAATCTTGATTTCTATATGTATGCCTGAACTATTTGCAGCCCATATTTCAAATCAAACTGCATTCTAAACTGTATTTTACTCATAAGAGTATAGTAAAAAATATTTTTCACAAAATTAAAAAATACCACTTTTTTCTCTCAAACTACGCCATTTACCTAAAATTACAACTTTCGAATCATTTTAAAATCTTAAAAACATTTATAGCAGAAATAACCACACTTTAAACAAAAACATTAATTCCCTCAAAACCCTTGGCACCTCATGCTAATAAAAATATTAATTAAACTGTCCCTACACAGCATGTCTGCTGTACAAGTGTTTTTAGTAGGGCTACAGGAAGTTAAAAATTTATAATTGTGATTTATTGCATGATTAATCCCCCCCTCTTTTTATAAAACCGTAGCGTGGTTTTTAGCACCAGATGTGGCAGTAACAGCTCCGACGCTCATGAGCATTGGAGCTTTTATTGCTGCGGCTGGTGCTAAAAACTGTACTATGGTTTAGTAAAAGGGGGGAATAAAGCTTTTACCTCCCCCTTTTACAAAACCGCACAAGAGTTTTTTAGCGCCAGCTGGCACGCTGAATGCTCTGCGCTGCTCCGATGCTCATAGGAACTCTATGACCATCGAGCAGCACAGAGTATTCAGTGTGCCGGCCAGCGCTAAAAAGGGGGATTAATCATGATTAATCATGCAATTAAAAGATGCCCCACCCCATCTGCCCCCCGATCCAACATCCCTCTCTTCCCTTTTGTGGGCACTTGGAACGAGTAGATTGAATCGCTTGTTACTCTTTCCAAAAATACTAGGGGACATGTGATGAAACTACTAAGTAGTAGATTTATAACAAACTGGAGAAAATTTTTCTTCACTTAATGGATAATTAAACTCTGGAATTCATTGTCAGAAAATGTAGTGAAAGTGGTTAGCTTAGCAGGGTTTTAAAAAAAGTGTTTGGATAATTTCTTAAAAGAGAAGTCCATGAGCCATTATTAGGATGGCTTGGAGAAATCCACTGTTTATTTCTAGGATATGCAGCATAAAATCTGTTTTTCTCCTTGGGATCTTGCCAGGTACTTGTGTCCTGGGTTAGCCACTGTTGAAAACAAGATACTGGGCTTGATGGACCTTCAGTCTGTCCCAGTATGGCAACTCTTATGCTCCTATAAGAAATGTGTCACCTATATATGACAGAAAACGATTCCAGCTCATGATCCAGCCCCTAGTCCTAGGTCTCCTTTACTACTGCAACATCCTATATTTCCCCTGCCCCGCAACAATGATAAAACAACTACAAACAGTACAAAACACAGCCCTGAGACTAATCTATTGTCTAAGAAAAAACGATCACATCACCGAGGCATACCTCGACTTACACTGACTCCCAATTCAAGCAAGAATACTATTTAAATTCTATTGTCTATTATTTAAATCCATAAATGGTGACAGCCCAACCTACTTGAACAACCGCCTAATCCAAACTACCACAACCAGACACAGGAGAACCCAGACACCATTCACATACCCTCCAATTAGAGACATCAAATGGAAAAAAACTGTACGATGGCCTTCTAGCCACACAGGCAGCAAATCTAGACCACCAACTCTCCAATCTACTAATCGCGCCCCAAGACTACAAAACTTTCAGAAAAGAAATAAAAACCCTGCTATTCAAGAAATCCATGAAGACTGACTAACACCGTATGAAACATTTCAATCCTCTGAAGCAACTCGCTCTACTCTGTAACACCTCTGGACATGTCCAGAAATCCTCTTCTGTAATCCGCCTTGAACCGCAAGGTATTGGCAGAATAAAAATCACTAAGGTTATGTAATATGCAAGTCTGCCCCCTCTTTCTCTGTCCTCAGTAAATATCTGCCTTCTTCCTACCCTCCCACCCAGTGTTTACCCTCTCCTTTTCTGCACTCTCTCCCCTTCCAATTCCATCTAATGTCTACCTTCTCTTTCTCTGACTCTCCCTACCTTTCTTCTACATCTGCCCGCTCTCTTCCATCGTAGTAAAAAATAAAAAAGAGGGCTCACACGTTGACAGGAGGAGAAAAGCTTCAGGAACTGGCATCGTGACTCTAGGGAGCTGCATCACCAGCATTGAATAGCCACCTAATGCACAGCCTTGAGCATCTGCACATGCTCAAGGCTGGCCCCTCCTTCTGCCCCCCTAAACTTCCAGTTTTGGTAGGGTTACCATATTTTTGACTTGAAAAAAGAGGACCTATGGCCCACCCCCCAGACACTAGTTTGGCAGGGCTGGCTTATAAGGAATCTGGTGGCTCTCACCCTCTTACCTCCTCAGTGCTGGAATTCTGTTTTCCTCGGGCTGCTGGCACCACTGTGCAGTGACTTCCTTTTCCTGCAGAGGCAGGACCTGCAGAGAGGTGGCTTCCTGGGTAGGCCAACGGCAGCAGGGTCAAGTCGCTGAGCTTCCGATGGGAGTGAACAGCCAGGTGGATAAAGGGGAATCTATAGACATCATTTACCTTGACTTCCAAAAAGCCTTCGACAAGGTGCCACACGAGAGACTGCTTAAAAAGATATGGAACCACGGGGTACAAGGGGAGGTCCACCGATGGATCAAAAACTGGCTGTCAAACAGGAAGCAGAGGGTTGGCGTAAAGGGCCACTACTCAGACTGGAAAGGGGTCACGAGCGGAGTTCCGCAGGGGTCGGTGCTGGGACCGCTCTTGTTCAATATCTACATAAATGACCTAGAGGCGGGAACTAAGTGTGAAGTCATTAAATTTGCAGATGACACCAAACTATACAGCAGGGCTCAAACCAAGGAAGACTGCGAGGATCTCCAAAAGGATCTAACGCAGCTGGAAAAGTGGGCCGAAAAATGGCAGATGAGCTTCAACGTGGGGAAATGCAAGGTCATGCACGTGGGGAAAAAGAACCCGATGTTCACATACAAAATGGGGGGAACACCACTAGGGGTTAGTAACCTGGAGAGAGACCTGGGAGTGATGGTAGACGCAACACTGAAGGCATCGGCGCAATGCGCCACAGCCTCTAGGAAAGCAAACAGAATGCTGGGTATCATTAAGAAGGGTATTACAACCAGGACGAAGGAAGTTATCATGCCGCTGTATCGTGCAATGGTACGGCCGCATCTGGAGTACTGTGTCCAGTACTGGTCGCCGTACCTCAAGAAAGACATGGCGGTACTTGAGGGAGTACAAAGAAGAGCAACCAAACTGATAAGGGGAATGGAAAATCTCCCATATACCGACAGATTGAAGCAGTTGGGACTTTTCTCCCTGGAGAAGCGAAGACTTAGAGGAGACATGATAGAAACCTTCAAGATCCTGAAGGGCATAGAAAAAGTAGACAGGGACAGATTTTTCAAATTAAGGGGCACCACAAGCACAAGGGGGCATTGGGGGAAATTGAAAGGGGACAGGTTTAGAACAAACGCTAGGAAGTACTTTTTCACTCAGAGGGTGGTGGATACATGGAACGCGCTCCCAGAGGCTGTTGTAGACAAGAAAACACTAAATGGTTTCAAAGAAGGTTTGGATAGATTCCTAGAAGAAAAAGGGATTGGGGGGTATAGATAGGTATAGACCATTGCTCAGTCAATGGGCCTGATGGGCCGCCGTGGGAGCGGACCGCTGAGCAGGATGGACCTATGGTCTGCCTCAGCGGAGGCAACTTCTTATGTTCTTATGTTCTTAACACCGAGGAGATAAGAGGGGAGAGCCACCGGTTTCCTTGTAAGCTGGTCCTGCCAAACACTAACAGACTCCACAATTTAATAAAACCCGTCCGGGTTTTCCCCGAACATATGTTAACCCTATGTTTTAGAGAGGAAAGAAGTCAGTTGGCCAGCCTTAAGCATGCGCAGATGCTCAAGGTCCCACACTGGGCTAGCCATGAAGTGCTGATAATGCATCGCTATGGAATGAGTTGAGACCAAATGCTTCATGGGGAGGGAGGAAGGGTAGCCTATGGCTGGCTCTGCCAGACCCAAAAACAGGCAGTTACATCAAAGTTTGATGAAACTGCCTGTTTCTGGGTCCAGAAGAGCCAGCCTTTTCTGCCTGCCATGTTAATTGCGATTAAATATTTTAGCAGGTGTTAAAATTTAATGCCTTAATCATGCTATTATGCGGCAGTATATGTCCATCAAAATTATACTTCAAGTGTTATTTATTTCAGATTTCTCAGAAATTGCACCAACCAGCCAATCAATATTTCAACAGCTGTATAATAAACATTTTTGTGACATATGTATCATCATCAAATCTGCTTTTTTAACTTTTTTTGAAAAGTGCTTAGAGCTTATAATGTGCTTTATAAAAACTATATAAATATTTTGAATAACTTAAGGCCTGTTTTACGAAGCCGCGCTAGCGGCTGCGCTGTGGTAACGGCCCCGAAGCCCATAGAGATTAAAGGGCTTTTGGGCCATTGCTGCGCGGCTTCGTAAAACAGGGGGTTTGCTTTGCCGCTGTTTCAATTATTTTTCAAGCTTACTTATCTGCGTGATGGCAGATAAAGGCCACATGGCTCATCCAGTCTGCCCATCCACAGCATCCACTATCTCCTACTCTTCCTAAGAAATCCCAAGCTTTCTTAAATTCAGACACAGTCTTTATGTCTCCACCACCTCTACCAGGAGACTATTCCATGCATCTACCACCCTTTCTGTTAAAAAGTATTTCCTTAGATTACTCCTCTTAACTTCATCCTATGCCCTCTCATTCCAGAGCTTCCTTTCAAATGAGGGACTTGCCTCATGTAAGTACTTAAACATCTCTATCATATCTCCCCTTTCCCGCCTTTCCTCCAAAGTATACAGATTGAGATCTGTAAGTCTGTCCTCATACACTTTATGATGAAGACCACCGACCATTTTAGTAGCCTTTCTCTGGACCGACTCCATCTTTATATCTTTTTGAAAGTGTGTTCTCCAGAACTGTACACAATATTCTAAATCTAATCTAATCTCGTCTTTGATTTATATAAAGGGCCATCTCTCAGCGGGGCTCGACTCAGTTTACAAGTAATTAAAAGACCAGCAAAAAAAGCAAACAAGAGCATAGGAGAAAACAAGTGTTGTAGGGCAATCAATTTGTTTAATCTTTAGGTAAGCTGTTCAAGTATTGTGCAAATAATAAGGTTTTTAGGACTTTACAAAATTGTTGCAACTGACCTAACAATCTGACAGAATCAGGAAGCCCATTCCACATTTCTATTAAGTTATAAGCAAAAGATTGACTGAGTTTCCCGGCCAATTTAATTCCTCTGAAGGAAGGGAACAGTAATTTATATCTCTGTGTATTCCTCGAATGGCAAGATCTAAGGGCATTCCAGTATAAAGGGACCAGAGGACCAAATATTCCATAGAGAAGCTTAAAAATGATGCAGGCACATTTAAACTGGATCCTAAAATGGATTGGGAGCCAATGGAGCTTTCTCAACAGAGGGGAGACATGATCGTACTTTCTCTTTCCAAAGATGAGTTTAGTTGTCGTATTCTGTATTAACTGAAGTCTTCTCATAATACCCTGCTTGATACCTAAATATACAGAATTACAATAATCCAACTGGGCAAGTGTAATAGACTGAAAAATGATCTTGATGAAATAACAATCTAACTTTCCTTAACATACGTAAATCGTGCGGCAGCCGCTAGCGCAGCTTTGTAGAAGAGGGGGTAAGTTGTTAAGATTGGGATCAATTTCCAGTAAAATGAGGATATCATCTGCGTAGGTAAATATAGTCTCTACAGGTCTGAAATAAAAGTTTTTCAATAAGGTCATATAAATATTAAACAGTATCGGCGACAAGGGGGAACCCTCTGGTACTCCACAGTACGGTTTCCATGAAGAGGATGTCACACCCTTCAAATATACCTCATAAGATTGTAATGATATAAATTTACTAAACCAGTTCAGAACCACTTAATTTAAACCAATATCTGATAGTATACGGTCAAGATATCATGATGGACATAATCGAACGCGGCTGGCAAGTCAAATTGCAGAAGTACTGCATATTTATTTTGCATCTGTAAATTTTGAATCTTTGAAATTAATGACACTAAAAGGGTTTCCGTGCTAAAATTTGGTCTAAACCCATGTTGGAATGGTGACAGAACAGAAAATTTCTCTAAATAGTTGGAAAAGTTGGCTAGAGATAATAGATTCCATCATATTTGTCAGTAAAGGTATATTTGTGATTGGACGGTAATGGGAGGGAACAGAAGGATCCAAACCAGTACTTTTCAACAGAGGTGTTAAGATAATGCTCCCCATAACCAATGAGAAATGACCATTTTCAAGGAAGTGATTTAATAGTAAGGTCATAGTAAGGTTAATAGTATGGAGTCCATTGGCTTTATTTGCTGCTTCACATTAATGGTTTATGTATTCTTCTTTAAGATTTTCCTTACACATTTGGGGTGAGGGGTGGGTGGGGGAGGGAGAGGTAATTGAGAAATTGATATTAATTCTTCATATCAATGTAATAAATAAAGTTGTCTTGTATTATTAATAATTGATAGATGGGTGGGTGGGTAAAGTTATGGTTCTATATACTAATTGTATAAAATGGTGTAATCTCTGTAATATTTTTCTGTATTCAATCACTGTTGTAGTTTTTAAAATAATAACATTTTTACAAAAAAAAAAATAGTAAGGTCAGCCATGTAATAGCCTGTAAGGGAATACTCCCAAAAAGATAAGAAGGAAAAGGATCCAATTTACAACTATACTTTTTCAATTTTTCACACAATTCTAAAACTTGAGTTTCTCAAACTGGATCAAAACTATTCCAAAAACGATCCACTGGAATTATCATTTGCCCATTAGGGCTTAAAAAAAATCATCAGGGTCTATTGCAGGAAAAGTGTCTCTAATAAGTGTAATTTTATTATTAAAAATTTTTCTAAATCCTCTGCAGTTGATATACAGTTTTGCTTTGATCTTCCACTCAGTGCCAGAGTTACTTTGATTATCTGAACTGGTTATCTTAATACCATAATAGTTTTTTCTTGCAATCTTAATCTCTAAGTTATATTTCTTGATGTTAATTCTCCAGATCTATTTGTCAGATTCTATTTTAGTTTTTTTCCATTTCCGTTCCAGTTTTCTGCACCCTTGTTTTAGCTCAGAGTCTTATACAGGGGCATCAATACCTCCTTGTTCCTACTGGCTTTACCTCTTCCTATGCACCCTAGCATCCTTCTAGCTTTCATTGTCGCCTTTTTAACCTGTTTGGCCACCTTAAGATCATCATATACTATCACACCCAAGTCACGTTCCTCTTTCATGCACATATGTTCTTCATCCCCTAAACTGTACCATATCCTCAGGTTTTTGCAGTCCAAATGCATGGCCTTGTATTTCTTAGCATTAAATCTTAGCTGCCAAATTAAAAAAAATTACTATGGCTGAGACTCAAAATTTACAATAAAATTAAACTTTTCCTCAGATGTGAATTGGCCATGTTTCAGTCTTCCATGGTTTCCAGGTCTAGTTTGATTCATCGCAGCTGTTTCATCACTGAATCAGCCCATAAAACGCCCCACGATGAACATGATAAACCCCCTTCCTGTCCACAATCTGGCACCTCTACAAAAGATTACAGAAAGAGGAAGACAGGCAAAAATATCTGGAAAAGTTAAGAGAAGCTGGTCGTGTAGTCAAGGAAGCAAAGATGCAAATGGAAGAAAAAAAATAGCTGACACGGTAAAACGGGGAGACATGACTTTTTTAGATATATTAGTGATAGGAAGAAGTGCAAAAGTGGCATTGTGAGACTCAAAGGTGAACAGGAGGAATATGTAGAAGCTGATAAAGAAAAGGCCAAATTGCTTAGCAAATATTTCTGTTCTGTGTTCACGGCTGAAGTGCTGGGAGCTGGACCGCAGAAGACAAACGTGAATAGGGATGGAGGAGTAATAGACCCCGATCAATTTTCAGAGGGTTGTGTTCATGAGGAGCTAGTTAAAAAAAAGGTAGACAAAGCGATTAGGCCAGATGGTGTACATCTGAGGATGCTGAAGGAACTTAGGGAAGTTCTGGTAGCTCCGCTGACTGACCTTTTCAATGAGTCTCTAGAGTCAGGAGTGGTACCAGAGGACTGGAGAAGGGCGGATGTGGTCCCTCTCCACAAAAGTGGAAGTAAGGAAGAAGTAGGGAATTACAGGCTGGTATGTCTAACTTCTGTGGTAAGCAAATTAATGGAAATACTTTTAAAACAGAGAATGGTGAAGTTTTTGGAATCCTGTGGATTACAGGACCAGAGGCAACATGGATTCACTAGAGGTAGGTCTTGTCAGAAAAATCTGATTAATTTTTTTGACTGGGTGACCAGAGAATTGGATAGAGGATGTGCGTTAGATGTGGTGTATTTAGATTTTAGCAAAGCCTTTGACAGTGTTCCACACAGACATCTAATAAAAAAACTGAGTCCATTGGGATGGGTCCCAAAGTGACAGGCTGGGTCATGAACTGGTTGAGTGGAAGGCAATAGAGGGTAGTGATCAATGGAGATCGCTCTGAGGAAAGGGATGTTACCAGTGGTGTGCCTCAAGATTCTGTTCTTGGGCCTGTTCTTTTTAACATTTTTATAAATGATATTGCTGAAGGGTTGTCAGGTAAGATTTGCCTCTTTGCAGATGATACCAAAATCTGCAATAGAGTAGACACGCCGGATGGTGTGAATAACATGAAGAAAGACCTTGTGAAGCTTGAAGAATGGTCTAAAATTTGGCAGCTAAAATTTAATGCTAAGAAATGCAAGGTCATGCATTTGGGCTGCAAAAACCCGAGGGAACGGTAAAATTTAGGGTGTGAAGAACTTATGTGCACAACGAAAGAGCGGGACTTGGGTGTGATTGCATGTGATGATCTTAAGGTGGCCAAACAGGTTGAAAAGGTGACGGCGAAAGCTAGAAGGATTCTAGGTTGCATAGGGAGAGGTATTGATGCCTCTCTATAAGACTCTGGTGAGATCTCATTTAGAATACTGTGTACAATTCTGGAGGCCGCACCTTCAAAAAGATATAAAAAGGATGGAGTCGGTCCAAAGGAAAGCTATTAAAATGGTGTGTGGTCTTCATGATAAGGAGTATGGGGACAGACTTAAAATCTTAATCTGTATACTCTGGAGGAAAGGCGGGAGAGGGGAGATATGATACAGACTTTTAAATACCTACGCAATATAAATGTGCAAGTCGAGTCTCTTTCATTTGAAAGGAAACTCTGCAATAAGAGGGTATAGGATGAAGTTAAGAGATGATAGGCTCCGGAGTAATCTGAGGAAATACTTTTGTACGGAAAGGGTGGTAGATGTGTGGAACAGTCTCCCAGAAGAGGTAGTGGAAACAGAGACTGTGTCTGAATTCAAGAGGGCCTGGGAAAGGCACATGGGATCTCTCAGAGAGAGAAAGAGATAATGGTTACTGCGGATAGACAGACTAAATGGGCCATTTGGCCTTTATCTGCCGTCATGTTTCTATGTTTCTCTCCCTCAAGCAGGGACAATTCATCATTTTGGGGGGGCAGGGCAATGCCCCCCACACACTCCCCCCAAATTCTACCCTCACCCTCTCCGCGATCCATTTTCCTAAAATTACTACCTTTAAAACATTTTAAAATCTCA
Organism: Geotrypetes seraphini; assembly: GCF_902459505.1. NCBI lineage: Eukaryota > Metazoa > Chordata > Amphibia > Gymnophiona > Dermophiidae > Geotrypetes > Geotrypetes seraphini. Next base: position 521,629,343 of record NC_047084.1, on the reverse strand, counting down.
AAACCACTTATACCAGAAATAACCATACTTTAAAACAAAATACAAGACACCGTCTTATTTCTTATTTTTATTCTTTCCAGCTGAATTATACAAAAGGGGTTGAGAAATCTACCTGTCTGAAAGCAAAACAGCTCTGAAAATTTAACAGAATGGGATGAAACTTGGCATAAAGGGAATTAACCAATGAAAAGACACAGCTAGTTAAAAAATGGGAAAGATTGCATTGAGGGTTCCAGAGATATAAGCCTCTCAATACAGAAAGTTGCTTGCCCAAATTTCCCTCAAGCACTCCCACCTCGCATCAAACTCATACCTGCACCAACAATACCGCAGCACACATCGAAGCAGTGAGGGAATGAAGATGGCAGAATTGGAGGACAGCAGTAAACTGCTGGTGAGAGAGCGCACATGTGAGGGGAGGGGGGCCGAGGTTATCAGGGTGAAATGTGGAGATGGGTGCCCTGGTTCTGGTATTACTGGGGATGTCAATGGGTGTTGGTTGCAGAGCCTGGCTGACACCGGATAACTAGACCTGTGAAGTGAATGAGGCAAATCATGTCACGGAATGGGATGATTCAGCACTGATGAATCGTCCCATTCCGTGGGTTCCAGGCATGATCTCCATTGGTAGGCCAGCTAAGGCAGTGTCAAAATTGAAGCCCCAGCTTTACTTCGGGCCTGCTTCAGAGCTCTGGAGCATGTTCACATACAGTATGCCCAGAAACAGTTCTGACCCAGTTCCAGCCACATCTGTAGCTAGTAGCTGCACTGGCTAACTTTCATTTTTTTTTTTTTTTTTTTAAACGTGTTTTTATTAACAGTGAAAAATACACCTCCCAACAGGGCATAACAGTAAACGTCAAAAAGACAAAAGTCAGTCCATTACAAATGGAAAGCAGGAACAGAAGCAACACCTCTCTATTGGTATACCCAGCACCCCCACTCAGCCTCCTGAAGCTGGGAACGCCAGCCCTTAGCATGCCCTGAGGCAACTCTGGGCACATCAACTGCTTCAAATACATGGGGGTAGTTTTAAAAACACTGCTGCAGGAACTTCACCTTGCACTACCCCAACCTCACAAGCCCCTGGACCCAGCCCAAGATCAGCAACAAACTCCTGCCCTCCTTCAACCTGATCCTGGCCAGGTAAATTTAAATTTTTTATCCCTTGGGTTACAGAAACAATGATACATGGGATGCTGAGCACCTTTATCATACTTGGAATATACCAGTTTCCTACAATATCTCTGAAAATTTCAGTCTGTATCTGGTGGATAAATCTCGGCCCACATCATTCATTTCTCTCTTCTGACATGCCAAACAAGTCACACTGGTTCCCAGTTCTCCCCCAGTTGCCCCTGTTGTTATCTCAACTCTTTTTTCAGTGTCCTCTAGCTCCAAAGCCCTCTGCCGGTATAGCTCTGCAGCTGGTAAGAGACTGGGCTGGGTGCTCTTTTCTTCCTGCCACATGCTTCAAAGTAAATGGTCCAGGAAAAAAAAAACCCTTTGGTTTATTCATAGCACTATAAATAGCTTTCTCAAAGCAGAGTGTCCTCACCCACACCAAAAAAAATCAAATTTTTTTTCAGAAATGCAGACGTTAAAGAACTTGTTTACTCAAAGAAGACAAACCACTATTTTAGTTCCATGGTGAAAAAAAAACCTCAGCGTTGATGAAACCCTGGCAGTTTATTGTCTGTGGATAAAGCCGTTGTTAAAATTGTAAATTCCTGAACAGCATTTCCTTTTGATTTCTTTATTTCAAGTGCAACCTCAAAGCACTAGCCGCAGTGCACAGATATGGGAAAGAAACAGGATGTAAAGGGAAGGTAAGTGGCAACAGAAGATAGGAAGGGAAGAATGGAGAGAGAATAATGTGGAATGAGAAGAAAGAGAAGATGAAATGGAGAAGAAGACAAGAAAATGGACAGAAGGCTGGGTAATTAAAGGGATGAAAAATTAGAAGGGATTGTGAAAGGAACAAAGCCAAAGACAGACTGAGAGTTTAGAGACAAATGACAGAAACTGCATCTCTTAGAAGGGAAGAAGTAAACTAATGAAAGAATTGGCACCAAAGCAGACACAAAGAAGAAAGCTAAGTAAAAAGAAAATCAAAATAAAGAACAGAAAAATACTGAGGAGCAGGAGAAAAAAGTACTACTTAGACATACTAAAGTTGTAAATAGAAATAAAACAAAAAGGGAAATAAGACTTTTTTTGTTGGATTAACTTAATACATTTTGACAACCTTTTGAAGGCTAGAACCTTCTTCCTTGTTCAGGACACTATGATCATCAAATATGACACTATACACAAGTGTTCAACACACTATACAAGGGAAACTCCAATTAGCTAAGGTGTGCCACAGGGATCGGTTCTGGGGCCGTTACTCTTCAACATATTTATCAATGACCTAAAAAAGGAGGCAAAGTGCGAGGTTATAAAATTTGCAGACGATACCAAACTGTGCGGAAGAGTTAGCTCCAGGGAGGAGTGTGAGGACCTGCAAAAGGACCTAGACAAGCTGGAAGACTGGGCAAACAAATGGCAAATGCGCTTTAACGTGGAAAAATGCAAGGTCATGCATATAGGGAAAAAGAACCCGTTGTTCAACTACAAATTGGGGGGGGCATTGTTGGGAGACAGCAGACTTGAGAGAGACTTGGGTGTGCTGGTGGATGCATCACTGAAGCCATCTGCACAGTGCGCAGCAGCCTCGAAAAAAGCCAACAGGATGCTGGGCATCATAAAGAGGGGCATAACAACCAGGACGCGGGAAGTCATCATGCCATTGTATCGAGCGATGGTGCGTCCACATCTGGAATACTGCGTTCAGTATTGGTCGCCGCACCTCAAGAAGGACATGGCGATACTTGAGAGAGTCCAAAGGAGAGCAACGAAACTGGTAAAAGGGCTGGAACACTGCCCATACGCCGAGAGGTTGGATAGGCTGGGGCTCTTCTCTCTGGAAAAGAGGAGGCTCAGGGGTGATATGATAGAGACCTTCAAAATCATGAGGGGCATAGAGAGGGTGGATAGGGACAGATTCTTCAGGCTGAAGGGGACAACAGGTACGAGGGGGCATTCGGAGAAACTGAAGGGAGATAGGTTCAAAACGAATGCAAGAAAGTTTTTCTTCACCCAAAGGGTCGTGGACACTTGGAATGCGCTACCGGAGGAAGTGATCAGGCAGAGTACGGTACAAGGATTCAAACAGAGACTGGACGGATTCCTGAAGGATAAAGGGATCATGGGATATTGAGAAAGCTAACCAGAAAATAAGTATAGAAACCCAGGTTGTGCATGTGCAAGACCGGAGGGCTAGGAAGGGAAACCAAGGCGGCATGGGGGCCCCTTCTGGTGATTTAGACAGGTCGTGACCTGTTTGGGCCGCCGCGGGAGCGGACAGCTGGGCAGGATGGACCTGTGGTCTGACCCGGCGGAGGCACTGCTTATGTTCTTATATACACTACACCTCACATTAATCACCTTACAAACAACTAAATTGTTTATATAAATAAAATATAACAGTAAAAATAAAAATTAAAAAAACCCACATGTGCTTTTAAGTGAACACTCAGACCCACAACTATAACTCTAGTGAAAATTCACTGAGTCAGCTGCGTAAGAGATCATCATTGCATGTTCACTGTCTCTGCCACAAGTTACCACAGAACAAACGTTGTAACAAATTCCAATGAATAATCATTTGGAAAAAAATTTTAGTTGAAACTTATCTGGTATGTATAGTGGCAACACTGCTAACACACAGCTGCTCCGAGTACATGCTTAAATCACACTCGCTGGTAAATTTTTCCGACCCACCAACCTAGGTTTCGCCAGTTGGCTTCTTCAGGAAGGGAACACGAGATTCATGACTCCCCCATCCAGCTTACAGACCGCCAGAAGCGGTCTGTGAATTTTCACTAGAGTTATAGTTGTGGGTCTGAGCGTTCACTTAAAAGCACATGTGGGGTTTTTTTTTAATTTTAATTTTTACTGTTATATTTTATTTATATAAACAATTTAGTTGTTTGTAAGGTGATTAATGTGAGGTGAACTATACACAAGTGACAAGAAAACAGGAGCTTGGAAAGTAGAAAAGAAATGGCGAAGGAAGACTGGTGCTCAATATCTTTTATTAATATATCATGACTCAACACGATCGTGTTTTGGCCCAACCGGGCCTGCCTCAGGAGTCTATTGGTAGAGTGATTTGATGTCTAGTGTCTTCAGAAGAAATACACAATTATCACTCTTTTTGAACAGCGCAGCTAATGGCGCCATGTATCTGAAAAACAATGTCCTACACGAGAGCAAGAATTGATTGGCTGGCCCGGAACCTTCTCTCTGATGTCATAATTGATGTCAGGAGGAAGGCTTGTGGGCCGGCGGGGTGCAATCGCTGCATGCACCTGGCCCTTCCTTGCTCGGAGTTGCGGTGGCGGTAGGGGATGATTGGATGGAGCATGTTGGGTGTGGCGGCGGGTTTGGCAGCAGCGGACCAGGGGGGGGGGATGTAGTGTATTGGGTGGCAGGGAGGAATCAGCGGTGGCTTCAGCGTGGGGCAGGCAGGGAGAGATCCCAGGCGACGGTCAGCCCATGTACCCCCAACAAGTGGCCTGTGTACCACCTAGGGTAGGCGTACCGCAGGTTGAGAAATACTGCTCTAGACCATTGAAAATACAATTGAATGAACACGTCCCAAATTAATACTCAGAACTTTACAGCTCTGTTGGTATAACACTGGCTTCAACAGCATCATTTGATTTTAGATCTGCGTTGGAAGATAACTGATAGCAAACAATGTGGGTAGGAGGGTGGTGATTATGAAAAAATCTTGAATTACAAAGAATAATGGTGGATCTATGACTTACAAATAGTTGCCCCTGATGGGCTAAATGAAAATCTGGAATGGATGTTCTTAGTATAGAAGCATGTGGATTGCCCGGCAGATTGATTGGCTTGGGATCTTTAAAAAGTGATCTCAGACGCAGCAGCCATTTTGGATCATAGCGCATTGCAGTATGGAATAGTGTGCTGAATGAAACCGAAATTGTAAGAGGTTTCTATTTATAAATATTTGGGTTTATGAAGATGGTATGTTAACTGTGGGTGGCTGAGACTTTATTGTTATGTTTTAGAAGGAGCTTCTCTGAAGCAGCCCCCCCTTGGCAAAACATAACGTTATGTCAGGAGATATACAAACTACTGAACAGTAGTATAACAGAAAGCAGCCCTGGCAATTTTGAAATGGCTCTGAAACAGTTTTAAAGAGTAGTTCAATCAATCCGAACTTTGTCCTTGCAGCAGACAAGATAAGATAAGTGAAATATATTTCTTTGAATGTATAATTTGAGAATTTGCAAGTAATGAATAAGTACTTCACAGAACAATGATGAGGTGGTTGACACCTAGTAATTACTGTAAATATTTGGGTTAAAACCTGGTATTTATACCATTTGAAGGTCCAAGAAGATTAAATGCTTGTTTATATTCTATACCACATTTAAACAAAGGTATTTAAACAGCTCTATCATATCTTCCCTCTCCCACCTTTCCTCCAAAGTACACTTATATATCCAAAATATGTTCCTGGGAACATATTTTGGATCTGCTATGGAGACACATTTTATAAACACACAAGTATGATGTAACTTTGCCAGACAATCTTGGTCCTTCTCCAGGATTTTCTTCTGTGAACACAGAACAGAAGTATTTGTTTAGCACATTTGCTTTCTCCTCATCACTCTCCACATATTTGATGCTGGGAACAAATATGTGGAGAGTGATGAGGAGAAAGCAAATGTGCTAAACAAATACTTCTGTTCTGTGTTCACAGAAGAAAATCCTGGAGAAGGACCGAGATTGTCTGGCAAAGTTACACGAGAAAATGGAGTAGATTCTGCGCCGTTCACGGAGGAGGGTGTTTATAAGCAACTTGAAAAACTGAAGGTGGACAAAGCAATGGGACCAGACGGGATCCATCCCAGGATACTAAGGGAGCTCAGAGAGGTTCTGGCGAGTCCTATTAAAGACTTGTTCAACAAATCTCTGGAGACGGGAGTGATTCCTGGGGATTGGAGGAGAGCGGATGTGGTCCCTATTCATAAAAGTGGTCACAGGGATGAAGCAGGAAACTACAGGCCGGTGAGCCTCACTTCAGTTGTTGGAAAAATAATGGAAGTGTTGCTAAAAGAAAGGATAGTGTACTTCCTTGAATCTAATGGGTTACAGGATCCGAGGCAACATGGCTTTACAAAAGGTAAATCGTGCCAAACGAACCTGATTGAATTTTTTGATTGGGTGACCAGAGAGCTGGATCGAGGACATATGCTAGATGTAATTTATTTGGATTTCAGCAAAGCCTTTGATACAGTTCCTCATAGGACGCTCTTGAACAAACTTGACGGGCTGAAGTTAGGACCCAAAGTGGTGAACTGGGTCAGAAACTGGCTGTCGGACAGACGCCAGAGGGTGGTGGTTAATGGAAGTCGCTCGAAGGAAGGAAAGGTGACTAGTGGAGTCCCTCAGGGTTCGGTGCTGGGGCCAATCCTGTTCAATATGTATGTGAGTGACATTGCTGAAGGGTTAGAAGGAAAAGTGTGCCTTTTTGCAGATGATACCAAGATTTGTAACAGAGTAGACACCGAAGAGGGAGTGGAAAACATGAAAAAGGATCTGCAAAAGTTAGAGGAATGGTCTAAGGCCTGGCAACTAAAATTCAATGCAAAGAAATGCAGAGTAATGTATTTGGGGATTAATAATAGGAAGGAACCGTATATGCTGGGAGGAGAGAAGCTGTTATGCACGGACGGGGAGAGGGACCTTGGGGTGATAGTGTCCGAAGATCTAAAGGCGAAAAAACAGTGTGACAAGGCAGTGGCTGCTGCCAGAAGGATGCTGGGCTGTATAAAGAGAGGCGTAGTCAGTAGAAGGAAGAAGGTGTTGATGCCCCTGTACAGGTCATTGGTGAGGCCCCACTTGGAGTATTGTGTTCAGTTTTGGAGACCGTATCTGGCGAAAGACGTAAGAAGACTTGAGGCGGTCCAGAGGACGGCGACGAAAATGATAGGAGGCTTGCGCCAGAAGACGTATGAGGAGAGACTGGAAGCCCTGAATATGTATACCCTAGAGGAAAGGAGAGACAGGGGAGATATGATTCAGACGTTCAAATACTTGAAGGGTATTAACGTAGAACAAAATCTTTTCCAGAGAAAGGAAAATGGTAAAACCAGAGGACATAATTTGAGGTTGAGGGGTGGTAGATTCAGGGGCAATGTTAGGAAATTCAACTTTACGGAGAGGGTAGTGGATGCCTGGAATGCGCTCCCGAGAGAGGTGGTAGAGAGTAAAACTATGACTGAGTTCAAAGAAGCGTGGGATGAACACAGAAGATTTAGAATCAGAAAATAATATTAAATATTGAACTAGGCCAGTTACTGGGCAGACTTGCACGGTCTGTGTCTGTGTATGGCCGTTTTGTGGAGGACGGGCAGGGGAGGGCTTCAATGGCTGGGAGGGTGTAGATGGGCTGGAGTAAGTCTTGACAGAGATTTTGGCAGTTGGAACCCAAGCACAGTACCGGGTAAAGCTTAGGATCCTTGCCCAGAAATAGCTAAGAAGAAAAAAAAAAAATTTTTTTTTTAAATTTAAATTGAATTAGGTTGGGCAGACTGGATGGACCATTCGGGTCTTTATCTGCCGTCATCTACTATGTTACTATGTTACTATGTTATACATACACACAGACACCTGCTTTACAGTAAGCGTAAATGTGTGCATCACCATTTGCACACTTTTGGAGCTGAATCTTTGTGTCTATTTTATAAAAGGCACACAGACTTTAAAAAAGCTGGTCAAAACCAGGTTTCTGCTGAGACCAAAATCTGAAGCTGAAATTTGCCGCTCTGTTTTGGTCAAAACAAAAATTGGCCCGACTATCCCTAAACAACACCCACTGTCTCCCACTGTGACCAGACAGAGCTCCCCCCTCCCCCCCACCTCAAGTCCTAGTGGTCTATTGTCCTAAATAGGAAAGGAACAATCTCCAGTTCTGTCATCACATTTTGAATAAAATCTTACCTCCTGAAGACATATACAAACAAAGCATGATCCTGTGTTGGGTTGAGTATCAACATCTATAAAATTCACAAATCTGCAATTATGGATTTTAACATCACTTATGCTGACTAAAAGAATTGGTTTTTGAATACTGTTGAATGAAAAATTCTCTGAACAGAAATCTTGTCACATCATCAATACTATTTTGTGAATAGAATGGAAAATTTCCAGTGAGTGATGATTGACTTTGAAACAGAGTTTGACAATAATTGAACTGATTCTTAGTTTAATAGAGTTTTGGATTCTCTGTTTCATTTAAGATTATTTTAATTATATTAAGATAGATAATCAAATATAATAAAGCCCTAAGCGTGCATGCGCACTCCCACCTGCATGCTCCCGTTTTCTGTGCGCTGTAGGGCACCGCAGGTAGGAGTGCGCATGCGCGAGAATCCCCCCGAGGGGATGTCGGCCGCAGCAGCTGTCGGCGGTTGCAGAGTATTCCCAACTTTCACCCCGTTTGCAGCCACTCTTCTAGGACCAGCCTAAAGGTATCTGATCCCACACCCAGGGATAGCGCCAGCCTCTTCTTTTCCTTATTCTCTCCTTCAAGCTCAACCATCAACCACTACCTTACCCCCCCCCCCCCCCCAACACATACACACACGTATTAAGCATATCTTCTTCTTCACCCTTTACATCGTGGCATGATTTGGGATGCAGCACTGGCATGGCAGAACACCATCTCTAAACAAAACTCAACATAGCTGGCATGGGACCTTGCTCATGTTTGATGCTGTTTCAGAGAAGTTGAGGGAGAGAGAATGCTGCTGCTGCACATGGAAGGGGGGGAGGGAAATGCTGCACAGGGACCAGGGAGAGAGACAGAAAGACAGACAGCAGGAGGGAGAGACAAAGAAAGATAGACAGCGGGAGGGAGATAGAAAGAAAGGAAGAAAGACACAGGGGCATGAAGAGAGACAGAAAGGCAGACAGACAAAGAGGGACAGGGAGAGAGACAGACAGAAAGAAAGACAGACAGACAGCGGGAGACAGAAAGAAAGGAAGAAAGAGACAGGGGCAGGGAGAGAGACAGAAAGAAAGACAGACAGACATATATTCTAGCACCTGTTAATGTAACAGGATTAAAGACTAGTATTTATATAATGGAAAATTAGGTTTTAACCTTCGATAATCTTCTTTCTGTTAGTACCTGTAGGATTCAGTATGCTAGGTGTTCAACCCGCAATGCAGAAAGCCACACACTTTTCTGAGCACAGAGTTAGATTCAGTTTAGTCCCAAAGCAAGCAACATTCCTGAACAACTCCATGACAAGGAGGTACAGGGGATTCCCTAGCAACATAACAATTTATGTACAGGTCTGCTCTGCAAAACATGAAAACAAGTAATATACAGACCCAAAGGCAATACAGAAAAAACATTGATGAACATTGTAAAACTAACCTGTTGTGTGCAATGAGCACCCACATGAAACAGCCTTTGGTAACTTGCATACTCGCAGAAAGGCTAAAACTCCCCACCGAATCCATCAACTGGCTGGAAGGCCTCTGCCTACAAGGAGAATAACTGAGGCAAAAAGTAGGCGATTCATAACAACTGAAGTTATACAGAGAGGGCGGGCCATACTTAATCCTACAGGTAGTAACAGAAAGAAGATTATCAAAGGTGAAAACCTAATCTTCTATTCTGTTATGTACGTTTCAGATTCAGCATGCTTAGTGATGTACCAAAGCAATGGTAGCTTCTAGGGAGGGATAGAAGAGTCTGCTCGCAATTCCAAGGTACCCCCCCAAAAAGCCATGTTATCCAAGTGAGCCATCCCATGCACCTGGAAAAACTGGGTAAAAGTAGGAAAATAGAACCAAGGAGCCACACAGCAAAGAAATTGGGAGGAAACACACGAGACTTCACCCATGAACAGCAGCACAACTAGCCCAGTGGGCCTCAAGAAAACTGTTCGCTGCTAGCCACGGGAGACAGCGGCTACAGAAATGGCCCAAGAAAACCAACGGGCGATCAAGGTCTGAGATGCCAGCCTACCCCACCAAGGTGGAATAGGTAGGACAAAGATGATCAGACAACAGAAAATCAGGCACCCACTGTAAATAGTGGAGCAAAACGCTCTTGACACCCAATGTACGGAAGAGCTAAGCCATCCGCACGGAGCCCGAGGAATAAAACGCAGGCAAATGAACTCATAGGTGAGAGGGGAAGTAGAAACTACTCGCTGTAGAAAGGAAGGTACAGTATAGAGAACTACTCCTGCATCCTAAATACAGAGAAAAGGTTCCCAGTACGAAAGAGCTTGATTCTCTGAAATACGCCTTGCTGAGACCATAGCAACCAGAAAGACAGTCTGGAACGTCAGACCCAGAAGAGTAGCATCCTTCAGTGGCTCTAATGGGGCTTCTCCAAGGCCCTGAAGAACAATGTTAAGATTCCACAAAGGGAAAGGATGCCGCAAGGGAGGCCACAAATGAAGTGCCCCTCTAATAAATCTGGTCACTTCTGGATGAGCAGTAAGCAAACTAGAGCCACTGCATACACTTTAAGCACGAAATGCCTGCAACCCGAACATTAAGGGAGGCCACTGTTAAACCCTTCTCTAGTCCCAGAAAATATCCACTATGTGATCCTGGAGTCCTTAAACACTACTCCTTTAACAACAGGAAGGTCCGTGCACCAAGTATCCTGCATCATAGCGGAATCCATCTTAGGGCACTCAAAACTGCAGAAAAGCAGGAGCCAGCAGAGAAAGCTTAACCATACCTTGAGAGGGTCAGAAAGAACAGCTGGTCATACTATTGCCTATAACCAAACCAAAAAGCTATAAAAGGGGAGAATACGTTGCATAAAAGGCCTGCTGACAGAGGGGTCCTCAACCAAATCCAAACTCCTAAGGCAACTGAGTAGACTAGTCCCAGTAAGGGAATCAGCTGGATCCAAAACAAAGGCAGAGTCAGGAGACAAAGGTGGCATAATATCTGAATAGCATAATGTAATTGAGCTCTGCCATAGCTGAATGAGAGGGCTCCTGAAAAGGGAACTCTGCCACTGGCCTAAAGAAACCCAACGTGCCCACCGGCAGCATCCAAGCTGGATCCGAAGAATACATTTTCCAGAGGATCCAAAAAAAGCCACATCATGAGCACTGCAGGGCTCTGCTGAGGCACTTCCACTTCGCCAACAGAGTCCCCAGACTCGGAACACAGGCGTTTGGCGCCAAACTCCAGAACGGCCTCTGGGGGACCTGAAGGAGGCTAAGCTCAAAGGTCCCGCTCCCTCCCCAGCGTGATATGGCACAGATCCAGCACAACCAAGGTACACATCCGACAGATTAGAGGCTGGAGAGTCCATCTCAAATGATTTTTAATCAAATCAAGGGCTTTTCAGGCAGAAATAAAACTTTGAAAAAAAAAGATCATTTGAAATTCAAAATGGCCACCACCAATGAATTTACGCCAATAACGACAACAATAAACAAAATCTAAAAATAAAAAATATCAATTTGGGGTCTGGGGAGGTGGGGGACCAGAACTTAACCTCTAAAACTGTGAAATACATGGTTTAAAGTGTTTAACAAGCCACACCTGAAGTTCCTATAGGAAATAATAGCCACAGTTTCAGCAGTCAGTACCAGCCTGTCAGAACTTTTACAGCAACTGAATGGAGGAAAAGTATTTTCTGCCTCAGAAACAGTTCCAAATGGCCAGACTTGAAGATCTTCGGACTGCCAGTCTGCTGGACACCAACTATAACCTCCACAGATCCTCTCCCTGCGATTGGGGGTGGAAATGCAGCCTGTGCCCTGAAACCCAGGAGGGTTTGCTCCGGATGCATACAGCCTGCACTTAAAGCCCATGACAAGGTCAGCGGGCAAGTAAACTCCCAGGGGAACTGACCTCGAGTCCAAGAAGGTGGCACATAGTAGGTGGCTTCACAGACCTACCAAATTTTCTCAGTGAAGCAGCAGTCCGGCTCCACAGGATTACTACTACTAATACATCTATTATTTCTATAGCACTACTAGACATAGGCAGCGATGTACAGAGTCACAAAGAAGAAAATAGCCCCTGCTCAAAAGAGCTTACAATCTAAACAGCCAAGACAAAAAAACAGGATGTCATGGATACTGCTAAGGGGAACAGTTAATCTGTTGGCTGGGTTAGAGGGCAGAGGAGTAGGGTTAAGGTTTGAAGACTATATCAAAAAGGTAGGTTTTCAGTCTGCTTTTAAACAAGGTAAGGTAAGGTAAGGGGCTTGACAGACAAACTCAGGTAATTTATTCCAGGCATAGAGGGCAGCTAGATGAATGGAACAAAGTCTGGAATTGGCAGTGGAGGAGAAGGGTAAAGCTAAGAGAAGCTTATCTGAGGAACAGAGTTCTCTGGGAGGTGTATAAGGAGAGAGAAGCGAGGAGAGATATTGAGGGGCAGAATCAACACATCTATAGGTCAGCAATATGCGGATAAGGAGCCAGTGAAGTGACTTAAGGAGAGGGGTATCATAAGCATCCTTTCCTCCAACAGGGGACCTCCAGAAAGCATCTTAAGGCACTGAAGAAACAGAAAAAAATGAACTTTAAGTGAAAAAAATAAGAAAAAGAAGCAGAGCAATTCAAAAGACTTCTGCATGGATTGCTTGCAAAAATTGAAACTGCATCTAACTGTCTGTAAGGGGGAGGAGCATGCACTCAGAAAAGTGTATGGCTTTCTGCAACTCCTGGATTGCGGATTTGGATTGAACACCTAGCGTACTGAATCTGGAAGGTATGTAACAGAACAGTTGTTAAGGATCATTTCAGAAGAATATAGGGCTTCTATATGGTTATTAATTACATTAGGTTATTAATTGAAGTCTTTTGATATGTATTATTTCCCCATTTTACATAACATAACAAAGTCACTTATATACCGCAGTAACCTCTCAGTTCAATGTGGTAAACAACAATTAAGAGCAGAGTATGTGCAAGGTGCTGGTGGCTCAGATAGCAGCTGCAGACTACTAGTGTTCTGATGGCCCAGTAGTTCCAGTTGAGATGGTCTTCAGCTTGTGAGGCTTGGGAATCCCTGTCAGACTGGGAGGGGGGGATGGAGGGACAGGGGCAGACTGGAAATATTATACCACCATAGTTGTAGTATATATAAGCTAATTCACTGTTAACATTAGGATTAAGGAATTCCATCTTTCGCTCTTCCCCTCTCTTATATCTTTTGGTCAGATGAAGAAAGCATTCACACACATCCAACACACATGTAGAGGCACACACCTATGTGTAACCCCCCCCCCAAAGAAACCCCTGCCCCCCAACCTCCCCCCCACATGAGTATACACATAAACACATACAAAACACACACATGCATTTACACATAGAGAAGTCGGAAATAATTCCATGAGTCATATTCCGCATACTTTTCCCAACTGACTGCGATTGAAAACCAAATTCAACTAGTGCAAAACTGACAAGTTTTGTCCACGGAACAGATCTGTCTTGGCTAAAATGAACAGCAGCAGCTTCCCCTGGAAAAAGGGACTGTCTCACTTCTGGCAAATATTGAGCGGCCATGTGGTCATATAGCCTATTGCCCCGAGGAACTGAGGGACAAGGATCTGCTGTCTTAATGGCTCGCAGCTTCTGTTTCAGGCCCCTCCATCTGTCTTGCAGAGGCACTGCAAAACTGCTCTGTGAAGCTGGGGAATAGTTCTGTGGCAGTGCATTGTAATTCACTTTTTTTTTTTTAAGCGAAGCTGCTGATGCTCATTTTAACCAGAAAAGATCTTGTTCCATGAACTGTAATGGTTTGATTTATATTCTGAAGCATGCTCAGATGTCTCAGAAAATATTTCTGTTACATGTTATAAGAGATCAGAGGCTTTGTGACCTGTTTTAGTGATTACTCTTTTTGTGAGATTTATAAAAATAAAAAAGCACAGATAAAATACTTTGACTGAATGAAACCTAGATTTTTTTTTTTTTTTTAATCTCCAATACTGAAATTGTCTCGCTGTTCCCCAGGAATAATAGGCAGACAGTGCTTATGCCAGCTGTACATTAATATCTGACTTCAAGAACCCCACTGCTAGGCATAGCCTTGATGAATTAAGGCACATGTTCACGACAGTGGGAGCCACGGAACACACAGCAGTGGAACAAGAATGATGTACTGTGCATAGCACCAAGCCAGAATGCTAAGGTACATCACAGAAATAGCTATCATAAGAACATAACATAACATAAGACCCAGCAGTGCCTCTGCTGGGTCAGACCAGAGGTCCATCACGCCCAGCAGTCCGCTCACGTGATGGCCCATCAGGTCCAGGACCTGTATAGTGATCCTCTATCTATCCCCTTTTCCTTCAGGAAATTATCTAATTCCTTCTTGAACCCCAATACTGTACTCTGTCCTATCACACCCTCTGGAAACGCATTCCAGGTGTCCACCACCCTTTGGGTGAAGAAGAACTTCCTAGCATTGGTTCTGAATCTGTCCCCTTTTAATTTTTCCGAATGCCCTCTCAATTTTTCCGTTTTTTTTTTTTCCACAGTTCTTTTCTTATCTATGTAACTGACAGTAGTTACCAGTTCTAGGTTAAAGTTATAAAAGATGCATTGTTGCTAGGTGCCATCGACTCATACTCGAGTCCTCGCGACTTGATGAATTGTGGTTGCTTTCAACGTGTCCAGCCATTTAATTGCAGGTCGCCCTTTTCAGGTTCCTACGATCTTCCCAAACATGATGTCCTTCTCCAGTGATCTCTCTCTTCTAAATCTATATACCACATCTTTATATACTATACTATATTATATCTAATATAAGAACATAAGAAGTTGCCTCCGCTGGGTCAGACCAGGGGTCCATCGCGCCCAGCAGTCCGCTCCCACGGCGGCCCATCAGGTCCATGACCTGTAAGTGATCCTTTGTCTTAAACCTTTCAATCCCCATTTTTCTTCTACCTGTACCCTTTCATAATCCTATCTCTACCTCTATCTATATCCCTCAATTCACGTATCCTTCAGGAACTTGTCCAATCCCTCTTTGAATCCCCTTAATGTACTCTGTCCTATCACATCCTCCGGAAGCGCATTCCAGGTGTCTACCACCCTCTGAGTGAAGAAAAATTTCCTAACATTGGTTCTAAACCTGTCCCCTATATCTAATTCAAGACACAGAGCCCCTGCCTGTCTGATGTCTGCCATTTTAAAGTATTTTGCATTTATCAGTGATATATTCTCTGTATAATAGATAAGTAAAAGGTGTGACCAGCTTTCTTTTTTCTGCCATGAAAAATTTGGGTTTTGTTTATAGCATTTATGTAGGCTCACCACAGATGACCAAATGCAGAAAAATAAAATCATATTTTCTTAACCCCAGAGTAATGTAGTAAATGTTGGCAAAGTATGACCATCCAGTCTTCCCACAAGTTGACCACAGAAACCAGGTTACATTCTCTTAAGCCTTGGTATAAATATGAAGGTCTTGTAAGGTTTGTTTTTATTCCATTCTTTTTTTTATATTCATTCAAGTCAGGAAGCCAGAGTTGTATCTGCTGTACCAACTAGACTATACTCTTCTAAGCCTTGATTAAAAGGTGAAGGTTATTTAAGGTATTCTTTTTCCTCTTTCATCCATCCAGTCAGGTAGCCTGGTTGGCTGGTAGTCTCCCAGGAAATGGTTGGGAACTACTGCTCTATAGTTCCCTTCTCTATTTACCTTATCATTCCCTTGTATTTACTTGCCTGGCAGCATGTATGGACTCACCCTTTTTGTCCTGTTTGTCTATCATAATTAGATTGTAAGCTCTTTCGAGCAGGGACTGTCTCTTGCATGTTTAATGTACAGAGCTGCTTGCGTCTGGTAGCACTATAGAAATAATAAATAGTAGTAGCCAAAGTTGTACCTTCCTTATCAGCCAGGTAACCCCATCTAAGCCCTGTTGAAAGTGTGACCGTCATTTAGGGATACTTTGAATCCATCTTCTTTTGTCCATCTAGGCAGGTGACTTGGAGTTATACCCACCATACCAGCAAGGTGAACCCCTCTAGGCTCTGATTAAAAAATTGAAAGTCAAATTTTAATTTGATTTCATCCTCTTTCTATATGGAGATCCTTTGTGTTTTGAATTCCATCACTGTTTTTGTCCCCACTATCTCTACCAAGAGAATATTCCAGGCATCCACCACCCTCTCCATGAAAAGGTATTGAATGGCTATATCATAGCTCCCTGTCTCTCCTTTCCTCTAGGGCAGGGGTAGGCAATTCCGGTCCTCGAGAGCTGGAGCCAAGCCAGGTTTTCAGGATATCCACAATGAATATGTATGAGATGGATTTGCATGTACTGCCTCCTTGAGATGCAAATCTATCTCATACATATTTATTGTGGATATCCTGAAAACCTGACCTGGCTCCGGCTCTCGAGGACCGGAATTGCCTACCCCTGCTCTAGGGCAGGGCTGCCCAAGTCCGGTCTTCGAGATCTACTGGCAGGCCAGGTTTTCAGCATATCCATAATGAATATGCATGAGAAAGATTTGCCTGCTCTGCCTTCTTGGTATGCAAATCTCTCTCACGCATATTCATTGTGGAGATCCTGAAAACCTGGCCTGCCAGTAGATCTCGAGGACCTTACTTGGGCAGCCCTGCTCTAGGGCAATGGTTCCCAACCCTGTTCTGGAGGACCACCAGCCAGTCAGGTTTTCAGAATAGACCTAATGAACATGCATGAGAGAGATTTGCATATAATGAAGGTGACAGGCATGCAAATCTACCCCATACATATTGTGATAGACAGGACCCTATCATGTTTAAAAACCCTGCAGACAGATCAGAACAGGCTAAAGCCAAGCCCATTCCTAAAGAAAGGGAGAGAGTATTAAAACCCCTTAAGAAGGCGAAAAACACACTGGAAGTACAGGAGATTAGGGAGAACATAGAAGTAGCCCCAAGATCTGCTTCACTACCCTATCATTCCTTTTCTAAACCCTCATTGAAAACTTACTCTAAGCCTGCAGCAATGCTGTCTGACAGACAAAGGGTTAAGGAAAAGGGAGGAACTAGCAGAGCTGTGTTTCAGGCAGACCAATCGGTTGCTAAGGGTTACAAGGTTCCGCAGGAGCTTTAGGTGAATAAATGTCTCCCAGTTGTGCACCTAAGGGAGGAGGAGCAATGGCTCAAAATGCAAGAGCAGAGAAACCTTCCAGCCAGCTAAAGAACCCTGAGAGGACTAGGAAAAGTTCTATCAGGAGGAAGCAGGAAGGAAAGTTATTTGACTCCCACAGATAAGCTTGGCTGTGGGGAGGAATATTTAGCTGAAGAGTTTGCAGAAACTAACACAGAGAAGCACTTACATTCACAGGTAGTGAGGGGAGAGTGTGGTGTAGTGGTTAAAGCTACAGCCTCAGCACCCTGAGGTTGTGGGTTCAAACCCTGGGCAAGTCACTTAATACCCCCATTGCCCCAGGTACGTTAGATAAATTGTGAGCCCGCTGGGACAGAGAGGAAAAACTGCTTGAGTACCTGAATAAATGCATGTAAACCAGTGGTCTCAAACTCAAACCCTTAGCAAGGCCATATTATGGATTTGTAGGTACTTGGAGGGCCTCAGAAAAAAATAGTTAATGTCTTATTAAAGAAATGACAATTTTGCATGAGGTAAAACTCTTTATAGTTTATAAATCTTTCCTTTTGGTTAAGCCTTAATAATAATATTGTAATTTATAGCTAAAGAGACATATGATCAAGAAACTGTTTTATTGTACTTTTGTGATTATGATAAACATACCGAGGGCCTCAAAATAGTACCTGGCGGGCCGCATGTGGCCCCCGGGCCACGAGTTTGAGACCACTGATGTAAACCGTTCTGAGCTCCCCTGGGAGAATGGTATAGAAAATTGAATTTAAAACAAAAAATAAAATAAAGGTAGGGGTTGGAAAACCAGAGTATGAAGAGGAAGGTCACATGGAGATAGATGGACATGAGCCTATTTTAAGTGACCCAGAATGTAGCAAGGAATGTATTCCGAGCCAAAACAAGGTATGACAGAGGAATGCATGTATGAATGAGCCAGTGTCAGGAATTAGTTTTAATGATTTGATCCTAAGAAGTAAAAGTGTGACTGAATGTCTTGGAAAAGGCATATATAAAGCTATGAGTGTGGTACATGTGTGAATGTGTTTGGAAGCTCTGGACAAGTCGTCAGGTGCCACATTCAAGAGCTGAGGAGCTGAGGCACAATTCAAGCCCCACAGCTGTCTTCACCATACCTGAGAAACTTGACCCTAGAGAACCTGGGAGGGTTCAGGATCAATAGAACAATTATCAGGAGGTACAGTTCCCTCTCATACTGTCCCCAGTGTGGGAAGATAGGGCAGTTGGGTATAGGTTGTCTAGAGCTTAGAAAGAGTAGTTTTAAAGAGGTTTTGCGTAGTGCTAGAGTCCCTACCGAAGGACTGGAGAAGGAAGGTGCTGGCAGAGGGCTGCCTAGCCCTGCCAGCTAGCCAAGTGTTTGGGACAAGGATCCCCATTGGAGGACTGTGAGAACTGTGTTAAAAGAGCAGTCCAGATATGCACAGCTGAAAAGAAGGTTTGATAGCTGAGCAAGTACAGTGATGCACTTTTGAGGAAATCAGATCCTGTTATGAACCAAGAATGAGCCCTAGCTATATGAACATTGGAGTATGAAATGTTGAGCAAGCGCTCTGATGGAAGCTATGTGGAAAGCGAATAAATATTTTTGTTTTGTTTGCACCAATGAAAGGGCTCAGAGACTTGTTTGTAATCCAGTAAGAATTCTTGCATTATCACCACTGGAACCTCAAGGAGCGCTTTCCACGTCCTCTAAGGCAGTGGTTCCGACCCTGTCCTGGAGGACCACCAGGCCAATCGGGTTTTCAGGATAGCCCTAATGAATATGCATGGAGCAGATTTGCATGCCTGTCACATCCATTATATGCAAAACTCTCTCATACATATTCATTAGGGCTAGCCTGAAAACCAGATTGGCCTGGTGGTCCTCCAGGACAGGGTTGGGAACCACTGCTCTAAGGCACATCACAGAACGAGCTATGATATGTTACTATCTATGCAATTTTAAGATGCAAACAGCAGTCACTCTCTTGCGTATCTTGGTGTCATTTACAGAAAAGGCAAAAATTTCCTGCTAACCCTTTAGCAATGTCACTCACAAATATATTGAATGGAATCGGCCCCAGTATCAATCCTTGAGGACTCCACCACTCACCTTCCTTTCCTCCAAGTAAGTTCCATTTACCACCACTTTTGTCTCTCATTGAACCAGTTGCTAATTCCGTTCACTACTAGGGGTCCTAATTCCAGGTCACCGAGTTTATTTATTAGCCTTCTATGAGGAACTATATCAAAGGTTTTGCTGAAATCCAAATAGACCACTTCTAGTGGGTATCTTTGATCCAATTCTTTGGTTACCCAGTCAAAAAAAGCCAGAGGCATTAGAAAACTATGAAAGGCAGACCTGCCCATTTTGCAGTTCTCCTGCACTCCCGCTGGGTAATCACAGTCTCCCACTGAGTGGCTTCCAGTCCCATAGCAGCAGGAGATGATGTTTTATGAAGGCGATTCCTGGTCACATGGGATGGGGAGGCCATTTCTGCTGCCAACTGGCTGTGCCAGGGGTGGAGCAATGGTCATGGCTGGGTGGAGCAGTGGACGTAGTGGGGCAGACCCCAAATTTCCCGCTGAGTAGGTCATCCACCTTGGCAGCTTTGGAGAGGTGCTTAAATCTTTGAATTTTCCTTAATCTCCATTGACCTCACCATTAAAGATGTTAAGAAAATACTTCAAGTCCTGAAAATATCTATAGATACTGTGTTGCCTGTTATTAAGGCTTATTATATTGCCCAGGCTTTAGTAGTGGTGGGAAGAAAGATTGGAACACCTGCAAATTCCTAGAGAGTTCTGGAAATGCAATAACTAAAGCTACTTTAATTGACATGTTTGTCTTGGATCCAGACCAAGTTTGGCTCTTTCGTTTATATATCTGCTGTGAAGATCAGATGTTTTTGGGTCAAAATATCTTGGTATTTTCTGATCTCTCCAGGGCTATGCAGCTGAGAAGAAAAGCATTTTTGACTTATAAATCTCAAGTAGTTGCCTTGGAAGGAACTTATTTCTTTAAAAATGTGTTTTAAAGCTTGGGAGTAAAACTTTTGTGTACTTTGTTCTAACTCATTTAATGCCTCCTGCGCCAGTTCTAATGTCTTCTCTTATTTCTGGTGCTGGCCCTTCTGAATAGTTTAGTTTTGTGTAATTTATGTAACACTCGTATTATCCCTCTGGAAGAAAATTTCCTTGATTATAGATGTTTGAGATCTACTCATCTACTTTCCTTTGCTTCAGATTCTTTTTACCTATTTCATGGGGTTAAATAAACATATCCTTTCTAACTCTAACATACCAAGAGCGGGGAAGTGGGGAAAGTCCACCCTGCATGCAGGCAGCCATTGACTCCACCGCCCTCTACCCTCTCTGATGTCAATTTCCTGTTCCAGGACAGGGGACCAGCAGAGCCAACAGCTAAATGCATACAGATAGTGGCCCCTCCATGCACTCCCTCCCCTACATTGCCTGGAGGAGGAGAGGTGCTTCAGCCAGAAGAGGGAGTACTTCACTCTGGGTGGCTGCTAAGCCAGATATGCCACTGCTTCCTAATTTTGTTTTATTTATTTATTTAATATCTGTGTTCAAGTGTATACTTGAGTTGTAATAAAAATTAAGCATAAATAAAAATTTTTGTAAAAAAAAAAAAAAAGAGATGAAAGGCAGAAGCAGATTGGACTAAAGAAAGAAAAATGTAGAAACTAACTGCAATCAGGCTTGCTGTTCATGTCTGAAGAAATACAGGAGGCCTATTGCTATCCAGGAAGCTACAATTCTTCTTTCATATACTGTTACAGATAAATAAAAAAAGGAAGTCCAGGTTGCTCCATCGTTCCGGATATTCTGAAAACCATTGCAAAGCTGGTTAATGTACTTATGCAATACATACATGGTTCCAAAACATGGCTCACAAGATGTTTAATCCACAGCATCTCAAACATAGAGAAAACAGATCTTTTTAAACAAAATCCAACCCACAATTATAATATTCCAAGCAAAATAGGGTTAATTGGAAATATAAATGTCCATTAAACTAAATATAATGTATTTAGCTCACAACGAGGCTTCAAAAATTTTTTTATTATTTAATTAGATGCAAATTCATCTTTTTCTTTCTATAACATAACAAACCCCATCAAGACAACCCTCAAGTGGTCAAATGAGAGGCAGGTATATCATACATTGGTATAAATGATTATTGTTTGGAAAAAGGGACAGAATGTGGACTTGTGATAATGTACGTTATGCAATGAAAACTGTCAGCAATGTATGATATACCTGCCTCCCATTTGACCACTTGAGGGTTGTCTTGATGGGAGTTTATTATGTTATAGAAAGAAAAAAGATGAATTTGCAATTAATTAAATAATAAAAAAATGTTGGAGGCTTGTTGTGAGCTAAATACATTATACTTAGTTGAATGGACATTTATATTTCCCATTAACCCTATTTTGCTTGGAATAATCCACAGCATCTAGCAGGGAGCAGTGGATGTTGAATTTCTCAGACAAAGATAAATGCAATTTTAGGAACATCTGTGTAGTCTCAGGCCACAGAGGAAGGAGGCAGGAGGCAATGAGATAAACAGAGAAAATATCGGAGTAGGGTTACTATATGGCTCCAGAACAAGGAGGATGAATTGAGACATCTGGATTTTACTTCCATTGCTTTCAATGGAAGTAAAACTTGGATGTCTCCATCCATCTTCCTTTCTCTAGGCCTCACTGTTGCTCGATGCAGATGTAAAATGGTGTGCTAGTCCACATTTAAAGGTAATACATAGAAATAAAACAAAACATAAAGGAAATAATGTGATACCTTTTTTATTGGACTAATTTAATGCATTTTTTTGATTAGCTTACATTACATTAGTGATTTTTATTCCGCTATTACCTTGTGGTTCAAGGCGGATTACAGAAGAGGATTTCTGGACATATCCAGAGATGTTACAGAGTAGAGCGGGTTGCTTCAGAGGATTGAAATGTTTCATAAGGTGTTAGTTAAAGGTAACGCTACTTCAGATCAGAAATAAGAAAATGTTGACAAATATAAGTGTATATATACTGTATATATATGTATATATATATATATATATATATATATATATATATATATATATATACACTCTTTTTTATATATATATATATATATATATATATATATATAAAAGAAACAAAAGCATTCCAATAGCAGTTTCACAGGAAGAGGGAAGTTGTGCCTAAGGTGTGAAACAAGGAGGGCAGGGTGGGTGAGAGATAGGGTTACCAGGTTTTCCCGAAGGAAAATCTGGACCCATGGCCCCGCCCCCAGTCCGCTCAGTTCCACCCACGATCCACCCCATCCCAGCCCTGACCCCACCCCCTTACCCTGTTGTGCATCAGGACGGCATCCGCACATGCGTGAATGTGACTCGATGACATTGTGCGCATGCGATGCAGTGACATCCGCGTTTTTGTGGATGCTGTCCCGATGTCAGAAGCTTTTCAAAACCTGGACAAAGTGCCGTGTTTTGATTAGCCATACGGACCCCTCAAAAGGGAAATCCGGACATCTGCTAACCCTAGTGAGAGAGAAATGGGTGAGTGAGAAGAAGTGACACACCAGTATAATTTTATGGTTAACATTTATTGTACTTCATCTACTAAACTCAATAAAATTTTTGGAAATGAAAAAAGTAATGTGATCAAGAAGCAATATCTTTCTTAAGACCTGTCTGGTGGATGTCAAAATATTTTATCACTTTGATTTGAAAGGCCTGGATTGTCTTAAAATTTCCTTTTCCTATTCTTATCATTAAATCATTGATGCAGTGTTCTGGTTTTCTGAAGTGTTTTCCCACAGAGGTAACATCCTGGTTGGTACTACAAGTTTAATATGATATCTGTATAGATCAGTGGTCTTAAACTCGCGGCCTGGGGGCCACATGCGGCCCGCCAAGTACTATTTTGAGGCCCTCGGTATGTTTATCATAATCACAAAAGTAAAATAAAACCGTTTCTTGATTATATGTCTCTTTAGCTATAAATTAAATATTATTATTGAGACTTAGGGCTCCTTTTACGAAGGCACGTTAGGGCCTTAACGCACAGAATAGCGCACGCTAAAATGCCGTACACGCTAGCTGCTACTGCCTTCTCTTGATCAGGCGGTAGTTTTTCAGCTAGCGTGCACTATAGCGCGCGCTAATCCGGTGCGTGTATTAAAAAACACTAGCGCACCTTCGTAAAAGGAGCCCTTAGCCAAAAGAAAAGGTTTATATACTATAAAGAGTTTTTACCTCATGCAAAATTGTCATTTCTGTAATAAAACATTAACTATTTTTTCTGGGGCCCTCCAAGTACCTACAAATCCAAAATATGGCCCCGCATAAGGTTTGAGTTTGAGACCACTGGTGTAGATTGATTCTAGTGCAGTGCGGGTGGAAATGCATGTCTGGCAACTGCTTCTAGTGAATGCCAGGCTCAACACAAGCAGAGCACATGAGCTGTCTACTTGTGTCGAAACAGTCTTCCTTGGAATCTTTTTCTCTTTTAGCACTTTAGGAGGTCTTTTTAGAAAGTTTGCACAACATTTGCATGTGTAAAGACTGGTTTTACCAAAGAAACAAGTCAATGTGTCCAAGAAGCAATTTTTGAAAAGCTGTTGTTTACACGAAGGGGGTAATTCTTTATAGATCACCTCAAGTTAGGTACCAGGGTGATGCACATCATGTGGGAATTCTATAGTGGCAATTGTGCTTGCAATCACCATTACACTAGAATTCTAAAAGTTCACATTTATGTGAGTAACTTTAGGTGCGAGCACCTATGCCTTGATCAATGGCTGGTGTAAATGGGAAAGGGATTGGGCTTATACGAGTATACCGCCTTTTTGTAGTTTTACAACTACACAAAGAAGTTTACATACAGGTACTTCAAGCATTTTCTCTATCTGTTCCAGTGGGCTCACAATCTATCTAATGCACATATCTATTAGTATTCTGTAAGATGTGCACATTATTGCTGGGCACAGCTCTGACCCACTCATGCCCCTCCCAGGTCTATGCCCCCTTGCAGCTGTGTGCATAATCTGCATAATCTCGAATAAGGGCAGCTATGTACGTATCAGTGCCAACTAAAGTCAATAACTGGTCATCATATTAAATTCTGCAGATAATTAACAGTATTCTGTAGTATCTCAGTAATGGCTGCCTTTCTCCCCTCTCTCCTGCACCTGGATCTGGCATTCTTGTAGGCAACTACCAGCAAGTAGGTATGGTTAAGGATGGATCTGGGGAGGATCTAGGGTGTGGTATGATTTGGGCGCATTCATTTAGGCCAAGAAAAGCCTGGTCTAAATGGCAGTGCGCCTAAGAATTCAACACCTATTGGTGTCTGACTGCTTCGATGTTGCTAGGCCCGATTCTATAAACGGCACCTAGCGGATGATTGACGTTCACACTCAATGGTACCTATGAGTTAGGCCCCATTATCAGGGCCTTTGAACCTTATCCTTTTTGCTGCTCTTTTTTCCCCTCTGGTTTCCAAACAGAATATATCTACTGCATAAAATCTAGATGACAGATTTACACCTACTCTGAGGCATAGGTGCCAGCTAAGTACTTGTCTAGACCTGGGGTCTGGAGGAAGCGAGAGAAAATTGTACTTCTCTCTGTCTGGCACTGTACACCAGCTCAAAACTCTAAGACAGTTTTGTAGCCTTGCACTTTTAATTAACTCCCCTTGGATATCTAGGTTTATAACTTCTGTTATATTGGTATGTTTAAGTGGCGCTGCTCACATGCATAGGTTGCAAATCACTGTTTACAAATTCAAAACTCAAAGATGCCGTTTAAAATTTTTTTTTTCCATTTTAGAACATAATTACTTTATACAATGGCTGTTCCCACTGGGAATGCTGCAAAGTGAATGGCTTACAGGTATTTCACTACAGGCTCCGTGTTTAGCGTGCTTTTTGTAAAACTATAAACTGTGAATGCCCAGACTTAGATGCCCCTTTTTCTACCTACACAACCAATGCAACGTGTGTCTTCACTTGCACTTTAATTTTTAGCTTATTATAAAATTGTATAATGCATTAGGAAACTGTATATGCCAGTCTTTAACTCTCTTTTTAAAAAAAAAAAAAAATTCTTTATTCATTTTCAAATTTACAATAAGTGTAATAATATAGCCAAACAAATTAACAATAAAAATAACCCTTAATAATCATCAATGGTACAAATAATATGCTCTTATCTCCCACCCTTCCCACCCTTTCTTATCATATAATCAATACCTTATAAAATATGTAACTCTCTAAGAAAAAAACAAAACACATTCAGTCTTTGTTGGGTCACTGCCTTTTAATTCTATGATTTTTAATTGCTATCCCAAGTCTCACTGTTCTATTTTTCCATCTGATAGTACTTGTTTCTTTTCTTCTACCCTATTCCATGCTAAAGGCTGCCAAAATTTCAGCTTTGGTTTCAGCACTGAAACTGACCTGAAATCTGTGTTCAGATTTCAGCCAAAATTGCTCCCTAAACCAGACTTCCCCCAATGAAAGAAAATTCTTCCCCCACCCGGCCAACCTCCAGCATCATTCTCCTCCTGACTGCCACCCACAGACCTTCCTTGGGCCTACCTTCTAAAAGCCCTGGTTATCTAATGGCTTCTTTGGAGTAAGAGTGTCCTAAGTTGCTCCTGCCCCCGCTGGCTGTATTGTAAAAATGGCATTTGTGATTTCCCAAAGCATCCTCACAAGGCTGCCATGGGAGGTCACAGCCACCATTTTGAGAATGGAAATGGCATGAACAAGAGTGACTGGGGATTGTTTTTGCTCAGTTCATATCACAAAATGGTGGCTGTGACCTCCTGTGATAGTCTCATGAAGCTGCTGCAAGAAGTCACAGTCACCATTTTTACAATTAAGTCAGTGGGGGAAGGAGCAACTGGGAATGCCCACTCTTTCTACCTCCAGCACTGTTATCTACAAAATGGCCATGCCCTTCCCTGCACAGTGGGATGCACAGTGGGCAGGGCTAGTCTACCTTATAAACACATATTTTATATAGCGCATATGTGCAGGGGTGAGAGGTACATATGGGTGAAGCTTTGACTTGCATATGTAATTTATAGATTTCTGTAAGTTATACACATTTCTGGCACTTAGGCATAAACACACCAGCTCTATGTCTGGCATTAGTGCTCACTTCTGTTGAGGATGTATATACCAGTTCTATAAAGGAAAATAGAACTGCTCTTAAAGGGCTAATGACCAGTCCAAATGCTTGTCAACTAAGCCAGATAAGGATCAGAGCTAACACATAATACCTCTGTCTTATCTGGCTTATTGAAAACAACTTGGTCTTCAATCTAATTGTACAGAAAACAGATATTGGCTATAAATAGTAGCAAATGAATATCACCAGTATATATTTTAAACAAAACTCCCTATTGCTTTAACAATACAGTTAGGCCTGGATTCGATAAACGGCGCCAGTAGGGCGCCTAAGCTCATTAAAAAACACCATTTAAATGTTGATTTTCACTGATTTTCTTGGCACCTACTGGAGCCTAAAAAAAAAAATAAAAATTCAGGGCCGGAATCATGCTTCATTAGGTACTTTACAGCGCCTAACGCCATTGTGGTATGGCTAACCCCGGAAGTGGCATTAGATGGCATAAAAAGCCTACAGAAGCACAATTCACATCAAAGGTAGGCGCTGGAAATGTAGGCCTGGAAAACCCTGATCTAAATTTCTGGTTCTTTGCCAGAGGCGTGATTCTCTAACCAGCGCCATCATGTGATTGACATACAATTGGTGGCCACTTTTAAGGTGTCTGCTGACAATGGTGCCGGCTACACATACACATTGAAAAACACTAAATATAGAGTCAACTGCCACCGAAAGTGTCTGAAAGCTTTTGGCCAAAACTAAAACAGCAGCTGAAGCTGAAACTTCAAGTTTGGTTCTATGAAAATGAACCAGTGAGGGCCACTAGGGATTGTCAGAGCTTGCAGTCTGCATTTTCCTGCTTAGCCCACAGTATCAAAGCCAGAATATAATAATGAAAGACCAGATTTTACCTCCAAGCAAAATAGCCTCCTGTGACGGGAGATACCCTCTGTCACCAGGATTCCCCAGCAACAGGAAAGAAGCTGCCCTAAGAATCCACTATCAGTATGGGGCTCATAATAATTTTTTTAAAAAGTTCAAAATGTGGCCTAAGTCGGTACTTGGACGATCAAAAAGACAGATCGTCCAAGCACCGATAATGAAAGCTGGTTTTAGATATATCTAAAACCAGTTTAGGCCTTTACCCTGCCTCTGAATGCCTAGAGCGAAAAGAGGCTTTTTGGACAAAGGAAAAGGGTGGGAGGTCAGCCGACCTAGACTTAGTCGTCTGGCAGCCATAACCAAAAAGGGCTGACAGGTTGCCAGACAGAACTTATACGTTTTGACTTAGATCAAGTCAAAACAAGTATAAGTTCTGAATAGGGGCCAATCTCTCCTGCTGACACCACCTCCCCCCCAAACTGGCATGAACCAGCAGGAGAGATGCCAAATCTCTCCTGCCAACACCCCACCCCCTGTGAATACCAGCAGGAGGGAGCCAAGGCCCTCCTTCCGAAGGCACACCTCTACCCCCAGCCCATGAATATCGGCAGAAGGGAGCTCAAGCCCTCCTGCTGAAGGCGCACCCCCAACCCACCCAAATACGTAAGAGCTACAAACTAGAATTCTGCTGAAGTATGTGGAACATCAGATATTTTCTGTGGTCTGGTAAAATGGGAATGTGAAGATATGCTTCCGTAAGGTCCAGAGAGACAAGAAAGTCTCTCTGAAAGACTGAATGGGTCATCTCCATGTGGAAATGAGGGACCTTAAAAAATGCATTTACTACTTTGAGATCCAAAATGGGCCTCCAGTCTTCTGTGCCTTTCTTTGGCACAATGAAGTATCTGGAGTATCTGCATGAGCATGAATTGTCATCAGGAACAAGTTCTATAGCTTGAATGTCCAGAAGTGGCTTCTCCAGATGCTCTGCAGGAGAGTCCAGGAACAAATCCATGGGAGCGTGATAAAACTCGATCTTGTGACCCTCCTGAATGTTATCCAGCACCCATTAATCTGAGGAAATTTTCTCCCACTTCCCCAGAAATGCCAACAGCTCCCCCCCCCCCCCCAATAAATGGAAGTGGAGCCGGCAACCTGGCATTATTGGGTCTTCTTGGAAGGTGGGTTGAAGTGAACTTCAGAGGACTGCTGATGCCTGGAGCTGCTAAAATGCTGCCTGTATCCATGGAGGGACCTCCGAGCAAAGGGACCTGGGTTGTATTGCTGAGAACGGCGGGAGGCATGAAAATTACTTCTACTTTTGCCAGAGGTTCAGTGAGGTCTATTCTTCAGCAGAGGCTTAGGGCAGCGAACCGCCACACTGGCCATAAGATCATCAAGGCCCTTAACGAACAGCATCTGCCCCTTAAATGGCAGTCTGCTCAAGATAGCCTTGGATGCTGAATTGCCCGCCCACTGCCGGATCCAGAGCATCTTGAGAGCAGAGACTGCATAAGCCAACACCTTGCTCATGACCCTAAGATCGTAGAGGGCATCCACCACATAATTCATCCTTTCCAGCACAAGATGGAGGCAAGCATCCTCCTCCGCTGAGGGAGTCCAACAGTCTGGTGTGACAGGCCCAAGCAGCAAAGGAAGCTGTTGCAGCAGCCTTGATCCCCAGAGCAAGAGCTTCAGATTGCTGCTTGAGAATCATGTCCACCCTATGATCCTGAGAATTCTTGAGCATGACACCCCCTTCACTTGTGAGGGCTGTACACTTTGTGACTTGAGCCACCGCCGAATCCACCTTCGGCTGGTCAAAGAGCTGCTGGAACCCAGGTGCCATGAGATAAAGTCCTAGGCCTGCCCAAAGCACACCTCTTTATTATTTGGATGAACTGCGGTGTGAAACATCCAAATTCTGGCTTTCCAAATCAGGATTTGGACATTTTTAACAGATGAAAATTTTTTTATGGCATTTGTAAAGGCTTCTGTCTGCTTTGAAAATGAGCACCATGGTGATTTAGCGGAAACCGAAAACATGGCCAAAATTTATAAATTACCTTTCAGCTGAAACTGAAACTGTCAGCCTCTGATTTTAAAGCAATTCTAACTCACATATCCACAGTTCTAAATGGGGTACAATAAAACATATGTAAAAATAAGACATAGTAAAAAAAAAAAATCCTTATACCAATAATAACCATGTGTCTCCTCCCCATGCTGTCCAAGGTACTCAATATCATTGGGTTTATTGCCAATTAAGTACCAAATGCTTGAGAAAACAAAGGGCAGGATGTACAAACACTCAGACACCACTGTAAAAAATACCATAGTGGGAGTAATTTGTTTTTACAGAGTGATGCTCAGCAAAATAGCTCGCAAGTTATATGCATGCTATTCTGTCGGAGCAGCACGGGTAAAAGAGGAAACAGTGCCTGGTGCTTGCTCAGATGAGCAATCGCTATGCACAGCTCCTTCCTCCATCCTTCCTGTCAAACTTCTGTCATGCTGTTACTCTCCTTCTGGCTCAGCTGACCGGACTTCCCCTGCCATAATCAACTGAACCAGCAGGGAGTAACCCCCTCCTCCATTACTTCCTCCCGCAAGCCCCTGACACATAACATAAAATAAAGACTCCCTTCCCACCCTCAACAGCCCCCATCTATACCTTTAGTTGAAATCGGCAGAACACCCAATCCCAACTACCTCTGGACCCACCTCTTCAAAATGGCGGCTCTGCCCTTCCAAGTGCATCCTGAGATGCATTGGGAGGGGCCTAAGGTCCTGATTGGCTCAGCTGCAAAGGACCTTTTGGTTTTATTTTAATGGGCCCAGCTGTTGCGCATATGTTGTGTGCTCAAACAACACATGAACAACAGCTATCGGCAGCTTCAGAGCTGCCAATAAATTACGGCCCCGATTTGTCATTAAAGGGGTAGGGGCACGTTTCCTTTAGTGCATCTCAAGGAAAGCTCAGAATACTAATGAGCTCCTTCTAATGCATTTGCATAAGGTTCCCGATGGCTGCTATAACGATTGGTAGCAGCCACGGAGAATCATTTTGTACATCGGGAACACAACTTCCGTGCCATTAAAAGTGCTTTAATGACTCTTACTGTCACGGAAAGCTTTTTGTGCATTGGAGCCAAAACCTTTTACCGGCTTTCTGAAAGTGAGAATTCAGTAGACTTCTGGCTGCAGATAGCAGATCATTCCATTCAAAAGGAGCACAAAGGCTAAGTAGCCTGTTTATCTCTGCCCGATAATTTGCAGCAGGTAATTGTCACATCTTTGTGCCAGCTGATTATAGAGTTCTAACTGGTGGATAAAAACCTCAGGGATGCTATAAATAATAAGATGCTTCAACCCGAGTCTAAACTGACCCATCTTGACTCTTTGTCTTTAATAATCACCTTCTGAAAATGAGCATTCAAATAAGGAATCAAGCTATCTTAATGCACCTCCCAAATTGCTATTCTCTCAAAATGAGCTATTAGGCAATTTTTAACTTGGGGCCATTTTGGATCCAATGAGCTGAAGGACAGCTGCCAAATATCTTCCCTTGTGAGGTCACGACACTGCTGACCAGTGTGTGTCAATGACATATATTCCACCAACCCACCTTCAAACTATTTATTGGGTATATCCTTAGGAGACGGACATTTTCAAATGCATTCTCTTCACCTACTAAGAAATGCCTTGTCCTTCAAGCATGTGGCTCTTCTTCCCATCTATTTTCCCCTTTCTATCTTGAACTTGTTAGGCATAAAATATATATCTAATATAATAAAACGGTAAGCCGCGCATGCGCACTTCCTATGCGTGCGTCCGTTTTCCGTGAGCTGTAGCACACATAGGAAGTGCGCATGCGTGGCTTACGGTCTGGCCTCACGCGAGGCAAGACAAGTGGCATGCGCGCCCTTCCCTGCTCTCCACCGCTGCCGGCCGCTAGCACCCCCTGCCCTCTCCGTCACCTCCCGGCTCCAGCGGCGTAGGCAGCACTATAAACACGCTGCTTTGCGCCCTTCTCTGCCGATTTCCTCTGCCGCGTCTCTGAAGACATCATCGGAGACAGACGCAGCAGAGGAAATCGCCAGTAGAAGGCTGTGAAGCAGCGTGTTTAAAGTGCTGCCTACGCGGCTGGAGTCCAGAGGTTTGTCGGCGGTGGGAGGGTCAGGAGCAGGCCGGATCGACAACAGCAGTAAAAAAAGGGGGAGGGACCGAACGGAGCAGGGAAGATAAGGTAAGAAAAGGGAAAGGGGGAGTGGGGGAAAATGCTGCTACTGCTTCTACACAGGAAAGGGGGGGATAGGAGGGAAATGCTGTTGCTGCTGCATAGGGAAGTGGGATGGAAATGCTGCTGCAGAGGGAAATGGGGAAAAATGACAGACAGACAGCGGGAGGGAGACAGAAAGAAAGAAAGACACAGGGCCAGGGAGAGGGACAGAAAGACAGACAGAGAAAGGGGGCCAGAGAGAGAGTCAGCAGGAGAGGGAAAGGGGGCTGCTTTGGGGAGAGGGGTGTGCTTGGGCCAAACAGCTTTGCTCTGGGGGGGAAGACAGAAGGGAGAGACAGGGAGAGGGATAGGGGGCTGCTTTGGGGGGAGGGGTGTGCTGGGGGGGAGACAGAAGGGGCCATGGAGAGATAGGGAAAGGGGACAGACAGCTTTGCTCTGGGGGGAAGACAGAAGAGGGCTATAGAGAGACATTTGGGGGGGAGGTGGGTGCTGGGAGCAGACAGCTTTGCTCGGGGGGGGGGGGGGAGGGGGAGACAGAAGGATACAGACAGCGGCCAAGGAGAGAGAGATAAAGAAACACAGACAGACACATCTATTCTAGCACCTGTTAATGTAACGGGCTTAAAGACCGGTATAAATATAAAAAGCCAGAATGATGATGAGGGCTGCTATTGGCCCCTAGGCTTTGCATTGAAAACCAGTGCATTAGGGTTAACAAACACAGCTGAAATGTCCAGCGTCACAAGTAATGCTGAGCCAAGATACTGGTCCAAGTGCAGACAAAACCAATCAGAGATTAACAATGCCAAAGGCATTCTGAAACAGGTCCAAGACAAAGTATTCATCCAGAAAATCCACTAGTTAAAACAAAGCATGATTTTAATTGAGGCATTTTAGGCACAGAATGAGAGCTGTCAGGATCCAACATATCCCGGGTAGATTAACCAATCTAAGAAAAAAAGAGGAGTACAAATGTCTTTTAACAATCTAGCAACCCAAAATGTGCAAGGATCCAAAATACAGCCCTAAATGAGTATGTCTAAAATGCGTCCTCTTTATTTTTTTGGGAACATGAACGTCGCTTTTATTGACAAGACCTAGAAACCTGTAACAAGCAAGATGCCAGCTGTGGAAACCCTGAGAGAACATCATTTCTATTGGTTTAGCATCATAATATGCAAAGGCAATGCTTAGACATGTTTCCAACTGACAGAGAAAAATGTGCCAAAAAGAAAAAAAGTCATGCAACAAGATTATTGGAATCCTTGCAGTCTGAAATAAGGTATCACAAACTCAGGAAAAGCAAATGAATCTGATACATCATAATACCGTTTCTCTAAATCCAGGAAAAAGACTTAAGAACAACCCCTGGAAAACATCACATCTTTCTGATTCACACTGATGACACAGATGTACATAAGAACATAAGAACTGCCGCTGCTGGGTCAGACCAGTGGTCCATCGTACCAGCAATCCGCTCACGCAGTGGCCATTAGGTCAAAGACCAGTGCTCTAAATGAGTCCAGCCTCACCTGCATATGCTCCAGTTTAGCAGGAACTTGTCCAACTTTGTCTTGAGTCCCTGGAGGGTGTTTCCTCCTATAACAGACTCCAAAAGAGCGTTCCAGTTTTCTACCACTCTCTGGGTGAAGAAGAACTTCCTTACGTTTGTACGGAATTTATCCATTTTCAACTTTAGAGAGTGCCCTCTCGTTCTCCCTACCTACAAGTGGGAACTTCAATAGCTTGGCCTGCTGACATCACTGATTCTTTCATTTGGAGAGCAAACAAACAAAAAAGATGCAAACTAGGGCTGTACCAAATATTTGTATTCACTACATTACATTATAGAGAGCTTTTAGCCTGCAAATACCACAAATAGTTCATTGTGGGCTACAAAAATAAGAACAAATTGAACTAATTGAACCAATAATCCAAGAGCCACAAAATAAAACATCATAAAATCACTATTCGTCTAGTGAAACACATTTTCCAGAACAAAAAGTCTTAAGAATCTGTTTAAACTTCCGATAGTACTTTATCTTTCGAATATGTAACTGTAATATGTTCCAAAAAGAAGCTGCTTGGTAAGAGAAAGAAGACCTATATATCACCTCTTAACATCATCCTATGCCCTCTCATTTGAAAGGGAGCTCCAGAATGAACGGGCATAGAATGAAATTAAAAGGTGATCAGCTCAGGAGTAGTGCTGCCTGATTTCTGATTCAAATCGATTCACTGATTCACTTCGGGTGAATTGATTCGAATCAATTCTTTTTTTAAAAAATTGGCCTCGCCGATTCTGTGACCAATTCTCCTCCTTGTGTCTATAGGTCTCCTAAAGCATGAACAGTAGCGCTGCCTCTTGCTGGCCATCCGCTGCCGCTCCTGCTTTAGGGGGAGGGTCAGTCGGGAAGTGCTGCAGTGCTTAGGCGCTCTTTGCAGCGTCCTCTAGCTTCCCCCTAGCCTCCTGCTCTTACTTTCAGATAATTACAGCAGCCTGCAGAGAGGATCGCTGGTGCTGTAATGATCCTTGCAGGCTGCCGTCGTCCTCAGCAGCACGTTCCCTCTGCTGCGATCCTGCCCCTGATGTCAGAGGAGGGGCAGGACCTAGGTAGAGGGAACGTGCCATCTACTGGGCTACTCAGAATTGGCACCATCTACTGAACTACTTTTATACCCCTGAGGAAGGCCCTTGTGGCCGAAACATGGACCGTGTTGGGGTCTAGTATATGCTCTATTACCAAGGACTTTACATGCCTATCATGTTTTGTTTTATTTATATGTATACAAGTGCAAATTTTATTTGAAATTTAATATATTAAATAAACGTGTTTGTCTACACAGTGGCTTGACCTGTGTCCCTTCCCCACTTCCTTTTTTGTTTCTATTGTTTACCCGTGGGGTTGTATTTTCCTTTGTATTGTACGATACTGACTACAGAATACCATGGGAACAAAGTTTGTCCCTGTCCCTGCCGGTACTGTCCCCATTTCCACCCTGTCCCTAGAGGCCCGACATGTCCCTAGAGGTTCTGTCCCCATTCCATCCCCGCAGGCTCAGTCTCTGTCCCTGCCCTCTGTCATCATTTGCACAAGCATTGAATACTTATGATTTTATATTTAAATCTTTTCATTAAAGTATAAAAAAGGATAATATTCTGTATAACTGTTTATAAATCACAAATAGAGTCTTACATTTCAATCTGTTTTTGATCCACAGTGATTCCGTGTAGAAAATTGTAGGATACAAGAATTGTATTGCATTGTATTGTACAACCTTCCCAAAGATTCAGGTCCCGATGCTCAAAACTTACTGTGCCTTTAACTTTCACAGATAAACCAGTTCTAACCAGTTTAGTATACAAGCATTTTAGCTTCCAATGTACAAAATGGCTCTGCATGGTCTTTTCCATGCCTTGTAGCACGGCAGTATCGGAGAGACTACAAAAAAAAAACACCTCAAAAAAGACCACAGTAAGCAGTTTTAATAATCCGCTTTTAAAATACATGCACACTAAACCGGCTTGAACTGGTTTAGCGAGCATGTTAAAGGCAGATTTTAGTTAAGAGAATTTGCCCCTCAATGTTTGCATTATACATTCATGGAATTCCTTTGGAGTTTTCTTCTGCAAAAATAAGAACTTCCATGACAGCTTGGAGTTCCACACTTGAAAATTCCACAGCTTTAGCTGACATAGTTCAAGCAGTGTAAGAAAAAAGCATATATATATATCTTACCAGCATTTTCACATTTGCATGGTTTGTTGGTAGTTCTCCGCCACCTCTTATGCGTGCCTAAAACGTAGCTTTTTCTGATGCAGGCGCACGTTTATACCTCTTTCTGTGAACTATTCTGCACGTGTCAAGATGCTTTCTCCAACGACTGATCTGATGGAATTTCCGTGAACCTCATTTGCGTATGAAGTGTTTTGAGCATTGCTCATCGTTTAAAAATTGAAAAATTTTAACGGGGATTTTTGAGCATCGAGTCCTCCGTTGCCTATGTTTTTACATCATCTGGGAAGGTAATTCAATTGTCTTTCAGACATGGGTGTAGAAATTAATCGAAACTGTGTAGTGGATGAACAGGAAAATAAGTACCGTATTTGCCGGCGTATAGGACGACTGGGCGTATAAGACGACCCCCCAACTTTCAGTTAAAAAATAGAGTTTTGTGTTATACTCGCCGTATAAGACGACCCCTTCTTCCGCACACCTTCTCTACCGCCCCGGGTGCAGCACAGCCGGCCAGGTTCCCTTACTTTTGTGGCACTTCCCCGACCGACCGACAACAGTCCCGGTCCGACAAACCTCCCTGCCCTTAACCGCGAATCTAAATTACCTTCTTAAGAAGGTATTTAGATTCGCGGCTACAGGGCAGGGAGGATTGTCGGACCCGGGCTGTTATCAGTCGGTCGGGGAAGTGCCACAAAAGTAAGGGAACCTGGCCGGCTGTGCTGCAACCGGGGCGGGGCGGCCGCCCCTCGAACCGCGAGGCTACTCTCCTTCTCCTTACCTGCCATGCCTGCAGCACAGAGCCGAAAGGAAGTCTTCCCGACGTCAGCGCTGACGTCGGAGGGAGGGAGGGCTTTGTTTAAGAGCCGCGCGACTGAGTACATCCAGCCCCGCAAGTAAGGGCATGTAAACTGTACCCGGCGTATAAGACGACCCCCGACTTTGGGGAGGATTTTAAGGTACTAAAAAGTCGTCTTATACGCCGGCAAATACGGTATCTATTAAATGTTGGAAATGGTCCTTGATGCCAGCAACAATGGAAGAATCTGTTGCAGTAACAGTAAGATGCTTGAGCACCTGGGCACATGACGGAAGAATATTGCAGATGATAGGAATCTGATCTGCAGACAAAACTCATGTTGCCACATCAAAAGCAGACAAGACACAAATGATGTCATTTAACAGTAGTTCATTTGAATTCAAAAGCAGCTTCTACAGGGTTTGGTTTTTGTTTTTAAAATCATTGAATTCAGTTGCCAATTGTCTACGAAATTTTTACATATTGATACTAGTCTCAAGTTTGTATAGAATGACACAAGGACAAAGTTTGTCTCTGCCCACATGGGCTTTCCCCCCATCCCTGGAGGCTTTCCCCATCCCTGCCCCGTGGGCTCTGTCCTCACCCCTTGGATATTCACCGATACCCATCCCCATGTCATTCTCTACTGCAGAATCAATATTCTCCTTTCCCAAAACATGCTGACAGAACCCCCCTCCTCAATATCTTTTACTCAGTCTGTCTCACTCATATCCCCCCTGAAAGCCTTCATTCAGTCCTTCTTGTTTGTGCCCCTCTCCAGCCTTCCCTCAGTCTCTCTTGTGCCTCTCTCATGCCCCCTTTTCAGCTTTCCCCAGTCTCCGTTGTGCTTCTCACTGCTTCAAACCACTTCTCTCATCCCTGCACAGTGATCGGGCTCTGAATATACTTGAGCCACAGGTGCAGGGACGAGGAAGTCTCACATTTCAAATCTTTCCAAACTTCCTTAACTCTCTGCAGCGCGCAGCTCAAGTATATGCAGAGCCCAATTGCCGTGCAGGGCTGAGAGAAGTGGTTTGAGGCAGTGCTGCGGTAGGAAGAAAAAATAAACTGGGGTATGAAATCCCAGATGCCAGGATGAAATTTTTAGGTGCCATGGTGACCTGCCACCCAGGATTTGTCGAGCCCTACTCTATCAAATCCCCCCTCAGTTGTCTCTTCTCCAAGCTGAAGAGCCTTAACTCCTTAAACTTTTCCTCAT
This sequence comes from Geotrypetes seraphini, assembly GCF_902459505.1. Classification (NCBI taxonomy): domain Eukaryota; kingdom Metazoa; phylum Chordata; class Amphibia; order Gymnophiona; family Dermophiidae; genus Geotrypetes; species Geotrypetes seraphini. Next base: position 521,592,085 of record NC_047084.1, on the reverse strand, counting down.
ATGAGAGGCATTGAAGAGGGACTAAACTCTCATCAATAGCACTGTAGGATGCCTATAATTCGGGGGTTGACTTACAAAAATAAAGATGAGAGGGACTAGTGAAAAGAGAGTTATGGGGTGTCAGGTTCCCTCCAGGGAGAAAACTAAACTTATTATAAAATGTTTTCTTCTCTGAAGGGCATACAGAGCTGTATTTCAAGACTGCATTCCAACAGGAAGTACTCATAACCTGGAAGTACTCATAACCTGGGCTGACTAAGATTAAGCACTACTTTACAATACACACAGAGAAAAAAAATTAACTCAGCTAGCATAATCAGGGGTAAATGCACCGTCAGCAACATCAATGTGAAATTGTTCTCACAGATGCTCTCTACCACCACAGATTGATTGTAACATTACCTTTTAAATTGCTGGTCCAAGTGCTTTCTACACCACTACTAATGAAAAAGTACAAATAAAACATCACTTGCTAGATAACTGAAGAGTTTTATTTGGATTTAATTGGTATTATTCTTAAGGACAGCTACTGGGTTATATGTATTCCTATGCACCTGTCCTCTCTAGTGACTTGTTTGAAATTTAGGTACTAGCCTCTATCATATCTCCCCTGAGCCATCTATTCTCTAAGCTGAAGAGTCCTAGCTGCTTTAGTCTTTCCTCATAGGGAAGTTGTCTCATCGCTTTTATCATTTTTGTTGCCCTTCTCTGTACCTTTTCTAATTCAGCTACTCCTCTGTGTTTTTCAGAGTTTCCATAAGAGTGTCCCCTGAGTGTCCTTGATTACGCCGAAACTAGGATCCTTTTTGGGACAACATTTCTGAGCAAAGACTCTGTTATTGGCTGAATAAAGACTCTTATCATTGGTTGAAAAAGATGTCTCCCTTGCCTTTTGTTGGACATTCTCTAGTTCTTACCTCAATAATCCTCTTTCCTATAGAACAGCATACAATTCTTTACGGAAGGGTTAAGACCCTCAGCTTGTGAGTTGCTTGCAGAAGACATCAATCTTTTCTTCTTTTAAAGTATGGAAAAGGTCAAAAACAGACATAAACTGGAAGAAGCACAAGCAACATCAACGCAGGTGCCATAAGGCAGTAAGATGGGCCAAAAGGGACGAGGAAAAAATTGCTAAGGAGGTAAAAAACTTTAAGCCGTTTTTTCGATACATTAAGGGGAAACGACCCGCAAAGGAAGCGGTGGGGCCGTTGGACGACCATGGAATAAAGGGAGTGCTAAAGGAGGACAAAGCCATCGCCAACAAACTGAACACATTTTTTGCGTCTGTGTTTACAGAAGAGGATATACGCAACATACCGGAAGCTGACAGGCTATACCTAGGAAATGAAGATGGGAAACTGACTGGGTTGACGGTCAGTCTAGAAGAGGTATGCAGGCAGATTGACAGGCTTAAAAACGACAAATCCCCTGGACTGGATGGCATCCATCCGAGGGTAATCAAGGAATGGATTAAGCTCGTAAACCAAGGTACCACTGTATATTTATCCTTATGAATCCTGTCAAAGTTGCTCCACGGGATTTTCCTAACTCTGCACAAAACTTCACATTAGTAGGGGCGTGTATTAATTAGCACATCTTTAAAACATTTAGGGCCTCTTTTATAAAGCCACGGTAAATGCACTGAAGCCCATTCAATTCCTATGGGCTTTGGTGCATTTACTGCGGCAGCATCGCTACCGTGGCATTATAGAAGTGACCCCTTAGTCCAGGCACACTCAAGTTAACACTGACCTATGAATTAAAAATTTAACACATGTTGACTGACTTTATTAAGAAGTTTGAAATTAACCAAAGTAAATGTCCAAAATTTAGAAAGGGGGGGACGGGGGAGTCCACAGTAATACAAAATAATCTTTTTTTGTTCATATACACCATGTATTGATTACAAATAATCATGCTTAATATTAAAAGAACACTGAGACAGTTTTACTATCTGCAGTGTCCACAGCACACTGAGAAATACGATGTGTGAAAATGCAGCGTGCTGCTCTGAAGAAGGCACAGGATTGCTTTCTAAGCGCAAGAGTGTCTCATAGCATGAAAGGCAGGGAAGCGGTATTACTTTACAAGGGATATAAGCTGAACTTCACACAAGTTATTCCCCCCCAAACACCTCCACTATTCCAAGAGCGTGATGCACCTCTTTTGCGATTAAATACTAATCCAGCAGAACGTGCCAGGAATAGGCAGAGCAACTGGCTGCCCATACTGTAACTGTAGAAACAACACAAACCAACAGAGGGTCATTTGTGACCTGGCACAGATCCTCTGCTTCTTTTCCTGGCTCAGCTTGCTGGAAACCTTGTTTCTGTTTAGGAAGTAGCCTCTAGCGCTACTGGTAAGCAAACCAGGAAGTATAAACACGCCACAAGTATGGAATGGTTTCCAGGCAGCAGCAACACAACTACATGTGAAATTAGAAATACCTCACATTCTATGTCGAACTAAACATTTTCTTTAAGTAGCAGCAGTACTTCCTGACCATTTCTTTTACAGGGCTCCTTTTCTACATATTCTATTAATTAGGGCACTATTTCCCTCAAGAGAAGACTTTATCATAGAAACATGATGGCAGATAAAGGCCAAATGGCCCATACATGCCATTTTTTAAACATTCACCTTGAACTCTCATACCATTGGGTTAGCATAGTAATCCTGTTATGCACTGCTGTACAGTTATGTATACCCAACTGCCTCCATTATTATTATTCTTTTTTTTTGGGGGGGTGGGGGGAAGTCTGAAGTTTTTTGCTTACAGTAGCTTGTAGTTCCGATTGTTTTAAGGAAATCTATAAGGAGCACAGGACTGCAAGTCTGCTTATGCAGCAAGATGAATTTATTTATTTAGTGTTCTATACTATTCTCCTAGTGGAACTCAGAATGGTTTACACCAATTTATTCAGGCATTCAAGTATTTTTCCCTGTCTGTCCTGGCGGGCTCAAAATGTACCTGGGGCAATGGGGGAATTGAGTGACTTTCCCAGGGTCACTCAATTGAACCCACTGCGCCACACTCTCCCCTCCAGGACAGGACCAGCTTGTCCTTAAAAAAAGGAACCTATTGGCACACCTGCACTACAGATGATGGCCTGAACTCTAATCACCTCTGTAGGTTTGCTCCTCAACTCGTCTTCATTTCACAAACTTCACTTATAGATCATCCAGAGAAAGCAATTAGCTAATCCAGAGGTTAGACTTGGACCTCTGAAATTTCCTTCACTTTTAAACTGCCCAGTCTCTAGTTCAAAAATCCCTATCTTACTTTCTCCCCAGACCTTATTAACTACTGTAATTCTCTGCTTCTTAACTTGATCCATAACTTTCTCCCACATGGAGGTTCATGTCACAGTTCCTCTGTGTACTACTATAAGGCAAACTCAAGAGAGAACACACACGAATACACTAGCAAATGGTAAAGGCAGACACAGAAGGCAAGGAAGAGGCAGACGACATGCACGCACAAGCAAAGGGAAGTGGAAGACGAAGAAGGTAAGGAAAAGCCAGGCACAGGAGTGAGCACACTAGCAAAGAGTACCAGAACTCCTAGAAGGCGGACAAGAATGGAAACTGAAGGAACCCAGAGGATGAGTTTCCCAGTGTACTGCACAGACTGCCCTCGGGGCGGCAGTCGTACATGTGCGAACGGTGTCAGGAACTGAAGAGCTTGAAGAGCGAAGTCAGTCGTCTGAAGCACAGGATCCAGGAGCTGGAGGGACTCTACATCTCAGAAGACCCATTCCAGACAACCGAAGACCCTATGCGAGAGAGGAACATTGAGGAACAAGTCATGGAGCTCGAGAAGTTCATCGAGGATGCCTACAAGAGAGTGGAAGAACAGGAACATCAGCAGCGCAGGAACGAAGAAGACGCACAGAACAGAGGACAAGAACCATCTGACACCACGGTAGAAGGAATCTCGCAGAAAGAAAAGGCAAGATTCTACCAGGGCCTAGAGAGAGAAGAAATGAAGCGTACCAAGGACACGGACCTGCGACCGCAACGAAGGCTGAAAAAAGGAAAATCTGCAATCCTGGTGGGAGACTCCATCCTAAGGCAAGTAGACAGTCACATAGCAGGAGGGAGAGAGGATCGGCTAGTGACCGTCTCCCAGGAGTAAGAACAAAGGACATCGTCAACAGAATTGAAAGAATCCTGGAGGGAGCAGAGGCGGAAGAGACAGCAGTGACAGTCCACGTCAGGACAAATGATGTCACCAGGAGAGACTACAGCAAGAATGCACTTACTGAACAGTTCAAGATCTTAGGGAGGAAGCTGAAGATGAGGACCCAGAGGATAGCCATCTCGGAGATCCTGCCAATACCGAGAGCAGAAGCAAAGAGGCAAATGGAACTACAATTAATTAATGCGTCTTATTAAGGAGATGGTGTGAGGAAGAGGTATTTCTCTTCGTGAGGAACTGGACAACATTCTGGGGCAAGAACAAGCTCTTCAAGAGAGATGAACTACACCTGAGCACGGCAGGAACTAGAAAACTAGCAAATAACTTCAGAAAGGCAATAGAGCAAGCTTTAAACTAAGTAGATGGGGAAAGCCGACAGTCGACCTGATGTCGATAGTTCGGAAATCAGTATCCCAAGAAGATACTGAGTGGGGAAAATGCTGGGAAGACACAAATGACATACAATAGGAGCTGGAAAAAAAACAAGGGAGCCAGACGAAGCGAGAGGAGGATAGGAGCTTACTACAAGGGGAAGTCGAAATGGAACAGGACAGAGGGAAGGAGCAAGAGGAGGACAATAGGAACATACCACAAGGGGAAGACAAAAGAGACAAAAATCAGGAGTCAGCAGATCAGGAAGGGGACAGAAAAAAAAATGAAACGCAAGGGAAAATATCAAGGAAAAGTAAATACCAGGACTTGAACTGCATGTACACTAATGCAAGGAGCCTAAAAAACAAAATGGGGGAATTAGAAGTCATGGCCAAAAATGAGAGCCTAGACATCATAGGGATCACGGAAACATGGTGGAACGAGGAAAATAAATAGGACATTGTACTTCCAGGGTACAAGCTCTACCGAAGAGACAGGACACATCAGAAAGGAGGAGGTATAACACTATACATTAAGGACACCATTCACTCGACCAGTGTGGACGCAGCAGTGACCAATGACCAACTGGAATCACTATGGGTTAAAATACCAGGAATAAACGGAACCGAGATAAAGTTGGGACTGTACTATCGTCTACCTGGGCAAACTGAAGCAAATGATACAGAAATGGAAGCCGAGTTGAGGCAGGAATGCAAGAACACTAACACCATAGTTATGGAAGATTTCAACTATCCCGGGATAGACTGGAGTCTTGGAATTTCAAAATGTACAAAGAAAACGGAGTTCCTGGAGGCTGTATGGGATTGCTTCATGGAACAATTTGTCAAGGAACCAACGAGAGGGTCAGTGATTCTGGATCTAATCCTCAACAGGCTGAAGGGACCTGCAAAAGGAGTGGAAGTAGTGGGACCATTAGGTAACAGTGACCACAACATGATCCAGTTCAAAATGGAAGTAGGATTACCAAAGGGAAAGAGAACTAATGCAACAACGTTTAACTTCAGGAAAGGGAACTATGATGCCATGAGCAAATGGTGAGAAAAAAAACCTCAAAAACAGCTCCAAGAAAACGCAGACTGTGGAGCAAGCCTGGTCCTTATTCAAAGACACGGTAAACGAGGCGCAAAATCTGTATATACCCAGATTTTGAAAAGGATGCAAAAAGAATCAAAAGAAAGACTTGGCATAGATGACCAATGAAGTTAAGCAAGTGATAGGAGACACGAAGAGATCATTTTGGAAGTGGCAAAAGGACAAAACCGAAGAAAACTGGAAAGAGCACAGGAAGCAACAAAAAGAATGTCACCGAGTGGTCAGAAAAGCAAAGAAAGAATACGAAGAGAGTAGCCAAGGAAGCACGAAATTTTAAACCTTTCTTCCAATATGTGAAAGGAAAGTAGCCGGTGAGGGAGGAGGTGGGACCTCTAGATGAGGGAGACAGGAAGGGAGTGGTGAAGGAGGAAAAAGAGGTGGCTGACAGACTAAACATGTTCTTCTCGTCGGTCTTTACAAAAGAAGACACATCCAACGTGCCGGAACCGGAAAAAATCTTCAAGGGGGATCAAGAGGGAAAATTATCATGCATGGAGGTAAGCCTCGAAGACGTTCTCAAGCAGATAGATAGATTAAAATCTGACTAATCTCCGGGCCCAGACGGAATCCACCCAAGAATACTGAAAGAGCTCAGAGATGAAACAGTGGAGTTACTGCGGAAGATTTGTAATCTATCCTTGAGAACAGGGGTAATCCCGGAGGACAGCAAATGTTACACTTATCTTCAAAAAAGGCTCGAGAGGTGATCCAGGGAACTACAGACCGGTGAGCCCGACCTAAGTCCTGGGGAAGATGGCCGAATCATTGTTCAAGGAAAGTATCAATGAGCATTTAGAAAGAAATAATCTGATGAGAACAAGCCAGCATGGTTTCTGTAAAGGAAGATCATGCCAAACGAACCTACTTCATTTCTTTGAGGGGATAAGCGAACAATTGGACAAGGGTAACCCATAGACATCGTATATCTGGATTTCCAAAAAGCCTTCGACAAGGTAACTCATGAGCACCTACTAAGAAAACTGTGGAGCTACGGGGTGGTAGGGGACGTGCACAGATGGATCAGAAATTGGCTGGCGGACAGGAAACAGAGGGTAGGAGTAAAGGGACACTACTCTGGCTGGAAAGGGGTCACAAGTGATGTCCCACAGGGGTCAATGTTGGGACCGCTGCTGTTCAATATATTCATAAATGACCTGGAAACAGGGACAAAGTGTGAAGTTATAAAATTTGCGGATGACATAAAACTCTCCAGCAGGGTCAGAACTGTTGAGGAATGCAAAGATCTACAAAGAGACCTGTACCAACTGAGCGAGTGGGCAGGAAGATGGCAGATGAGCTTCAATGTAGAGAAATGTAAAGTCTTGCATATAGGGAAAGGGAACCCAATGTACAGCTATACGATGGAAGGGAGGGTATTGGCGAAAGGCAACCTAGAAAAAGACTTGGGGTATTGGTGGACAAAACAATGAAGCCGGCGGCGCAATGTGCAGCAGCCTCAAATAAAGCGAACAGAATGTTGGGCATTATCAAAAAGGGTATCACTACCAGAATGAAGAAAGTTATCCTACCACTGTATCGAGCGATGGTGCGCCCGCATCTGGAATACTGCGTCCAATACTGGTCGCCGTACCTTAAGAAGGATATGGTGATACTCGAGAGGGTCCAGAGAAGAGCGACTAGGATGATAAAGGGCATGGAAAACCTTTCGTATGCTGAAAGGCTGGAGAAGCTGGGGCTCTTTATCCCGGAAAAGCAGTGACTTAGGGGGGACATGATAGAGACTTATAAAATCATGAAAAGCATAGAGAAGGTGGAGAGGGACAGATTCTTCAGACTAGCGGGGACAACATAAACAAGAGGGCATTCAGAAAAGTTGAAAGGAGACAGTTTCAAAACGAATGCTAGGAAGTTCTTCTTCACTCAGAGGGTGGTGGACACTTGGAATGCGCTCCCAGAAGAGGTGATAGGACAGAGTACAATATTGGGTTTCAAAAAGGGATTGGATGACTTCCTGAAGGAGAAGGGGCTTGAAGGGTACAGATAGAGGGTAACTATACAGGACACTAAATGAATAGGGAACACATGATTTAGGTAAAGGATCACTTACAGGTCATGGATCTGGGGGGCCGCCGCGGGAGTGGACTGCTGGGCACGATGGACCCCTGGTCTGACCCGGCAGAGACAATGCTTATGTTCTTAGGGCAACTTGAAATAATGTAAATCGATGAACAACAGTCACTGCAAAAGCATATCAGCAACATCAATAACAAAACTGGGCAAAATATTGGTATGGCATGAAATGATTGCAAACCAGAACACTGTACTGGAAAGAAAAATACTCTTGTCATTTTTTTTCTGGGCTGTATTTTGATACTTTATCACCGGCATGCCACGTGCCTTGTAGGCAGAGCATGCATGTCCGTTATAGCCTAATAAAACTACAGCTAGAAGCATCTCTGGGGATCAAAATAGTTGTCCGGTATATCTGAAAGTCCGTTATATGCGAGTTCACTATATCCGATGATTTACTGTATGCTTATAATGGTGCTTGGCCGGGAACAGCAGATCTCGTCTGCTATATGCGAGGTTCCGTTATAAGTGAGTCCGGTATAACGGGATTATACTGTAGTATTTTCCAGTATGCCTTCAAAATTGCTTTCTTCTGGAAAAACACATATACAGACACACAAAACATTTATGGTTTATGTTTTTTCTTTATATCCCGCTTTATACAAAGCGGGTTCCAAAAACATATACATAGTAAAAAAGCACAAAAAAACACACATTACAAAACACATGCATGCAGGCATGGACTTGCCTTAATTGCCTTGTCTTAAATAAAATACACATCAAAAACAGTCCTCCCACTCCTTTACACTCCTTCCAACTTTGTCCCATCACTCATCCTGTCACTGTACATCTGTGGGACTTTATCTACAAGTTTGGTTGGTCCTCTAGTCTCTTATCTATACTTTTTCTTTCGGACCTTTCATTTCACCTCTTGGCTCTAACTATTACCAGTATTACACCAGTAATACTTTCTCTTCTCAACTATTTTCTTGTCTATTGTTTTCTTTTGAGATGTCTTTATACTATCTAAACATTTCAAAAGTCCAAGATTTTTCTTCCCTTTGTTCTTCTAACAACTCCCTCTGCGGTCCACACCAACTCTCTGCGCCAAAAAAACTTGGAATGTTCTTTGATTCATGTTATTCCTTTCAACCTCAAATTCCTATACTGGCCAAGAATGTAACTACATCATTTCCAGTTATGATGGTTGCCAAACACTCCTTCGCACTCTCTTTTGTCTCAATTCTGGTAATTATATTGTGTGATCTTCCTGATTTTATTCATCGTCTCTAATTCCACTGTTCATCTTCTATGCTGCAGATGGGCAGGCTGGATGGGCCATTTGGCCTTTATTTGCCGTCATGTTTTTATATTTCTATGCTATATGCTTTTATTGTTGTACAACCTCTCTTCCACAAGCTTCACTTGCTTCCAGTAAAGCACTGGATTAATTTCAAATGACTTGTTTCTACATCTCAAACAAGCCATGGCCTCATTATCTTCTCACCGTTATGGTGACCACTCCTCTTGCTGCTGGTCAGAAAGCAAGCAAGATGGTGGCTTGAGAGGGCATGCATGGTGTGAGCAAAGCTCATACCTCCATATTCCTCTAACTTTGTACTTTTTCCCATTTTCCCAATGCCAAAAAGAAGAGGAAAGCACCACAGCCATTTTGATTTATGGCAGCAGAGTGTAAAACAGAGCAGCTACGCTATTAGTCATGGTAAGAATGTGATATTTAATCATTTTTTTAGATAGTTAGTGAAGATTTTGAGATGAAAGACTAAACTATTTTGTTTTGATTTCAGTATTTTTCCTGACCCTGAAGAAATAAATAAAACATGCCAGTGAGGGGAAATGCGTTAACAACAATATAAGCTAGGTCATTTACAGAAATATATTTATAAAACGCTCAGATAAAAAGTATAGATTATAAATCATTACCAGGATCGATGAGGATTGCAGCCACGCTGAGTTACATTACTCATGTGGCAGTCTGAGGATTCTTGGTATATTAGGTGATCTATTTGTAATATCTATCTGCTCTTGATCCTACCAAGAGTGTGAACTCTTCCCCCCATGCAATCCGCTAAGAAGATCGACTGTCGGCTCCAGGCGGCTTTCCCGCAGAGGAGAGAATCCTGCATTCACCGTGGGCCTCATCTGGGGCAGCCTCCTTGGAGTGGCTGGGGCACGGGCAGTGTGTCTGGGAGGGAATGCATGGATGGGAGAACATCGCAGGGGAGGAGACATAGGCATCCTGGGACTGTCTGCCAAGTCTCTTCCCTGAAGAAGCCCTTTCTGGAAACGTCATCACTGACGCTGAAACCGTGGATTGAAGACAAAGTTTTATTTTATTTTTCTTTCCAGCTTATGATTTATCTTTAATCTTATCTATTGTTTTGCCTTTTGTCTTTGTTTTGTTCTATTTCTATCATTTAAATTTCTCCAGAATTCTACTGTTCAACGGCTCCCCCTTCTGCTTCTATTCCTTTCTCTCCTCTCTTCTACCTTCCAAAGTATTTAGATCAATGCTGTCTTGTTAAAATGTTTATTTTATTTTTATTTTTCCTCTAACTCTACTTTTCACTTCTCTATTACCCTCCAGGTACTTTAGTTAGATTGTGAGCCTTCGGGACAGTAAGGGAATTTTTCAAGTACCTTTCTTATTTCTAATCTTAATGTATATTTTCTGTAAACCGCTTAGAACCTAACGGATGTAGCGGTATATAAGAAATAAATTACATTACATTACATTACATATTTAACGCTTTCATAAATGCACTTGATGTGAAAAAGAAAAGGAAGGCAACATGTATTCCCTGTCACACCTGTAACCCTTCTTACATGCCTGATAGATCTCTATATAATTTCATTTACTCCATCTGGTGTGATTGCATCGCCTGAGGTGAGAGTGTTGAGAAGGGTACGATTTCCTCTACTTGAGGCTGACATTGTGTTGAATCCAGATGTACAGAGCCCACCTCCGATGCTGGCATCAAAAGGTTCAGACCATGAGTTGCTTCTTGGTCCAGCTTTGGAGGTCGGGCAAGGGCAGTTTTGGCCTGACAAGTCACTGACATGGGCTTCTACTATGCTGGAAACCCAGAACTTTGGAGGTGAAAGTGCTGGAGAAAAAAATGGGACCAGCAGATGCCATGGAGAAGGATTCCACTCAGCTGCAAGCAGTCTTAAGTAAGTCTACATTTCCTCAAATACCTTCCTCAAAGACCAGTGGATGTTATTTTGCAGTCTTTGTGGGATGCTATGGTGGGCATTGAATTGTCTTTGTCTAAAAAAAAAATCTTTTAGCAGTTCTTCAACATTTTACAGCTGAATTATTGGTTTCTACATTGGAACAAAAAGTAGTAACTGTTGATAAATCTGAAATGAAGAGGCACAATAGTCTGGTGAAAGATAATACAGCCTTGCATTGTAGATGAGAAAATCTAGCTAATATCTTAAGACACACTATGATTTATAAATTTTCCAAGAATATCAACTGAACCACCTTTATCCAACGCTAAGAAATATCTTGGTGAGATCTTGAAGGTCCCTAAAAATTCTTACCCTCTAATATCTAAAAACAATTTTGTTCTACCTTTTATAAAGAAAGAACCCACTCAGTTAGTTGAAACCACAGTTTGTAATTTGGATATTTCATATGATTTATTGAATTTAAACTCAAGTTATAGAATCGGAATAGTCTAATATTAATCCAGCAACTTTAACTGTTACCTTTGTATTGGATCCAGATCGTGATTGGGTCTTAAGAGCTTTGACACCGTGACTCATTGTTTCTTGGTTGTAAAGTCAGAGTTTATCCAGCTTGCAATCTGTCTTTATCTCACCTCTATCATCACTAACTCCTCACTCCCACAAAGAAACATTTCTTCATGGATAGCGACATATATACACATTCAAAACATTGTGCAAACCTGCTTTTTCCACTGTGGAACAGTGTGGATGTCATTGCTGGCATTCTCTATATCCCCAAGTAATAAAGAAAAAAAGAAAGTGTCTTAGTTAATTAGTGTCAAATGGTCATGATGATTCAATTACAAATTAGACCTCAAAATCCAAAGGATAAGAACTCAGGAAGTAAAAACTTCACTAAAGAGTATATATCTATCAAAGGTCTGCTCTAGAAAACAAACTAGAGGGTAAAAACTAATACCTTACAGGAGAAAAACACTCTAGCAAAAAAACTGGGCATAAACTAATGTGCTTACACATTCCTTCAGTGACCACTAAACATTAATATACAGAGAGGGGGAACAAAGATTAACTAGAAACATAGAAACATGACAGCAGATAAAGGCCAAATGGCCCATCCAGTTTGCCCATCCACAGTAACCATTATCTCTTTCTCTTTCTGAGAAATCCAACGTGCTTATCCCAGGCCCTCGTGAATTCAGACACAGTCTCTGTTTCCACCACCTCTTCTGGGAGACTGTTCCATGCATCTACCATCCTTTCCGTAAAAAACTGAAGTAGAGAACCCTTCATACTAACATGCTCATACAATAGATGGTTTAGTGTAAATCATTTTTATTGTTGTACAACCAGCAAAAAACATAACAGTACAAAAGCACAACAAAATCAAGAAAAACCAAATCGAGAAACCAAAATTGAGAAAAAAAACCCTACCCTGCCTCCTCCCCTTGTGTAGACTCAACCCAGACCTAAACCCAAGCCCCATAACCTACCAAGCCCTCCTCCCCCTAGAAGAAACAAACAGACCAGATGGACTGCTGAGCAAGCTGTGTTCTTATGCCGCTCAGCAAGCACAATAGATGATTTAATTCACGTATACAAAACTTAACGTTGTAGTACTGTGCAGTCTCCCAGGGACATTTCAACCGATTATAATCCAAAAGCAACTTTTTGGGTCTCTTCAATGTTGTATTCAAATTTCTCAACAAGAGAATACGCAAGTCCTTGTTTCGCAAACCATGCAGCGTCAGGAGACGCCCACCTCCAGTCAAACAACTCTATACCCCATCATTCCATGGCCATTTTGCATGAGGTATTTTAAATGTGTGGCAACATTTATGGATGAAAAGTGATACCTCCTATACACGTCAATTTCTTAAGACATTTATCTCTGCAATTTTCGAAAGTTGCCAAATGTTTTAGGTGTTTTTTCGATTATTGCTGTTAGATTTTGGACATCTTCCAGACTAAATCTAACTTAATATTTATACATCATATCGAAAATGGCCCTCTATATCTGCTAAAAAACAAAAAAACACAAAAACAAAACTTGGAGCATCTCTCACCAGCACTGATTTCATATGTGCATTACACCGATTTCTCTCAAGGAACAACTCTTTGAGTCCATCAGTGCAGAGTTGTCCCTTCACAGCTGTGTGAGGTGCAAAAAACACTCCCTGTCCACTATCTCCCCTGTGATGACTGTGGTACAGTAGGCAGAGCTGGGGTACAAGGCGATGTTTGTACAGGATGCTCCTGCAGCAGGGAAATGTGACTAACAGATGCCCATGTTCTGTTCTCATCTAATCTAATTATGTATCACACGCCGCTGGAAAAGCTTGGCACAATCACAATTTCAATTTTTTTGCTTCTAGTCTCTTATGTATTTATTGCTCAAATATGTTTTCCCCTGAAGCCGCACTGCATGATCTGTCCTACGCAAACATTTCCACCAGCTGTAATCTGAAATAAAGCAATTATGAGTTTATCATTTTGTCATGAAGACCAGCTCTATTTTGATGCCCTCCCTCCCCCCATTTTGCATACATCACAATTTAAAAGTACAGCATGTAATCTAGCTAGTATCTGTCTTATGGAGCACAGAAAGTGTTCAGTATGGTACAGACACTAAGAAGAAAGAATGTTATGTGCGTTTACAAAAATCAAAAATATGTCTTCCTAGTCAACACTTCTACTTCATATCACAAGCCACTAAACATTCTTTTCCACACCAATGAAGAAAATCAACGGCAAAAGCTTGAGATTTATCAGAGAAAGACGTGGAGTGTTACCCTCACACAAACAATCAGAAGTGTGACATCCTAGGCCAGTGTTCTTCAATGCAAGGCCCAGGGGCCAATGGAAGCTCTTGGAGAAATCTAGAATGGCCCCATTGTCATTGTGGATATATATATATATATTTTTATTTTTTTTTTTTAATTTTTTTTTTTTGTTGTTACTCTGCCTCTCTACCCAAGCTTGTGACAGAAAGGAGGAAGTGGATGGGGAGAAAGCTGGATGGAAGGGCAACATCCACCTTCTTGAGGATACCCCCAATGAAACATTTGAAAGTGGACTAAATATAATTGACGCATGCTGGTCTGAAGTATTACAGGCCCTGCTTGGGAAGATAATTGGCGTCTGTCCTTCGGCTTGTTTGGATCCATAGTGGCCCCCAAGCTTAAAAATTAATGAAGATCATTGTTCTAAGCCCTGGATAAGGCCTCTCAACTGTTGTAGCTGGTTGTGGTCCAGCTCATCCTGGACACTGTCTGCACAAACCTCTGGAGGAAAAGGATAAGGACTACCACACGCATACATAACCTTGGAGGGGATCTCCTTTCAAGCCCTTCCTGCCAGTCCTCACCCCACTCTCCTCAATCAGCTGACAGACCAGTGGTTTAGGGAAGTTGTTCTGAGGAGTTAGATATGGAAGACAGAACAAAATGGCATTGATACTTATAGAAAGGGTTCACCCCGTGCCACATCAGAGATTTTTCATGTAAAAACTTCAATTCTATATAAAACCTTGCAAAATTATTCAGAATCTCTTTATTTACTTAGATAAGCTTCCCTCCATTCTACAGAGAAAAGGATATATTAAACTTGTTTCTTGCAAATGCTTCCTGCTGACGGTCCCATGATATATTACTCCTGTTGGGACAGTACTGCAAGTCAGCCAGTGCACGGTTAGTGAACACACTAAATCTAAGCTATTGATTTCTTTTATTGATTCTCATTATTCCAGATGTTGGCATCTCGCGCCTAACTTTATTTTCTTCCTTCTAATTTTAAATTTAGAAGCCAGTCAATATTCAGTGAGGCAGTCTCTGTACAAAGACAAATTGGCAGCATGGATTTTCAGTTGCACTGTCAATTTAATCAGTTCCACCAAAATATGCAGGCCTAATAAATAAATATCACTGCTAGCTGGTTAAGAACATAAGTTGCCTCCGCTGAGGCAGACCAGAGGTCCATCCTGCCCAGCGGTCCGCTCCCGCGGCGGCCCATCAGGCCTAATTGCCTGAACAGTGTCCCTGACTAATTTTGTAACTGCCTCTAATCCTCTAATCCTATCCCTATAACCTACCTCTACTCCTATCTGTACCCCTCAATCCCTTTGTCCTCCAGGTACCTATCCCAACCTTCTTTGAAGCCCTGTAGCGTGCTTCTGCTTATCACATCCTCCGGTAGCGCGTTCCATGTATCCACCATCCTCTGGGTGAAAAAGAACTTCCTAGCGTTTGTTCTAAACCCGTCCCCTTTTAATTTCTCCGAGTGCCCCCTTGTACTTGTGGTTCCCCATAATTTGAAAAATCTGTCCCTGTCCACTTTTTCTATGCCCTTCATGATCTTGAAGGTTTCTATCATGTCTCCTCTAAGTCTCCGCTTTTCCAGGGAGAAAAGTCCCAGCTTCTTCAGTCTGTCAGTTTAAGCCAGAGTCCCAGAACACCTCCAATCCCTCCGCCTGTCCACATAAACCTTCGGTCCGACATAAGTCTGTCCAACCAACAGTTATGCAGCTGGCTGGCTTGAAAAGTTTCAGCTATACAAACTTTTGTGGTTAACTCCAAAGTTAATCGCATAAATCGTTTCAAGTATCAATGCTGATATTTTCTGAAGTACAGTAATTAAAAAAAAAAAAAAAAAAAAAAATCAAAGATCTAGTAGGGGAAAGGCCTAGCTATTTGAGCAGACTAGGAAAACCAGGGCCTCTTCCCCTGGATCTTCACTCTTACGGTTACTAGATTTTCCTTTGGGAAAATCCGGACCCAGGGCCACCCAGTTCCACCTCTGTCACGCCCTGTTCTGTCCCCCAGCTGGCATCTGCACAGGCGTGATGTCACCGCATTGCGTCCGCACGGACGCCCTTTCCCAATGCGATTTTGTCGGGAGGCTTTTCAAAACCCGGACAAAGTGCCGGGTTTTGAAAAGCTGTCCAGACTCCGGACATGTCCTCAAAAGGAGGACCTGTCTGGGGAAATCCGGACGTCTGGTAACTATTCACTCTGAACCATTGCGCAAAAATTTTAAAGTTTTAAATTAGCCTGTGGTTCATTATGATCGTCATTGTCGGTTCATAGACAACTCGGCGAAAGACAAAGGCGCGCGCCGACAACTGAGCGCAAGACGGAGGCGCGCGCCGAA
Source organism: Geotrypetes seraphini (assembly GCF_902459505.1). NCBI lineage: Eukaryota > Metazoa > Chordata > Amphibia > Gymnophiona > Dermophiidae > Geotrypetes > Geotrypetes seraphini. The sequence goes on along the minus strand of NC_047084.1, from coordinate 521,576,004 downwards.
GAAAATTACAGCTCTGACGGGGGTTTTTGTTGGGGAACCCCCCCAGTTTACTTTATAGAGATCGCGCCGGCGTTGTGGGGGGTTTGGGGGGTTGTAACCCTCCACATTTTACTGTAAACTTAACCTTTTCCCTAAAAACAGGGAAAAAGTGAAGTTTTCAGTAAAATGTGGGGGGTTACAACCCCCCACACCCCCCACAACGCGGCGCGATCTCTATTAAGTAAAGTGGGGGGGTTCCCCCCCACGCCCCCCCCGTCGGAGCCGTAAAAACTGTAATTTCTGCGGCGTGCACCTTTGTCCCGGCGCGCTTTTGACCTGACACCGTCATTGTCTAATGAAGGGTGGACTCGTGGGGCCTGATTCTGGAAACGGCACCTGCAGCGACAGACGCCTACCACATGTCAATCAACAGTAGGTGCCGTTTCCAGAAATTGCACCTATTTTCCTCTAGAGACAAAATGTAGGCCAGCATTTTACAGGCCTACATTTAAGGCATCTGACTCATGCCTACGAGAAGCAACTAGGCATGCCTAGAAACGCCTAAAGCCACTTCCAGTGTAAACCACACCTATGCCTGCCTTAGGCATCCGTAGGCATGCCTAGACATCTCCATATGCACGCAGGCAATATCTACATTGTAGGCGTCCTTCGCCCCATTAATTATTTTTTTAAATGTGCATCCCGATTGGTCCATTACCAGTGGTAGGACGCCTACCGCTGCCTGCATTGGGTACGCCATTTTTAGAATCAGGCCCATGGTGGATTTTCTTTCCCCCTTTCTCACTCCTATCCCTCTCCTTGTTCCCCTCCTGACTTAATGATTCCTTTCCTATTATTTATGGCATTGCTTTCCTGATTTGTTTGATGCAAACTGCTTTGTCCTACTGAGTTAGTTAAAGCGTTATATGAAGTAATAATAAACAAACATAAACACTCCTGATTCTCCTGGTGATCCTGGATGAATCACTTTATCTCTTGTAGTCACACATTATAAGCTCTATGACACAGGGACTTATATTTGGAAAAAGTATTGCAAACTTTCTTGAGCTAAACATTGGAATGGCAGCCTAGAAATACCAAAATGTTTATCATAAGAAATTCAAACAAGCATAAATTTAAGGCACATATTTTTACTGCCTTAAATTTATAAGTTTTCATCATCCCCATTAAATTGGCAAGTGGATCGCAACAAACAGTTTTGGGCCCTTCACTCTAACAATGTTCTGGTGCATTCTCTCCCCATCTGACCTCCATGTCCCCTGAATCTAACCAGTCATACCCCTAAGGGCTGCCCATTGTGAACCAATATGAGGTTCGAGGGCGCCACTACCCAAATGCAAACAAATACAAATCTTCTGCCCCGCAGTCACTGATTTTCTACTTCAGCAGCTCTGTTCCAACCCAGCTTCTCCCAACCAAGAATCAAACAGATCCTGCATCACGCCCACTCTTTAATGCGGCTACCAAGTGACATTCAGAAGCTGTCACTTCACTCAAAGATCAGGAAACAATCTCATGATGAATGAAAGCGAGAGAGTGATGACTGAAGGCACCCAGCTCCACTGCTGTCCTCTGCTATTTTAATTCTAAAAGGTATGAAGCAATGCCCTCAATGGAAGCCTAGTCAGAACAGCACTAATAAAATTCATCTCAGGACACCCGCCATCCCTAACTTATCCTTATAAAAGCACAATCATAAATTAATTCATATTTAAAAGTTAATTACCTGGAGGGTCCCCCAGTTGCCTCTGGTCGTTTACTGCACCAGAAACAAAACATGATTTGCAGTCTGCATCCAGAATTTTGAATGCACATTTCCAGTCATATTTAGCACATGCTCAACTACCCAGAGGCAGCCGTGATCTATAATGATTAATTGTCGTTACACCATCAGTCCAGCCTTGCTCTCGCACGTAGCTGTCACATCATTACTAGCTCCTGTACAAATCAGTGCTGCCACAGGCCAAGGGCTCGCAGCTCTTTATCTCAGAAGCATGACAACATGGTTTCAGCAGACCTGCAGCAATATCAACATCATCAAAGCACATCACAGCAGCCTTCAAACAAAAATGGCATTAAAATGGGGATGGTGTGACCAGGGGTCCAATATATGCATTGTACAGGGCAGCAGAGAGCTACAGCCTACAAGACAACCAGGGCAGGATTAACCCTTTGGTGTGTAGATGTAAGAACACTGGGTCCCCATTCTAATATACCATATTTGCCGGTGTATAGGATGCAGCAGCATATAAGATACACATTTTGTTCTTCCCATCACTGTTTTTCTTCTTCTCTGTCACAGAATTGTAACTTTTCCCCCCTTTTCCTCACGACTCACGTAAGTTTTACCCAATAACTTTGAGGTTATTTTGTTCGTCAGCACTCCCTGTTTGTCTGTTTTGATTTATTAAATTGTACATCGCTTAGTAAATTAAATAAGCGATCCATTAAATACCAATAAAAACTTGAAACTTGAAACATTTTTAAGAAAATAAATTAATTTTCTACATTTTTTCATGAATTTCCAAAATGATTTACTGTACTAATTTTATAGTTATTTATGTCTATAAAAATGTAACTAGGGAACACTGTAGTCAGGTACCTTTTAATCTTCATCCTTAAAACCAGAAACAATGTGACGCGCGTGTACAGTGCATCCTTTGCGAGACATCCAAGAGAGAGCAGAAGCAATGTGACGGTATATTAATATAAACCAGAAGTTTTAGACCGACTGAAATTTCAACTCATAATTTTGATTACCGGTGCATAAGACGCACCCCATATTTTAAGCATATTTTGAGGGAAAAAGTGAGCCATATACGCCGGCAAATAAGGTAAATACATTTTAGAATGCTCACAGTGAGGCCCTCTGTGTTCTCTCTAGGTACAGTAATGTGAGATTTTTCAGCACACTATTTTGTTTTGATGTATGTTGTTTTTGATTTTTGTCTTGTATTTATTTTATAGATGTTATATTATAATCTACTTAGTCTTTAGATGTAATATAAATAAATTAATACCCATTCCACCCACTCAGGATTTTGTAGATTTCTATCATATCTCCCCCTCGGTGACCTGTCAAAAGTACGCCAGACTTTGGCGCGCTGACAATCCTGTGGTGACATTTGCACACAGGACATATGCACACCGCCACTTCTGCCACTTTTAAGCCTTCCCCACTACATTTACACGTCCTCATGTTCCCGTTGGGGGGCGTAGGGTGGGGGATACTCCCTAACAGCGAAAACTGAAGTTTTTAGTGTACTTGGGGGGTTCCCCCCAACCCCCCAACAGGAACGTGAGGACTTGTAAATGTAGTGAGAGGTTCCCCCCCCACACTCCCCCTCACAGCACAAACAGACAGCCTTAAAAGTGGCAGAAGCAGCGGCGCACATATATCCTGCGTGCATATGTCACCGTGGGATTGTCGGCATGCCAAAGTCCAGTGCACTTTTGATGGTATACCCTCCCCTCAGCTATCTCTTCTCCAAGCTAAACAGCCCTAGCCTTTTTAGCTTTTCCTCATAGGGAAACTCTCTCATCTACTTTATCATTTTTGCCACCCTTCTCTGTACCTTTTCTAATTCTGCTATGATGGCTAATATTTATCATGAACATTATCAGCTCTATATCTGCCTCTGACAAATCCAATTTGATCTGGGAGGATAATAATAGGAATATAATTTTCAACCTTTAGCTTACAAGTTTTGTAAATATCTTGTTTTGAAAGTAAAATCTGAACAGCTGGTGGCATCCTTCCCTAATGTATTTCAGAGATAGGGAAAGTGTGGCACAGTGGTTAAAGCTACAGCCACAGCACCCTGAGGTTGTGGGTTCAAACCCATGCTGCTCCTTGTGACCCTGGGCAAGTCACCCAATCTCCCCTTTGCCCCAGGTATATTAGATAGTGAGCCCACTGGGATAGACAGGGAAAAATGCTTGAGTACCTGAATAAATTCATGTAAACCATTCTGAGCTTCCCTGGGAGAATAGTATAGAAAATTGAATGAATGCATGATAAAAGGAAGGTAAAAGCACATCAATTGCTATTTAAAGACTTCTAACATTGGTGTAGATTGATCTCATGAGCTTTTATAGAGTGTGATTCTGAAATAAGTCCATCTGGCATAGCATTATTGTTTTTATCGAAGGGATATACCGTATTTATCGCTCCATAAGACACACCTGACCATAAGTCGCACCCTAGATTTATAGGAGGAAAACAAGAAAAAAAACTTTCTGAACCAATTTCTTCTCCCTTCCAGGCTCTGCACCTTTTCCCTCCTCCCTGCCAGGCTCTGTATCTTGTCCCCCCTCTGGTGATCTAGTGGTAGGCCAGGACAGGGCACAGGACAGTCATGGACAGGGCTAGATCCATCTGTCTGCACATTTCTCTACCTACTGCAGCACCTGTTTAATTATATTTTACTCTGCTGTTATCCATTTTGGATATTTTACAGAAAAGTGGCCTATACTAAATCATCTCACATTTTACACTATTTTTTATGACCAAGGATCCTCAGTGCCTAGTCCATCCAAGATTAAATTTAATTTTTTTGCCTCACTGCCACCTCTGTTGTTTACCAAAGGATCCCAAGAAGAGATTGAGGCCTGTGGTCACCATTTCTGGCCAAAAGCACACACTACCTCTTTTGTATATTTGCCAGAATACTTTTAGATCAACTCCCCCAATACTTTTAAATCACCCCCTCCCCAGTACTGTTAATTGACACAAGAGAGCTGGTGACCAAAATGACATCTTTGGATTCCAATGCCAGTACAGGTGGAGTGATCACTTACATCAGCTCTACAGGTTCTTCCCCCAGAAGGATCAGTCCTGTTTCCATGTACAGTGACAATCCCAATGGCAGTTTTTAATCCACATGTCAGTCTTTCCTCTCTTACTTCCCCTCTTCCCCCACGGGCTCTGTGACTTTCGATTCCCGTTCCTTGGGCTGTGGGGAGGATGCATCTCCCCCCTCATCTTCCTACATCTTCAGAGGGTCTCCCAGCAGCCTGCAGGTAGCATTGGACAGCGAGAGCAGGATATCTCCCAGCAAAATCTCCAGCAATATCAGCAAGCTGAATGGGATGGTGCTGTTGTGCAAAGTGTGCAGTGATGTGGCATCAGGATTCCACTAAGGGGTTCATGCATGTGAGGGGTGCAAGGGCTTTTTCCGGCAAAGCATTCAGCAGAACATCCAGTACTTTTAAATCATCCCCCACCGCCCCTCCAGTATTTTTGGATCATCCCCCCGCCAGTTCTTTTAATCACCCTCCCACTCCAGTACTTTTAAATTATCCCCCCGTACCTGGTGGTCCAGTGTGTATCCCTCTCTCGCTAGCAGCATGCAGTTCAGAAGCGCGGATGTTAGGAGCAGGCTTTCGCGCTCCCGCCTGGCCCCGTTCCGTTTTTCTAAATTGCTGCCGTCAGTGAAAAATTATGGCCCCACTTGAAGCACAAAAGAAGCAAGAGGAAAACTTCTAGGCTTAAAAATAAAAATTTAATTATGTCCACACCACTGAAAACCAACACAGAGCTCTGCCATAAGGGTCTCACAGACAACATTTGATTTCTCGCTTTACCAATTAGCCTAAGGCAAGTTACAATAAAATACTCAATGTACATTTCACATAATAACCCAAGCCTCCAATTAACTTGAGAGCTATATACATTCTCTCATAAAATTCAAGCATTCTGTCCACTCAAGCATTCTGTCTTAACAGAGAATTAATGAAAAATCTTCTTGAAAAATCATGTTTAACATTTCTTAAATGTAGAAAAAGGCTTGACTTTTCTTATATCAAGAGGGACGGAATTCCATAAGATTGGCTCTACAGCTGTAAAGGCCCTGACAAGTGTAATTTGTAATTTCACCTTACTGAGTATATCTAATAATTCTGTCTGAGACTACCTCAGACATCTACTAGAGAGGAGACACAATAACCCCACCAAGCTGTCTGTATACGCATACTTTTGATCTGTCTTTCCAAACGTTGTTTGGCCATTTTTGTAACATTTTTTAATACGTTACTGAAGAATATGTAGGTCTTATTTTCATATGTGTTGATATTATTTTGAAGAATGATCTGTATTGTTTTTGATCTATATATGTTTATTTGGAAACCACTTTGGGCTCCTTTTACTAAGCTGCGGTAGCGTTTTTAGTGCGCGCTGAAGATTAGCACTCGCTAACCCCCGCGCTATGCGGAAAAACTAACGCCAGCTCTATGGAGGCGTTAGTGTCTAGCACGCATGGCATTGTAGCGCGCACTAAGCGTGCGCTAAAACCGCTAGCACAGCTTAGTAAAAGGAGCCCTTTGAGTCCAGGTGGTATATTAAGGGCTCCTTTTACTAAGCTGCGGTAGCGTTTTTAGTGTGCCCTAAAGATTAGCGCTTGATAACTCCTGCGCTACGCAGAAAAACTAACGCCAGCTCTATGGAGGCGTTAGCATTTAGAGCGCGCTAAAACCGCTAGCGCAGCTTAGTAAAAGGAGCCCTAACGCCAGCTCTATGGAGGCGTTAGCACCTAGCACGCGCGGCATTGTAGTGCGCACTAAGCATGCGCTAAAACCGCTAGCACAGCTTAGTAAAAGGAGCCCTTTGAGTCCAGGTGGTATATTAAGGGCTCCTTTTACTAAGCTGCGGTAGCGTTTTTAGTGCGCCCTAAAGATTAGCGCTTGATAACTCCTGCGCTACGCGAAAAAACTAACGCCAGCTCTATGGAGGCGTTAGCATTTAGAGCGCGCTAAAACCGCTAGCGCAGCTTAGTAAAAGGAGCCCTAACGCCAGCTCTATGGAGGCGTTAGCACCTGCGGCATTGTAGTGCGCACTAAGCGTGCGCTAAAACCGCTAGCACAGCTTAGTAAAAGGAGCCCTTTGAGTCCAGGTGGTATATTAAGGGCTCCTTTTACTAAGCTGCGCTAGCAGTTTTAGCACATGCTTAGTGCATGCTAAACGCTAACGCCTCCATAGAGCTGGTGCTATTTTTTCCATGTAGCGCGGGGGTTAGCACGTGCTAATCTTCAGTGCGCGCTAAAAACGCTGCCACAGCTTAGTAAAAGGAGCCCTAAGTTTTTAAATAAATAAAATGGTCCCTGTAATGCACTACCATGTAGAAAAGAAACCTGACACACTTTGGCTGGTTTCAAATAAGACTTGCATTAATCACAGAAAGCCAGAGCACAAGACTTGCCCTCGCTACAGGCCACTCCAAGTCCTAGTTTAGGAGTTAAAATTTATATGAATGAAGCTGACAGAAGTAATAACACCTGGTCCAGCAGCAAAGAGTCCATGGAAAAAATGCTTGGTACATAGAAAATTAAAACATATTAAACAAAACCTTTAGGGAGACGTCACCTTTGTTAGCAAGTAAGCAGCAAATAAACTGCCTTTTGTAAAATTTGAAAGTCAAATAGATTAAACCAAAATGGCTGTATTAAGCCAACTAATCTATCAGGGTCAACCTTAACAACTGCAGGGCCCTGTGTCTCGTGGGCCTCACCTGCCTGACACTTAAGATTTAAAAAGAATGATCCTTCCAATCACCTCTGCTCTGCTGATATGACTGTGGCTGATGTTGCCTAAATCCTGGCTTGGTAGGTGAGAGCAATTGCCTCCTGTGGTACTGGCTGGCTCATGCTTAGAAAAGTTGGCACTACTGCAAGGCTCACCTTACATATGTGAAGAACTGAAGCCAAAAAACCAATATGGCACTATCCCGCTGAGAAGAGCAAAACCAAAAAGTGAGGGGGAGTGAGAGGCGATGCAGTGGGAGGAGTACAGAGCATCGGTACCGAGGAGCACAATTACCAAGAGGTAGGGGAGGGAAGAAGTCAGAGATGTTAACTTTTGGTCAGCCACCAATTGCAAGGCTGATTCACTTAAACGTGGGGCCAAAATAATTAAATGAGGTCTGTGAATGCTTTTTTTTTTTAGGCAGTTTCTTCACCATGCAATAAGATGTTTCTTTCTACAGGCTGAGTGTGACCAGTCACATGTCATGAACTCTTCCTAAGACAAAATAATTACACAGCAAAAAAGCCCTGCTTGAAAACCAACAGCGTGCAGGCCGTTCTGAAACGTAGACTGTGAAAGGGCTGTCAGGGCAAGGTGCTGCAGCCCGATTAAGGAGTGCACGGGCTCCCATGTCTAGATTTGCTCTGTCTCAGATGCAAGCAATTTGCCATCACAGCACTGTTCAAATTTGAAAACCTCGGTGGCAGCGGCTGCCACTGCTCAGAGCTGGCTGTTCACAAGCAGAGCAGAGTCCAGGACTCAGATCATTCCCTGAGACATTCTAATTATGTGACTGCCCTTAAGGCTTCTTTCTCCTTTCTGTCTGCTTCCGCTCCACATTGTCTATATACTGTACTCCTGCTGCTTCTCATCCACAAAGCAGAGGAAAAGAACAAAAAATAAAAGCCCACAACAAAACCTTTTTCTCACTGTACAAAAAGGTCTCTCTAATAACATGATCTTATGGAAGAAAATCTACTGCTTTGTCACATATCTAAAAATGAATGTACAATAAAATTGAAGCTAGAAAAATATGCTGTGAATTCTCAAAGAGAGAGAGGAAGAAATATGTTATGTTAATCAGGGTCGGATTACATTACATGAGGTTGGGTCAGTTATCCAGGAAGTTACAATGGACAGATTGACGCAGACATTCAATAGGGTTGCTAGTATAGGTAGAACAAAGATTTCAAGGTTTATTCAAATTTGATATCCCGCCTTATCCAAATAACAATTTTACATTTAATAAGTAAAAACACAGGGGGGAGAGGAGTACAAAAAAACCCGAACTCAGCAACGTAAAGACAAAAGACAGACAGAATATAAAAACATGGACTGACTGGAACAAGAGGAAAAGAACAACAATATTTAGATAGTAAAAAACAAATAGGGATCACACAAAAGGGGGAGAAACAAGAAACAAAAAAGTGTGGCTTAAGGGCCAGACCTAGCGAAGTCTTAACGCATCCTTAGAAGGACAGTCAAGATTCAAAAGCGTCCTTAAAGAGAAATGTTTTCAAATTGGATTTAAAAGTATTTGAAGACGTAGCCTCTCTTAATTGATATGGTGCCGAATTCCAGAGAGAGGGAGCAGTAACGGAGAATATAGTAATTCTCATGGTATTAATGTGCCGTATTGATGGGCGGAGAGCAAGTTTTGATTAGAAGATTGGAGCAAACGTTCCATGGAATGAGGGATTAGGAGCTTGTTGAAAATTCTAGCTGATCTGCGACTATGGTTTTATATGTTAGCAGCATTATTTTATAAGTAATTTGATATTTAATGGGGAACCAGTGAGCGTTATACAGGAGAGGAGTAACATGATCTTATTTTCATGCATTATTAATAACCTTTATAGCAGAGTTTTGAACTGGCTAGGCTTTGCTGTTTATAAATGATTAGCCAGACTGGAATTTGTAAGAGTGGTGGATATGTGGAAGCCGCCAACTGGGAAGATAGGAAGGAGTAATGAAGGGAGGTAAATGCAAGTACAGCCTAGGAGGTAGAGCTTTTCTGTCCCTGGGCTGTCCCAGGAAGGGCTTTATGGTAAAGGGCCTTAGACACCCTAGATAAACCTTCAGTCTTGCTCTTCCCACATATAACATAACATAAATCTTTATTTATATACCGCAAAAGTCTTTCAGTTCAAGGCAGTTTACAGTAAAAATGGCTGAGGAGAATCAGCGAGCCACAGCAATGGAGAGAGGACTACAAATTGTATAGCTTGCATAGAGGGAGGTTGAGCAGGGTTTTATAAGGAGGGAGATAAATAAATAGGTAGGAATGTTCATAGTCTTAGAGCAACAACGTGGAATAGTCAGTGGGTTGGGAGTTTTTTCATGGAAAATTGAAGGTGGGTCATCCTGTTTGGGGAAAAGAAGCGTTTTTAGGAGCTTTCTGAAGTGCATGCAGGAGGTTGATGTTCTGACCAGTTGGCTCCATTCGGGATCTTTAGAGGCTGCTTGGTAGGGTAGGAGTCTGTTGACGAATCTCTTATAGGTGCATCCTTTAATTGAGGGGAAGACGAAGAATGATTAAGGTCGAGTAATCGTCCGGGTCTGGCGAATGTGAATTGATTGAGGTAGTTGGGCAATAGACTGTACAGAGCTTTATAGAAGAGATATCCGAATTTTAAAAGTTTTCGACTCTCAATTATCAGCCAATGAAGTTTTTGGTAGACAGGTGTGATGGGATTGAATTTTTTCTGCAGTGTTTTGGATGACACTTAATTTCTGGAAGAGTTTGCATAGTCTTGCAAGGTTGATGATGTTGCGGTAATCTAGGATGCTTAGGACTAGTGTTTGGACTAGGAGTTTGAAAGGGGCCTGGTCAAAGTATTTTCTGATGGCTCTGAGTTTCCAGAGTATGTTGAATCCTATGTGTGTGACATGGTTGACTTGGGCAGTTCTCTATCTAGATGCACACCCAGGATTCTGATTGTGGAAGGGATGGGGAAGTTGGTTCCCCTTAGGGTTATGGAGTTTATTGAAGACTTGTTTTCACAGTGTTCAGTTTTAATTTGGTCATCCAATTTTCTATTGTAGACAGGATGGTGTCTATTAAGAACATAAGAATTACCGCTGCTGGGTGAGACCAGTGGTCCATCGTGCCCAGCAGTCTGCTCACGTGGCGGCTCTTAGGTCAAAGACCAGTGCCCTAACTGTGTTTATACGTGTGTGTATATATACATGTATAAACACATGTGTATATATACATGTATAAACACAGTAAAATATGTATGTATATATACATGTGTATATATATATATGTGTGTATACATGTATATATACACATATATACACACATATATATACACACACACACATATATACACACATGTATATATACACATATATATGTGTATACATATATATGTGTATATATAGCCTTACCTGCGTCTAGCCTTACCTGCGTACGTTCTGGTTCAACAGGAACTTGTCTAACTTTGTCTTGAATCCCTGGAGGGTGTTTTCCCCTATAACAGCCTCCGGAAGAGTGTTCCAGTTTTCTACCACTCTCTGGGTGAAGAACTTCCTTACTTTTGTACAGAATCTATCCCCTTTTAACTTTAGAGAGTGCCCTCTCGTTCTCTCTACTTTGGAGAAGGTGAACAACCTGTCTTTATCTATTAAGTCTATTCCCTTCATTATCTTGAATGTTTCGATCATGTCCCCTCTCAGTCTCCTCTTTTCAAGAGAAAAGAGGCTCAGTTTCTCTAATCTCTGTGCGGCAACTCCTCCAGCCCATTAACCATTTTGGTCACTCTTCTCTGAACCCTTTCGAGTAGTACTCTGTCCTTCTTCATGTACGGCGACCTGTGCTGGACGCAGTATTCCAGGTGAGGGCGTACCATGGCCCGGTACAGCAGCATGATAACCTTCTTCAATCTGTTCGTGATCCCCTTCTTTATCATTCCTAGCATTCTGTTCGCCCTTTTTGCCACCGCCACACATTGCGTGGACAGCAGTACTCCCAAGTCTCTTTCCTGGGGGGTCTCTCCGAGTACTGCACTGGAAATCCTGTATTCGTGTATAAGATTTTTGTTACCGACATGCATCACCTTACACTTATCCACGTTAAACCTCATTTGCCATGTCGCGGCCCATTTCTAGAGCATGTTTAAGTCACGTTGCAGGTCTTCGCAATCCTCCTGCGTCTTCACTACTCTGAATAACTTTGTATTGTCTGCAAATTTAATCACCTTACTCATCGTACCAATTTCCAGGTCGTTAATAAATATGTTGAAGAGCTTGGGTCCAAGAACCAAACCCTACGGCACTCCACTCGTGACGCTTTTCCAGTCCGAGCATTGTCCATTTAACCCACTCTCTGTTTCCTATCCACCAGTCAGTTTTTAATCCACGTGAGCATTTCATCCTCGATTCCATGGCTCACAATTTTTTGAAGTAGTCGTTCATGCGGAACCTGTGTGCAATTTTGGAGGCCACATTACTGTAAGGATGTGCTCAGAGTTGAATCGGTTCAGCGGATGGCCACCAGGATGGTCTCAGGGCTAAAGGGTCTCCCGTACGAGGAAAGACTGAGCAAGTTACAGCTCTACTCTCTCGAGGAGCGTAGGGAGAGGGGAGACATGATTGAGACATTTAAGTACATCACGGGACGGGTTGAGGTGGAAGATGATATCTTTCTCCTGAAGGGACCCTCGACCACAAGAGGTCATCCGCTCAAACTCAGGGGAGGGAAGTTTCGTGGAGATGCCAAGAAGTACTTCTTCACGGAGAGAGTGATTGAGCATTGGAACAAGCTTCCAATGCAGGTGATAGAGGCACATAGCATCCCAGACTTCAAGAATAAATGGGATACCTATGTAGGATCCCTACGAGGGTCAGCCAAAAGGACAGGATCACTAGGGTATAGACTTGAAAGAGCGGGTCAGTAGAATGGCATTATTACAATTCTACTTAAAGGGGACATTAGACTTAAAAGGGAGGGTCGATGGTGTGGGCAGACTTGATGGGCTGTAGCCCTTATCTGCCGTCATCTTTCTATGTTTCTATGTTTCTAACCATGTCGAACACCTTCTGAAAATCCAGATATACAATGTCGACTGGGTCACCTTTGTCTATCTGCCTGTTTACTCCCTCGAAGACGTGCAGCAAATTCATCAAGCAAGATCTTCCTTTGCTGAAGCCATGTTGGCTGGTCCTCATCAGATTGTGTCCGTCAAGGTGATCAATGATGTGGTCCTTTATCAGCGCTTCTACCATCTTTCCGGTACCGAAATCAGACTCACCGGTCTGTAGTTTCCTAGATCTCCCCTCGATCCTTTCTTTAAGAACGACGTAACATTTGCCACTTTCCAGTCTTCCAGAATTCTTCCTGATTTGATTGACAGATTGGCTATTAGTTGAAGCAGTTCAGCTATAACCCCTTTCAGTTCCTTGATTACCTTAGGAAGGATGTCATCCGGTCCCAGGGATTTATCATTTTTAAGCTTATTAATCTGCGTGCATACCTCATCTAGACTGACCATCAACCCTGTCAGTTTCTCGTCTTTGTTTCCTGCGTATAGTCTGTTGGCTTCTGGTATGTTGTGTATATCCTCTTCGGTAAATACAGACGCAAAAAATGTGTTCAGTTTGTCGGTGTATTTCTGTGGGCTTCAGGCTTATGACAGGGAGGACGACTGTAATGTTGTCAGTGTAGCTGTAATGGGAGATGTTTAGACTACTGAGTTGTTCTCCTAGGGAAGCAAGGTAGACGTTGAAGCACAAGGACGACAATGGGGAACCTTGTGGGATGCCACAGTTGCTGGTCCATGCCATAGATGTGTGTCTCCAATCTTGACTTGGTAGCTGCGAGATTTCAGGAAGCCCTTGAACCAGTTCAGTACATTTCCTGATAAAAGGTAGGCATCTAGGCAGAATAGCAGTAGGTCTTGATCCACAAGGTCGAAAGCGCTGCTGAGGTCCAGTTGGAGGACGAGTGAGTTTAGACCCTTGCTTAGTAGATTATATAGATCAGTGATAAGTGATGCAATTACCATCTCAATACTGAATGATTGTCTGAAGCCTAATTGGGAGTCATTGAGTAGTTGAAAGTGTTCCAGGTGAATTGAATTTGTACTACTCCCTCCATCAGGTTTATGAAAAGTGGGATTAGTGTGATGGGTCTGTAGTTGTGAGGTTGAGAAGTGGCACTTTTTTGTCTTTTATGATGGGTCTGATAAAGATGTGTCCCCTCTCTTAGCTGGAAATTTTCCTTTGTTTAATGTGTCTGTTAGCCAAAAGTAGAGATCTGCCAGGAATCTATTTGAGGCTTTAGACATTAGAGCAGGTGTGTTTGAGCATATTTTTTAAATAGGAAGTGAAATTGAGACCAGGTTGGATTGGTGAAGGAGCTCTAGATATTTTCTTAATGTTCACTTTTGGTAGCAATATATTCTACAAACTCATAAATTTGAACTCTGTAGCAAATAGATTGGGTACATCTTTGCATAAGAAGAAAGTTTGTGCCTAAATGTCTGTGCCTGTTCCATAAAATTCTTGTTAATTCATGTCTTATTGATAAATGTTCTTGTAATATGACTTTTATAAAAATTCCAATAAACATACAGTAGAGTCTCAGTTAACAGGAACTCTCACACAACTGGCAAAAAAATCACCGATGGGAAAAAAAAGGCCCCCTGAAGCACCAGCGGCAATGTCCTGAGCCATAAAGCCCTCCTCCCTCCCTCAAACCCCGAAGTGACAGAAGCAGGTGGCGGTCCTGAGCCACGAACTCCCATGCTCCCTCACTCCCTCCTTCCTTCTTTCCCTTCCTTAACCGAGCACAGCCAGTCAGGAGGAGGCAGCCTCAAAATAAGCCGCTCTCAACCAGCCCCAGCAGGGCCTTTCCTCTGATGCACTCCCTTTTGTGCATCACAAAGAGAGCTCATTTAAATACTGACAAGCTCCTTGCAATGCATTTGCATAGGGTTCTCAGTGGCTGCTACACGGATCGGTAGCAAACATGGAGAACCCTTTTGAACATTGGGAAGAGGGTTTCCGTGCCAGTAAGACTGCTTTAACGAGTCTTACTGGCATTGAATCCTTTTGTGCATCGGGTCCTGTTAGCAGATCAAGAAATCTCACAGCAGCAGTTCTAGCATCAGCCCAGCCTGTTCGTTTTTTCTGCAACTTCCTCCTTCATTTGCAAAACAAGTGCAAAGTCATGCCATTTGGGTTGTAGAAGATCAAATGAGCATACAATAGTGGGGTGAAGGAAAGGGGAAATACTTGGCGTGCACAGACAAGGCCTAGACAATGAGATGGTCGTACCAATTTATTAAAAAAATAAAATAAAATTTATAACCTGTTTACAAATAAAACATACATAAAACCAACACAGAACAGCTCACCATAGATAAAACCTACAAAACAAAAAAAACAAACAGAGAAAAAGACAGTGAGAGGAAGATGGAAGCCAGGAAGCACAGGAAGAAGCATAACCAGCTGAAAGAGAAGGTGGTAAAGATCACACCTAGAATATTATGTCTCACACTGGAGGCTGTGCCTACAAAAGAGGCGTTCTGAGTTCAGTCCTCAGCTTTTCAGGATATCCACAATGAATATACACGAGGTAAATTTGAACGCAGTACTTCTCTCCTATGCAAATCTCTCTCATGTATATTCAATATGGGTATTTGGAAAACCTAAATTGTCTGGGTGTGTTCTAGGGGTGGGATATCCTATCGTAAATCTGAAGTGGGGGTTAAAACTTAATGGTTAGTGCAGTGGGCTTAAAACCTGGGGAATCGAGTTCAATTCCTACTGCAAGTCACTTAACTCTACACTGCTCCAGGTACAAAACTTAAATTGTAAACGCACTAGGGTCAAAGAAAGCCCCTGCGCAGAGTAAATATAAACTACATTGGTTCTACCATAGAAAGGCAGTATAGCAAATCCACGATCCTTTTTGACCTTAGCTGCTTCCCTTACCTTTAGAGAGGAGCAAGGCTCTGCCTTTGCAGATGCTGTTGTCGCCATTTCCTTAGTGTGATAATGGACTGTAACTTTCAAGCCGGTTCTCATCCCCTTGTGCTCAGCAATGTCTGGTTCTTTATCTAGATGTTCTTAGTTATTCTGTTATTGGCAACCATAATGTAAACCGCCCAATCTTGCAGCAAATCACAGTATGCCAAATGAATCGAATACAAATAAATGAAGCCTGAGATAAGTGCAAAGGAGCCACCCCTCCCTCACTGTTAAATACAAAATAGTAAACGACAGATTAAATGGCCCCATGAGCTGTCAGAATTCTGTGTTTCTCTTTATGACTGGTCAAAACAAAAACAAACCAAAAATATTTTCCCTGGTATTACTGCTATATGAGTTCATAGATGTAATTTGGGTTGATTAAACATCTATTCATGATGCAAAAGCAGGGGTAACCGGGGAGGGGAGGAAGAAATCATGGAACAGAGAAACATCTAAACACCAAAAAAGCACTGCCAGCATGGGAAACGGAATAAGCCATACGAACTTACAAAGGGCAGGAACCGTGAATGGCAGCTCCACAGAACACCATCCTAAGTTGTCTAGAGAAAGAGACAGTTAATCTGTTTCCTCCTTGGTAGGGTTACCATATGACTCCAGAAAAAAGGAGGATGGATTGAGACATCGAGTTTTACTACCATTGAAAGCAATGGAAGTAAAACCCGGATGTCTTAATCCGTCCTCCTTTTTCTGGAGCCCTATGGTAACTCTACGAGTCCTTGGCCTGACTCCAAAACTACTGTCCCCTCAAAGCAAACACAGCATTCATCAATATAAACTGTCATACTAGAGGCAAAAGAAACCGTGACAGTTTTACTAACATAGGTGATACAGGCTACAGCCTGACCAGTAGAGAGACTGTTCTCACTTTGGCCTCACAACCTCACACCATGCGATGTGAATGTAGCTACTGCTTTTCTTAGGGGAGTTCTGACTACAAGTCTAAACATGCTCCAGCCCAGTGTAAAACCAGGACTAGCTGTCCTTGTCACACGGAGTATATATGTGAATTATTAACAGGACAGAGTTTGTAGCAGAGCTGTTGAGTCGGAAGCAATTTTGGATGGAGCTGACGTTGGTAAAAATGTATCTACTCTGACTCCAGCTTCAAAATAAAAATTTACAACATTATAATATAGGGCAAATTTATCATTTTATATTTGCATAATTTTTGTTCAGGTTCTTTGTTCAAACTTCAAATAAATATATTTTCTGACCTATTAGTCCTAATTTTCACTGGCTTTTACTAAACCGCAATAGAGCTTTTTATCGCGAGCCAACAAGGTAAATGCTCCGAAGCTCATAGGAATTGAATGAGCATCGAAGCTTTTACCTCACTGGTCCACGGTAAAAAGCTCTGCTGCGATTTAGTAAAAAGAGCCCTTTGTATTTTAAGAAATATCCTGTTTCTGTAATCAAATTTCTCTTAGATTTACTATACACAGTAGGAGTCAGAGTCAGACACTAGAACAATAGAGGAGTCATAGGTGGTGTCGAAGGACTGGTGTACCAACTCCAAAGCCCTGATTTGTGGTACTGTTTGTTTGTTTGTTTTTTTAAATCAAAGTGTACCATGCCTTGACCTTGAAAATAAGATGAGTAATCTAGTATGTTTGCAGTAATTACAGTATTTCAGCTTGAACGGAGCTGCTGAGTGACTTGCTTCTAATGAGACCTTTGGCTCGTCCTGGTTTCTAAACTTACGTCCTAATGCATTATGGTGTTTGTAGTCCTTGCTCCTGCCATTTTGAAATAGGTAAAGGGTAAAAGTATTTGATTTCTGTGGTACAACTGAAGTAATTTACATATTCTATGCAGGTACTTTCTCTGTCCCTATTGGGCTCACAATCTGTTTTTTGTACCTGGGAAAATGGAGGGTTATGTGAATTGCCCAGGGTCAGAAGGGACCATCCTAATCTTTGGTCCAGCCTCCTGGTACTGCAGGTCAGATGCAGGGAGCACATCTGACCTCATTCAGATGTCTAAGGGCCTTAAGTGGCACTGCACATGAGAAAGCCCCAGCTGAAATAAAACATAACTGCGGACTGTTGGTCTTGCCAGCTGTGGCTGTGCTTATGATCTCACAGGCAAGCAGGAGGAAGGTTAAGAACTTCTCCCACTCTAATTCATAGGACTCACACAACAGGGATGGCAGCTCTCTGCCCCATCTATGAAGTAAGCGGGGATGCCCATGCCAAGGGCCACAGACTTGGCCTTCAGTCCAAGCTCCTAGATCTGCTCCTTGGATGAACTGAGCTTATCCAACCTCATCCGGACTTTCAGCGCTCTGCTGCACCGGCCGAGATGCAGCTTTTCGGCAAGCACTCCTGATACTCTGGCTTGTGTATGGGAAGAGGGTCTCACGCACCCCCCCCCCTCCGATTATTAAGCCACCATCTGGTTGGGAGAGAAGGGGGCACATGCTACATCTCCGACTATTAAGCCTCTCACCCCAAACTACTGACTATTAAGCCCCCCATTGAATACCACCTCTGCTCTTCTTCCAGCCAGCCCAGCCCAGCCACGTATCTGGCCATCTGATCCCCGTTATACATAGGGCCATCTGGTCCCCAAGCAGGTGGCAAGGTGGGATTGTCCCTGTAGCATCCAGTGGTTCCTCCCCTTGGCCATCTGGTCTCTGTGAGACAGAGGGCTATCTGGTCCCTGTAGTTCCTCCCTTCGGTGATGAGGAGGGGGAGGAAAAGTCCTGGAAGCTCAGGTGAAACCCCCGAGAATTTCCCTGTCACAGCAGTAGCAGGCCAAAGCAAGGCCAGTACAGCTAAGACCTACAATGGTTGCTGAAAAAGCAAAATGGCTTCTCTGACTAGAAATTGTGAACTCTGAAAGACACTGTGAACTTTAAAAGGCACTTCTACTTTTTCTTAGAAACAGAGGGTGTAGTTCTAGAGAAAAACAATTCTGATGAAAAATATAAGTAGCATGATAACTTTATGAAAGTTTCACTTGAAAGACGAACCACGGACAGAAGTGTACAAAAAAGCCAACCACAGAGCCGGAAAACCGTTAGGCCCAGGTGCTCAAAAGAGGAACTTGGTATATTAAAAGGACATTTACGAGGAAGTGAGGGAGAAGCATATGAGAAAAGGCGTGGCACAGAAGCACTCAATTATATTAACCAATCCATAGCTTAATATATGAAATAATGAATATGATTAACCAATGAAAGTGTGAAATGTAACATGCACCAACGTGGGCCAGAGCTGCCAGAATCATATAAAAGAAAGCTCCCTGAACCAAAGATTCAGAACTCATCGGAAGTTCTCCATCAGTCTGGCCAGCCTGGTATATGCTCTATCACTCTGTATGCTGTGTGATTTGTTCCTGTAATCTATTACTATTTGATTATTAAAACTCATATTATTTGTATTAGCATAAATAGAATTGAGTGATCTGTCAGTGAAGGCCTAGGGTCTTCAGCCATCAGGTTCTTGGGCTGGAAGGGTGGTGGAGAAGGAGGGGGGGAAGTACCTAGAGCCACTTGCTTGGTGGAGGGCTCACCCTTTCTCCAGCAGGGAGGAAGAAATGCAGAGAGAGAGAGAGACGAAACCTTGGCTCAAGGAATGAATTTCAACAGATAGCAGTGAGGTAGCTGCTCTGGTACGTATGAAACCCTGACCCAGAATCGGGTTGTCTACAAATGATTTAGCACCAAGGTCCCCACAAACATGTGGTACACTACGGAAGAGCGGTGGCTCCCTTCTGTCTGCATGCCTGTCCTGAGGTGTGCGGTTCTGCTTGCCAGCTGGTCAGGGTTGGCCGGCTATCCTTGGTCAACCGAGGTTCCTCGGCATTGTGGTATCATTCATTTTAGGGAGGAATCTGACTTATAGGCATTCAGTCATAATCCCACAGATGGAAATTTCGCACCACTGGCTCTTCAGCCAAGCACACACACCAAGGGGCAAATTCTATAAACAGCGTCCCAATTGTAGGCAGTGGTAGGTGTCCTACTGCTGTCTAGCCAGCCAATTGGGATGCATGTGTTTGGTTTTTTTTAAACCCCGAGGAGGGTCGCCTTCAAGAGTAACTGTTTCCCAAAAACGATTACTTATCGAGATTACAGTAAATTTGAACTCAACAATTGTTTCATCTTTCCCATTAAAAATTGAAGAATTTTGTCATCTGCCACCAAAAGATCAAATTACAACATTGAATAGTGCAACCAAAACTCTATTGGAAAAGCTTGCTCTTTCACGTACTAAAACTATCAGTCCTAGAAAAATAAAAAAAATCCCTGGTTCACAGATGAACTTTTACTCATTACAAAACAACTTAGGGCACTAGAACGGAAATGGCGACAAATGAAAACAAGGGAAAACCTAAATAAATACAAAGAACAAATGCAGTATTATAAAAATAAAATACATTTTACAAAAAAACCCATATTATTCCAATCATATTTCTAACGTAAAAAAACTCCTCTATTCTCTTCTCTATTCTTAAAAATCTTACAGTTCCCAAAACTAAAGAAGAATTTTTTTTAATTTTTAATTATTTATTCAATTTTAATTGAACATACAGCATATAAATGCATTAAGAAACAAATCACAACACTGTAACAACAAGAATTCAACAAAATATTTTCTTATGGAACCTGACAAGAAATATATGTCATAGCAACTTTCTCTATAAGTCCTCAACTAGAAATGGGGGAGAGGATAAGGAAAAAGAGGCACATCTCAAAAAGAAAAAACTTATGTAAAATACTGATGGCATCTCGTCAGCTAATTAAACTACAATCTTCCATTTTCCTAATGATGATCAATTTCTTCCCTCGGACCCGACACCTGAAGCTGTATTTTACGTTTATTCTCAAGAAAAGCCTCCAATTGTTTGGGATCAAAAAAAAGATACCTAATTGACTCATATAATATTAAAATTTACAAGGAAAACGTAAAAAGAAATGAGCACCCAGGGCTATCACCTGAGAGCGTAGAGCCAAGAATTGTTTCCTTTTCTCCTGTGTATCTACACAGACATCAGGAAAAACCCATATTTATCCTCCCAAAAACAATTTATCAGAGTTACGAAAAAACATTCTCATCACCCAGTCCTTATCAGACTCAAAAACAAATTTAACTAAAAGTGTAGCTCTTATACTCTCTTCTTCCAAAGATGTTTCTAACATTTGAGTTACATTCAAACTGTCCATAGATAGATCTTCCTGGGCAGAAGTTTGCCATTTCTTCCCTGGCATAAAATAGACTCGAGAAAATGGGGGCACATCTTCCTTTGGAACCCCCAGACTTCCATCAGATATTTCTTAAGCAGTTCAATAGGGGCTACAGTCTTGGATTGAGGATAGTTGATAAAATGCAGATTCAACCTACGGGTATAATTATCCATTTTTTCCACTTTATTTAAGAAGAATTAACATTAGAAACTAAGGGGTTCATAATAATAAAAAAAAATGTCTAAAAAGTGTCCTAAATGGCTACTTGGACGATCAAAAAGCCTGATCGTCCAAGTACCCATAAGCAAAGCTGGTTTTAGCCGTATCTAAAACCAGCTTAGGCCTTTCCCCTGCCTCTAAATGCACAGAGAGAAAAGAGGAGTGTTTAGAGGAGGTGAAAGGGCGGGCGGTGGGTCGACCTACACCTAGGCGTGCAGCAGGTATAACCAAAACCTTAGGCAGGTTGCACCAAAACCTTAGGCAGGTTGCCTAGTCGGCACTTATACATTTTTGACTTAGACGAAGTCAAAACAGGTCTAAGTGCCGAAAAAGGGGCCGCTAAGCTGATGGCGGCTGGCGCGATCAGTTCAGCAGCCCGGCAACCTACCCACCCACCCACCGCAACAGGAGAGATGCCTCATCTCCCCCACCGCGATGCCATCACTCCTCTACCCTTTTTCACTCTTTGCCTCCCTAATATGATACCCGTATATGTTTTCTTTCTATTTTAATGACTGTAGTTCACCCCCCTTTCCTTGTATGTATATATCATTTGGTAATAAATTGTTGTAGTCTTTCCCCTATTTTAATCTGTAATATGCTTTGAAATATCTGACATTGCGTACACATCAAATTTTAATAAAACTTGAAACTAGGCGTTTCACCTAGGGAGACATGTAGGGTCACCTAAGCTAGCCTAAGGATAGGTGTGGGTGTGGTTTCAGAAGTGGCCTTAGATGAGCTTAGGCAGCCCTAGGCGTCTCCCTAGGGCCACGATATGTGCATTTCAGATAGACACGGCTGCTGATTTGATTGTGGCAGGGAATCTCCCTGCCGTGATCAGATTAGCGGCCGCAGCAGGGAACCCGTTCCCCCCCCCCCCGTGAAGACTACTGTCAGGAGAGATGCCCAGTCCCTCCTGCCAGAAAACCCCCACCCCCCTCGAGACATCCCCCGATAGGAGGGATGCCAAGTTCCTCCTGTCAGAAACCCCCCCATTCCCTTCAAGACATCGCCCGATAGGAGGAATGCCCAGTCCCTCCTGTCAGAAACCCCCCACCCCCTCGAGACATCCCCAGATAGGAGGGATGCCCAGTTCCTCCTGCCAGAACCCCCCCTCCTTGAGACACTAACCCCCCCCCATCCCGCAGGAGGGATGCCCAGAATTCCAGAGCATGCCTATCCACAAAATCTCACATACCTTGACTGAGTTGACCTGAACATTTGGAAGTAAATTCTAAATATGGTACCTAAAAAATTTGCATTGTAAAAGACACTATTCTATAAACCGTGCTTAATGTTATGTGGTACAAATGCCCATGCCTAAATTTAAGCGCAGATGCCCTTTTCGATAACTACGAATGTAACTTAAAGGAATGCCCCAACCCACCCATTTCCATGCTTTCTTTTTTGACTGAAGCCTATATTTACACACAAAACTTGTAATTAATTCTACTTAGTTGCAATAATTGCTTGTTGAAACACAAGTTTTGGTGCTAATTACTTTGTTATTGAATTGTATGTGCATAAGATAAAGCTACTAAGTAGTACATTTAAAACAAACCAGAAAAAAATATACATGTAATTAAACTTTGTTGTCGGAGAATGTGGTAAAATAAGTTAGCTTAGCAGGGTTTAAAAAAGATTTGGATAATTTCCTAAAAGAGAAGTCCATAGGCCATTATTGAGATGGCTCAGGGAAATTCACTGCTCTTTCCTAGGATAAGCAACATAAAATCTGTTTCACTCCTTGGGATCTTGCTAGGTACCTGTGACAAGGATGCTGGGCATGATGGACCTTTGGTCTGTCCCAGTATGGCAATTCTTATGTTCTTTAAGTTGGGTAGGCACTGTATTTAATTGAGGAACACAGAGTAGTCTCAAGCCTTCCTTTTCTTCAGAAAGTAGGATAAAAAAGAAATTAGTTTCCCTGCCTTGCTGACTAAGGGGATACAGTTGGGAAATAACATACAGTATAAACATATGAAAAAAGGTAGATAAAGACCATGTAGTCTATTTAGTCTGCCCATCCATACCATCTCCCTCTCCCTTAGAGATCCTTTGTACATATCCCAAGCTTTCTTGAAGTCATAAGAACATAAGAATAGCCTTACTGGATCAGACCAATGGTCCATCTAGCCCAGTATTCTGTCTTCATGGAGGCCAATCCAAGTCACAAGGACCTGGCAAAAACCCAAATAGTAGCAGCATTCCATGCCACCGATCCACGGCAAGCAGCTTCTCCCATGCCTGTCTCAACCTTTTTTAAAACCAGCTACATTAACCGCTCTTACCACATCCCCTGGCAACGCATTCCAGAGCTTATCTATTCTCTGAGTGAAAAAATATTTCCTCCTATTGGTTTTAAAAGTATTACTCTGTAACTTCATTGAGTGCTCCCTAGTCTGTGTAAATTCTAATGCAGAAAAAAAAAAAAAAAAGTTGATCCACATGTACCCGTTCTACACCACTCAGAATTTTGTAGACTTCAATCATAGCTCCCCTCAGCCGTCTCTTTTCCATGCTGAAGAACCCTAACCTCTTTAGTCTTTCCTCATACAAGAGGCGTTCCATCCCCTTTATCATCTTGGTCACTCTTCTTTGAACCTTTTCCAGTGGTGCTATATCTTTTTTTGAAATAAGGAGACAAGAACTGAACCCAATATTCAAGGCGAGGTCGCAACATTGAGAGATATAGAGGCACCATAACATTCTCAGTCCTGTCCTGTCCTTCCCTAACAATTCCCAGTATCCCGCCTGCTCTCCCAGCACACTGGACAGAAAGCTCATGTGCACTGTCCATGATGACACCCAGATCCTTTTCCTGAAGACCGACTCCCGAGGTGGACCCCAGCATCCGGTAACTACGATTTGGATTATTCTTCCCAACGTGCATCACCCTGCACCTGCCCACATCAAACTTCATCTGCCATCCAGTCGCCCAGTCCTCCAATCTCCCATGGTCCTCCCACAGATCCTCACAGTTCGCATGCACCTCAACAATCCAAAACAGTCTAGAGTCATCTGCAAATTTAATCACCTCACCTGTAGTTCCAATTTCCAGATCTTTTCTAAATAAGTTAAATAGCACCGGTCCCTATACAGATCCCTGTGGCACACCACTATTTACCCTCCTCCATTGAGAATAATGGCCATTTAACCCTACCCTTTGTTTTCTGTCGAATAACCAATTCTTAATCCACAATTGAACATTGCCTCCTATCCCATGACTCTTTAATTTTACATGGTCTAAGTCACAACGTCCAAGTTCCGTCGATCCTGGGCTGTATAACTTTCGTTTATACATGCTGTACGACTAAGTCTAAGCCAGCCCTCGTCCCGCCCAACTCCCACCCTCGACATGCCTCCTGAAACGCCCCGTTTAGCTTTGGACGTTGAACGGCACTATGAAGGCCTAGGTCATTTAGAAATACATCCAAAACCCGTTTTTATTTTTGGCGCTTGGACGTTTTTGAGAAACCAACTTAGACCGGTTTTTGGACGTTTTTCTCTTTCGATTATGAGCCCCATAGCATTTTTTAAAAATGTAGGCACCTGTATTGCAGTACGGAGGTGCTTTACAATGCCTAACACTAAGTGTAGATAAAGATGAGAATCTGTCTCAACTATTTAAAGTATTAAGTACAAAATAACTAAAATATTTAAAGTATTTAAAGTATTGAAACCATTGACGATTTTTGGTGCCTGAATTCTGTATGTCTAAAAATTTATATACATACAGGTGGTACTGCTGAGGTCTATAAGATTCAATTTATAAGACTCTTGCTCCATTACTTTTTGAGTATAACGTATTATGAGTCTTAAAATAATTAATTGAGATAGAGCTGGTTTCTGGTTTGTATTAACGCCACTGCAGGCATCGCTAACATCAGAAGTGGCATTAGACGTCATAAAGAGCCTCCATAGCCATGATTCACATGAAAGACAGATGCCAGAAATGTAGGCCTTGAAAACCCTGGCCTACATTTCCGGCGCCTACCTTTCATGACGTCATGATTCTATAAATGGCGCTGTTGTGTGTTTGACGTGCGATCAGTGGCCATTTTTTTAGGCAGCTGACAACGTCGACGCCAATTCTAGAATCCGGGCCAATGTGCTATACCTCTGCTCCTACAGCACAAATAGAAGCAGTTTACAATAAAGTCCTTCTTGATCCTGAATGCTCATTTCAAATGATTTAGATGTGATAGATGACTGGTTGGATGCCTGAGGAAGGTGTTTACTGCCGAAACACAGACCTTGTTGGGACCTGCTCCATTATACCATTTGACGTCTACTTTACAGACTTGTTTTGCTCTACTTATCTTCTGTCATCCATAATTGTGAATTTGTTTTTAATAAAATTGTGTGTTCATTGGGACATCATGGTGATCTTCCTACATTTTTTGTGGTTGTTTACCTGCTGTTGTGGGTTACTTCTGGTTTCTGTACTGATATGGTGCTTTTACCATAAAACAGTAACCTACGAGGCAACAAGTGGGAGGTAGGAAAAGATGAAAAATCAAATTCAACCATAGTACCACCAATCATTGCCAGACTAGGTATCTGGGAATGAAATAGCTTTTCAGTCTTTTTTAAAATTAGCCTCAGCTTGGCTGGGCAAAGGCAATG
Organism: Geotrypetes seraphini; assembly: GCF_902459505.1. Taxonomy (NCBI): domain Eukaryota; kingdom Metazoa; phylum Chordata; class Amphibia; order Gymnophiona; family Dermophiidae; genus Geotrypetes; species Geotrypetes seraphini. The sequence continues at coordinate 521,550,442 of NC_047084.1, read as the reverse complement.
CGTTGCATAGGGCAAGGTCAAGATTTTAAAAAAAGCCAATTGCCTAGAGGATCTAGATGTGAAGAGGCCAACAGAGGGATCAATACATGGTTCTGCTCCTGGAATAAAAACTTCCAGTAGAGTATAATGGATTAAGAAATCACAGAGATAACGCGGGAGTCCCCTTCAGAAGACTCTATGAGCCACAATGAGTACCATGAATTTAATACAATAAACAACTGGAAGCCCAATGGGCATTTCCGAGCAGAAGGGGTGGGGGGGGAAGGAAAGTGACTTGTATATCACTTTTTTGTGGTTTCACATTCAAAGTGGTTTACATATATGAAGGTGATTTAAAATGTTTGGTAAAAAGGCAAGTTAAACAACGTAGTCTCCATCAAGGGCTCAGTGAGTTTCCATTTTTTTCATAAGCTATTTTTCCTGATAGGAAAAAAATGGAAAATCACTGGCCAAAATATATATCCCTCAATAGAGACCACATTGTTTAACTTGCTTTTTTACCAAACTGAAAACCACATTCCCTCATATACAGCCACTTATTTTGCACCTGGGGAAATGGAGGATTAAGTGATTTGCCCAGGGTCACAAGGAGCAGTGCTGGAATTTGATCTCACAACCTCAGGGTGCAGAGACAGCAGCTCCACACTAGGCCACCCCTCACCTCCAAAGGGTGATATGATCGAACATCTGGGCATTGTACACCAAACTTAACAGCAATATTTTCAATTATATTTAGATGATGAAAAGAGGAGTAAAGACCACTATAAATTGCATTGCAATAGTACAAACAACTAAAGACATGAAAATACTAATGTAAGTATTCAAAAAAGCAAGGATGGCATAGACTAGATGTAAAGTCATCAAATACGACTTAACTGATGCTACTCGGGTGGAAAAAGAAAGTGAGATTCTAGGAAACAAAACCGGGAGACAGCCTGAAAGCGATCATATTCCTATAGCATACCTAAATTATGGGATCAACTCCCTCCTGCCATTAGGGCAATTGTTAACCCTACTGACCTTCCGGAAAGCAATAAAGACACTTCTTTTCATGGACCGGATCAATTCTGGTCTCAAACTTTGACAGACCTTGCTTCAACGTATCTTACCTCAGAACTCCTGTGCCTGCTAACCAGTTCTTCTACTCTTCATTGCAGATAAGTTAATACCATTCATGATACGTGAAAGGGAAGCAACCAGCGAGGGAGGAGGTGGGCCCGTTAGATGATGGAGACAGAAAGGGAGTGGTTAAAGAGGAAAAAGAGGTAGCCAATAGGCTGAACTGGTTCTTCTCGTCGGTCTTCACAAGTGAGGACACCTCCAATGTACCGGAACCCGAGGAGACCATAAGTGGGGATCAGGATGAAAAACTGGAGACCTTAGAGGTAAGCTATGAGGATGTCCTCCGACAAATAGACAGATTGAAAAGTGACAAATCACCCTTACCTTCGTGGCGCTTTCACACCTCCCCTTACCTTCGTGGTGCTTTCACCCCCCTTACCTTCGTGGCGCTTTCACACCCCACACCCCAACAGGCCCGGTCCGACAAACCTCCCTGCCCTGTGGCCGGTGATGTCTAAACTGCCTTCTTACGGCAGCCAGAGCGTTGTAATTGCATATGGCTGCCGTAAAGGTTGTCTTTGACTAAATAGCTCGTAACTCAGTTAAATTGTATATGTGGACCAAATCTGCACATGCAGTTCTGAGCATCATACACTGAATCCAGGGGATACCATGTAAATGTCATTATTCTAAACACTTACCCCTTCTTTTACTAGGTTCGCTAACTGATTAGCGGGCACTAAACGCTAACACGTCCACAGACTAACATGCACGCATTAGTGTTTAGCACACACTAAATCAATTAGTGCGCGCTAATTGGTTACCACACCTTAGTAAAAGAGGGCCTTATGCATGGAATGGGCCCATTAACATTAGTATCTATGCTACAGAACTGCTTCTGAAAGGAATCATCAAATTCCAGCCAACAAGTGGCCTTTTAAAATGTGGTGACCAAAAATCTGGTTTTATGATTAATTTTTGCTTATTCATTAAAAAAAAAAAAAAAAAGAGTATTCCTCAAGCAGTAGACATGGAGTGCCATTTTCGATGCGACGTCCAAATCCGAGTTTGGACATATTGCGGAAAACGCACAAAAATCCAGCACCAAACATGACCATTTTTAAAATGGCAAAACATCTATCCTATTTTTTTTGGAAAATGGTCATTTTTCAGATGTGCGTTTACCTTTTTGAACTAACATATCCAAAAGAAAAATGCACACAACAAGCCATTGAGATGTAGGAACGGGCTAGCATTTTTAGTAGACTGGCTACACTGGCATCCCAGCAGAGAAGTAGGGTACCTTAAGGAGCATGCAGCGAACTTCACATAAAAAGGCCCAGGTACACATATCACCATAACCCCCTTATAATATATGGCAAGACCTCCAAAACCCTCTAAACACCTACTATTCCCAACTATATGCCACATCACACAGGTGACACCTGCAGCCCTTATGCCTGCAGGTGTCACCTATATCAGTGGTTCCCAACCCTGTCCTGGTGGACCCCCAGGCCAGTTGGGTTTTCAGGATAGCCCTAATGAATATGCATGAGAGAGATCTGCATATAATGGAGGTGTCAGGCATGCAAATCTGCTCCATGTATATTCATTAGGGTTATCCTGAAAACCCGACTGGCCTAGTAGTCCTCCAGGACAGGGTTCGGAACCACTGACCTATATGATGGTACAATAGATTTTTGGTGAGTTTTGGTGACTTACAACCAGTGGCGTAGTAAGGAGGGTGTGGGGGGTAGGGACGGTCTTCCTAAAGGTGCAGCACCCCTCCTCCTCTCTGCCCCTCCCTCCCTGCTCCTTTCCTTGCCGAGCACCCCTTGCCTTCCCCAGTACCTTTTTTTACTTCCCCGGTATGAGGTTGCTGCCCGCATTGGCACTCTCTTTGACATCACTTCCGGGGCCCACACCTAGGAAGTGACGTCGAAGGGTGAGCCAGTGCCGATGTGGGCATGCTGCTCATGCCAGAGAAGTTAAAAAGGAGAAAGGGGGGGGAAGAGGGCGAGGGAGGGGTGCCACCACCCCAGGTGCCGATCACACTTACGACGCCACTGCTCACAACACACCTTCCGCCACAAGTGCACTAGTTAAGAGTGGGATATGGGCCCGAGCCCCCATTTCTACAGTCCACTGCACTGACCACCAAGCTACTCCAGACACCTACTTGCTTCTCTACTAGGACCGGGCATAACATCTGCAGTTGGCATACAGGCAGGTATGTGCTTTTTCATTTACATCTTTCGGGAGGGGGGAGGGGATCAATGGCCCCCGAGTGAGTGTGGGGGCCATGCCTTTATCCCTCCAGTGGTCATGTGGTCAGTTTGGGTACCTTTTTGGCACTTATTTGTTATTTATTTATTTATTTCTAAAATTTCTAGGCCATCTATAACTAAGCAGTTAACAAAATAAAACATTCACAATAGCCCAAGGCAGCATAAATGGAAAACACTTTCAATTACAATACAATCACATACTAACTTAACTCCTGGTTCAGGGGTCTCAAAGTCCCTCCTTGAGGGCCGCAATCCAGTCGGGTTTTCAGGATTTCCCCAATGAATATGCATGAGATCTATGTGCATGCACCGCTTTCAATGCATAGTCATTGGGGAAATCCTGAAAACCCGATTGCGGCCTTCAAGGAGGGACTTTGAGATCCCTGTCCTAGAGGTAACCTCAAAAACTGGAGGGAATTATATGTTGTCAATCTTCACTGAATTATAACTCAATGATCACAGTTCAAGCTGCACTAATTATCTCTAGCCCCCAAACATCCAAAACCAGGGGTAGGCAATTCCGGTCCTTGAGAGCCGGAGCCAGGTGAGGTTTTCAGGATATCCACAATAAATATGCATGAGATAGATTTGCATCTCAAGGAGGCAGTGCATGCAAATTCATCTCATACATAGTTATTGTGGATATCCTGAAAAGCTGACCTGGCTCCAGCTCTCAAGGACTGGAATTGCTTACCTCTGTCCTAGACACATTCTTTAAATGTTCGATTATAGCAGAAAATCGTCTGAGTCATAATCCTGCCCTAGTCCCACCCACACCATGCCTCTAACATGCCCTTTTGAGATTTAGGCAAACTGCAGACAAATAGCATAGATATACATCTAGAAAACAGGTTTCGAAAATAGCGAACTGGAAGAATTTGGCAAGAAAAACATCCATCTGCCCCTTTATGCCACTTTTTCGATGGCTTTCTTTTTTGAAAATGAGCCCTTAGGGAACACAAAGCCGCTCCTGAAGATGAATCTGCCTACTGCTGTCTACCATTACACATGATGAGACAGGAGATGTACACATTGTATATATGTGAACCTACGTCAAGAATGCGCAGGTGTTCAGACAGCACACGTACACGCCAAGTCTGAAAGGCAGCGCTCCTTGGATTAGCTGTTGGATTTTCACAGTAATTATTTTCATATAAACAGGTTTTTCTAATGCTTTGTCAAGCAGTGCTTTCCTTATGAGGCTTCTTAGGTTAACTGTCCATATATATATAGCACAGAAGAGTTTAACAAGATCAACTAATCTAATTCCTTTAAGACTTATGTTAAGTAGAGGATTCTTTTCCCATTTTAACACTATGGTTTACTGGGAATTAACTAGAAAAGCTCTGGCAACCAGAAACATGGAATAAAATGAATTATGTACAACAGGAATCATTAAAAACAAAGCAACAGATGTATTTTATCCTTAATCAACCACAGCAGATCTTATCTAACAAAGATGCCCTAGGGACCAGGAGCAGAAGGAAATACATGCTCACCAACAGGTAAGTTTCAGTATTTTTCATTTTTTTTTTTAATTGTTCTATTGTAAATCGCTTTGATGGCTATTGCAGATTAAGTGTGATATCAACTGTTTATAACAAAAAAAAAAAGCCAACCCCCAACTGCAAAAGCAGGAAAACTCTTGAGATGGAAGCAAACACAGATCCTCTCTGCCACTGCATTGGTATGACATTGACCAAACAGATTTAGCTCAGTGAGCTACAAGTTTATCAGGCTGTAACTAGAAAATAACAACACTGTTCCTTCCCCACTGATCCTCTAGAATAGATGACAGCAAATGGGACCAGTGCCACAAATGTGCCACCACCCAGGTGCCCAGGACAAAGCAGTATGCACGCTGCCCAGAAAGGGATCTCCTTGGGAAGCGAAAGGAGCAGATTTAACAGGAAGGAAACTGTCAGGACTAATGAGCCTTAACAAATACAACTCATGGGTTGGATAGCCCTTCGCTATTTGCTGTCACATTGCAAAACAAGGAAAATGAGTGAATGGGAAACTTTACTGCTAGAAGATAAAGATTGGAAGAATGATGAAAACAAACAATTGCTAGTCCTGTACTATTAATGGGAACCTCAGAGTCCGAAGAAACTAATTAGATTTCCAGGCTAATACATCCACAGCAGGGCTAGAACTTTTGCTATTTCTCTGTGGAAGTTAACTTAACGTTAAAAGCATGCACGTTAAAGTCGATAAATTCTCCAGTTAGCTCCGTGACAGGCAGTTGAGCTAACAAGTCGGACTTCCCAAGAATTGCTCATCAGGTCAAGAGTTCCCTTCAGCAACAATAAATAAAAGGCAGCAACTGGACTCCAGGAACAGGGAAACGTGGAGACGTAGAGCTGCAGCCTGTTACAGTAATGAAAAGCCTACAGTTTGCACCAGCAGCCACAGCGCCCCCTGCGTGTGTCTGCGAAGCCGTTTTCTAGGGCTTGGACCCCCATCTGTCACTGTCCTGGCTTTTGCCAGACCATCCGTGGCGATCAATAGGACCCCGGCTGAAGGCGCACACGCTTCGCTCTGCCACATTGACCCAGTGCGTTTTGCGCTTTAACAGAGGGGCTTTCTGCCCGGTAAAGTTCACAGACGGCCAGACACAAACACACACAGACAGGCAACGAGCAGAAGTTCAAAAGCCCAAGCGACCTCCCTCCCCATCGTCCCCCCCCCCCCCCCAAGACTTCAGCGCGCCCTGACTGTCCGCCCATCCCATCAGATCTCTTTAGGGAACAGCAGGAGCAGCGAGACAGTGACAGCACGAGCCGTGCAGCAGAACGAGCATGCAACTCGTCCCCTGACGGTTCCCCGCTCCCCAGACTCACCCCGCTCAGCCGGAGCTCTCCCGGGGTCCGAGAAAGGAAAACTGCAAAAACGCCCTTCCCTTTCTTCTTCCTGCGGTGTCAGGGTCCCCGCATGTCTCCCGCTCGTCGCTACGATCAGTTCATCTCCCGCAGCCACTAGACAGCTCGCAAGAGCAACTACTCCACTTCGCGCGAGCCAGAGCCGCCCTTGGCACGCGCGCACATCGTCCCCCCCGGGGCCAATCAGCGAGCGCCTAGGGCGGAGCCGCAAGGGAGCAGGAAGTGGCCCCCTGCTGGAAGCCGTGTGGCACTGCAGGTCAGGGCGTCAGGCAGTTATGTCAAGAAAAGATTAGAATTCATATTCCCAGGCTGTATCATAGAAGAAATTAAAACTACAAATGCTGGTTATAATCAGTAGAACTATTGCAGTTAAATTCCTAAACAGAAATATTTAGGCTGGTAAGGAGAGACTGAGGGAGGGGCAAAAAAAGATACATTTCTGTACATTATAATCCTTTTCTATCACCTTTAAATAAACTATGAAATACATTGTTAAAAAAAGTCTTATGGGGTTTATATACATAAGAATTCCACCCCCAGCTAGATTCAGCTACCCAGTAAACTACAATTATACCTAATTATTCTACATGAAAGAAAAGTCAAGATAAAAAAGAATACTGAAAAGTTCTTAGCTCAAGCCTGGAATGTCGTGGAGCCATGAAACTTACAAGTTATTCCTTTTATTCACCCCTAAGTTCAACAAAGCAAGTTTGAAGTTTCTGTAACCCTTCCAAAAATGTCTGGTCACTGAATACCACTTCGCTATTGCAATTGCCTCCAAATCACTTGAAAACTGTCACCCTTTCAAACTCTTTTTAAGGTTTAGAAACAGAAAATAGGCAGATGAGCAAGATCAGGTGTCTATGCACTGAAACCCCAACTGCATCAAAACATCCATCATTTTGCCAGCCTTGTGAGCAGGCACATTGGCCTAGATTCACTAACCTTCCTGATCCGTGGGGCGATCCGTGGCAGGCCGACTGATCCACAACGTGTCCTCATGCAAATGGGGGCGATCGGCGGCACACACTCCCACCGACTACATGGATCGCTAAAGAGTGATCTTGGCGTATGCGCAGACCATCTTCTTTGCCTGTAGATGGTCTGCGTCTGCTCTCTGTGCAAGGAAGAGCTGGAAACTTTTTTAAAAAGAGCTGGAAACTTTACTTTTTCATGAGCCCATGCTTTTAACCTGAGGGTTTAAAGCAGGGCTGCACTGCGGCATGTTCTGGAACTTAACAGAACACGCCATAGTGCAGCCCCGCTTTAAACCCGTGGGTTACAACCACGGAGTCAGGGCAACAAGAGTAGGAGAGTCGGGGCAGAGAACAGGGCGGCAAAACCAGGAGAGTCGGGGCAGAGAGCAAGGTTTTTGCACAACTGATTGGTCCTCAGCAGTCACTTGTTTTTGGATCGGCCAGCCCAGTCGGTGTGTCTGCATTTGTTTAGTGAATCGAGGCCCTTCCTACTTTGCATGCCATTTCCCCTCATTTGAATGTGTGGATCGGATCGGAGGATGATCGGCCACGAGGTTAATGAATCGGGTCGGAGGAAAATCGGGTCAGTGCACAATCGCAAACATGATCGTTGGGCTTAGTGAATCTAGCTTATTGTCTTGCAAAAAGACGCCTTTCTGCAGCTTTCCTCTCCTTTTTTCTTTCAATGCCTCCTTTAATCAGCACAGCAAGTTATAGTAGTATTCTGCATTAACTGTTTGGCCCCTCGGAAGATAGTCGGTCATTACAACATCTTCCTGATCCCAAAACACTGTGGCCATGACCTTTCCTGATGACGTCTAGGTCTTGAATTTCTTTGGCCTTGGAGAACCTGAATACCGCCATTGTATGGACTTCGTTGTTTTTTTTTCCCTCAAGATCAATGTTTCAGCAACAGTAACTAGTCATTCCAAAAGGTTGGCACCAGCTTGCAAGTCCCAACTTGGAAGTGTCCACTCAACATCGTTTCTTGACAGCATTCAAACATTTGGGCACCCACTTGGCTGACAGATTCCGTATACCCAGCTGCTCACCATTCTCATACCTTTTAATCAACCCAAGCCCTCTATGACAGACACACCACACCGAACACTAGAAACAGTAGTAACATGGATGAAAGATCATAAATTGAAGCTGAACCCAGACAAAACAAATTTCATCCTCCTCGAAAATAACAAAGTCCCAACCATAACCAAACTACATCAACTAGACACAGGAAAACCTACACTCCATTCACGTACCCTCCAATCAAAGAAGTCAAACGGAAAAAAACTGTATGATGGCCTCCTAGCCACACAAGCAGCAAAACTCGACAACCAAATCTCCAATCTACTACTTATGACCCCAGACTACAAAACATTCAGAAAAGAAATAAAGACACTACTTTTCAAGAAATTCCTGCAAACGACTTAATACCGCTAGCTCCTTCCCACTCCCAATACCACTTCTTAATACCTTCCCAATTCCCCAAAGCAACCTCATCCACTCTTTATCTCCTCTAGAAATTACCAGATATCTTCTTCTTGTAATACGTTTTTTGTAATTCTTTTGTAATCCGCCTGGAACCGCAAGGCAATAGCGGAATAGATAATGTAATGTAATTATACGCCCAGCATGTTCCCTGGGTATCTGTAGTGTCTCAGCAATTTCTTTAGCTGATATTCGCCAATTTGCCAAAATCAGTTTCAGGAGTTGATACCATTTGAGGCTTCCCAGACTTTGCTGCACCTTCAGTCTCAAAATCTCCATATTGAAAGTTTGCACATCACTTCTTCACTGTGGAGTATAATGGGCATTTGTCACTCAATGTTTGCATCATACATTCATGGATTTCCTTTGGAGTTTTCTTCTTCAGGAATAGGAACTTCATGACAGTTTAGAGTTCCACACTTGAAAATTCCATACTTTTCATTAACATGGTTCAATCAATGATCTGAAACAATGTCAAAACATAGCACCACAACATGTCAAAACATGGCATGTTCTTGGTGCCAATGATTTGTTCCCTCAGTACCCTAGGTTTGCTTATACGAGGAGTAATAATTTTTGTGAGCTATTATCTAAGCGCTTCAATACTCAGTTAGATCAAGACCCTGGTCACTTTAAATATGGCAGGTGTTCGGTTTGCCCGTATGCCCTGGAGACATCTATCAAGAAACCTTGTAGTAACCAACTTTTTATTTTAAAACATCATACTGACTGTTGCTCCACCGGTGTTGTTTATGGTATCTTATGCTCATGTGGCAAAATGTGCATAGGCCATACTCAACAACAGATATAACTCCGTATTATAGAGCATTTGAGTACCATTCGAAATGGGAGGATGGAAGCCCCTTTGAGAGCTCATTGGACTGAATGCCAACATACCTTAGAAGATCAGGAATTGGTTGGTGGGTAGGAGTGAAGGGCCACTACTCGGACTGGAGGAGGGTCACGAGTGGTGTTCCGCAGGGGTTGGTGCTCGGACCGCTGCTTTTCAATATATTTATAAATGATCTAGAAACAGGGATGAAGTGCTAAATAATAAAATTCTCAGACGACACCAAACAATTTAGTGGTGCTCGGACTAAAGAGGACTGCCAAGAATTACAAAGGGACCTGAACAAACTAGGGGAGTGGGCGACGAGATGGCAGATGAAGTTCAATGTAGAGAAATGCAAAGTATTGCATGTAGGAAACAGAAACCCAAAGTACAGCTATACGATGGGAGGGATGTTATTGAGTGAGAGTACCCAAGAAAGGGACTTGGGCGTAATGGGGACAAGACAATGAAGCAGACAGCACAGTACGCAGCGGCTGCTAAGAGAGCGAATAGAATGTTAGGTATAATCAAGAGGGGTATTACAACCAGAACGAAAGAAGTTATCCTGCCGTTATCGGGCAATTGTGTGCCCGCATCTGGAGTACTTCGTCCAATATTGGTCGACGTACCTTAAGAAGGATATGGCGCTACTCAAGAGGATTCAGAGGAGAGCGACACATTTGATAAAAGGTATGGAAAACCTTTCATACACTGAGAGATTGGAGAAACTGGGGCTCTTTTCCCTGGAGAAGAGGAGACTTAGAGGGGATATGATACAGACTTACAAAATCATGAAGGGCATGGAGAAAGTGGAGAGGGACAGATTCTTCAAACTTTCGAAAACTACAAGAACGAGAGGGCATTCGGAAAAGCTGAAAGGGGACAGATTCAAAATCAATGCTAGGAAGTTTTTCTTCACCCAACGGGTGGTGGACACCTGGAGTGAGCTTCCAGAGGGCGTGATAGGACACAGTACGGTATTGGGGTTCAAGAAGGGATTGGACAATTTTCTGAAGGAAAAGGGGATAGAGGGGTATAGATAGAGGATTACTACACAGGTCCTGGACCTGTTGGGCCGCCGCGTGAGCGGACTGCTGGGCACGATGGACCTCTGGTCTGACCCAGCAGAGGCACTGCTTATGTTCTTATCTTAAATTTCTGGTTCTCCTGAAAGTTGCCCCTCAGAGGGGCCAAGATATAGCTGGAAGACTTTTATTTAAGGAACAGAAATGTATTTACGATTGGAACACTCTCATTCCTATGGGACTCAATAATGAAATGAAATGGCCTATAGTGTACTGGGCTCTGCTGATGTCATTATGTTTTCTGCTGATGTCATTATGTTCTCCACGTTGTACTGGGTGCGGTGTTTTAAGTTCAGGCAGCTGCATATGTTTCTCGTGATTTCTCGGCGTCTGTGCCGATTTCTGGTTGAAGCCCTGTCTGTATAGCTGTTTCATAAGTAACTTTACCTTTTTGAGACTGAGATTTAGTTTTTGCACTGCACTACTTGAATTTTGTTTTTAAATACACGGTCAGGGTGTATTTATTTAGCGTGTTTTTCATTTTCTTTCTTGTGGATTTCAGACTGCTGCGGAGTATGGCACTGCTCCGCTACTGCTGAGCGTGGCAGTTTGTCTTTCCCGCTTGTCAGTCCTTCTGATGAAGAATCAATCTTTGAAACTCGGCCTGAGTAGAAGAGTGGGTCTTCGTTTTTGCATTAATACATTTATTTTGATAATATTTGGTCTTAGTTTGGACTTTAGTTCTTATAATTATTTTTTTACTTTTTTGAGCTACACTGGATAATTCCACTTTTGGATTGTGTGTTTTTTGGTCAATTTTTGATGATATCTCTGAGACTTTTTGAATATTTACAATTCATCTCCCTGTGTGTTTGGAGATGTTGGACCTTTGAGACCATCCCAAGAAAACATCTGGCATTCAGATAAGTAATATCTTTATATTTTTATCTTGAATGCTTCCTTTCATTTTGGATGATATAGGGCTCCTTTTACTAAGCCGAGTTAGTGCATTAACGCGCTGAATTGCCCTGCACGCTAGACCTTAACGCCAGCATTGAGCTGGCGTTAGTTCTAGCCATGTAGCGCACGGTAATATCCTGCGTGCGCTAAAACCACAAGCGCACCTTCGTAAAAGGAGCCCATAGTGTCCTTTCAAGACTTACAACTAAGATTATATGCTACTTGCATTTGCAGGTGTTGTATTGGAGGTGTTGTATAAGGACAGAATGCTGCAGTGATGGTCCTTATACTCATTGGTCTTTATTTCTAGTGACCGGTGTGTGGGATACTGAGCACATCCGTATACATATATATTTTTTTCTTCTTTTTCTATACATGTTTTTAGGAGTTTACTTGTATAAATGTTTTTGTTGATATTTTTGAGTTATAGCATTTTTGGAATAAGTATTTATGTCTGAATGCTGAGTTAATTTTTTATTCCCCCGTTATTTTGTTGAAACTCCTTACGAAATGACGACAGGCAGAGAGAGGATGACACCAATATATTTGTTATATAAGACTAATGACGTGAACCTTTCCAGTGCAGCTACTGTCCATGACTATGTCACACATTTATACCAACATTTGCAGAGTGTATCTGCTTTTGCCCAAAGGAATCTGGAAAAGTGCTGCTAGAGGTAGAAAAGTCTACTATGATCAAGGGACTACCTGAAAGGAATATCAAATTAGCAATACTACAATTTTGGCAAAAAATAAGGTGAAAGATAAGAAATTCTTGCCCAGCTGGCATGATCCTTTTCCTCTTAGAAACATAGAACGACATAGAACATGTGGAAAGCACTTCACCTGTGGCTTACCAAATTTGAACAAAAAATATATATACGTATATGTATATTCAAGGTGATATCCATAAATCAGAACAACTGTTTTTGCTACATTTGAAGATGGCTATGAACCATCTTTTTCTCCAAAGGCATTATGGATCCTGCCTTTTGTTTACTTGCTGTGTGTTCACAGCCAACATTATCTACCTCTAGTGGGCCTCACTTGATACAGTGAATGTTTGGAGGAGCAAGCTTCACAGGCACTATGAACTCTGTCTTGTTCTGTTATCATCTTGGTGGGACTTTGTCTGATCAGAGGATTCATCAATAAGCCTATTCTTTTGTGTCTGACAATACCCCTATTGGATAGGTCCTCATTGGTCCATGTGTCACATGTGCACAGCCAGAGGGAGAAGTGAGAAAACTGAACTCAAGAGTTTGGACTTGGAGAGTTCAGATGAGCATTTGGAGGAGAAAGGAAGCAAAGAAGAGGCGAGTTCTTGGTTGTCATGCATCCCATCAGCTGATGGGGAGAGACTGTTCTGTGTCTGGGATATCTGTAGACTGTCTCTGTGCTGCAACCATTCCATGAAGAATTGATGTCAGAATTGACATCGGGGGAAGGTTTGTGGGCCTGATTACACGCCACCGGCCCTTCCCTTTGTGGAGTTGTGGCAGCAGTGGGTGAGCGGCAGACCAGGGAGGAGGAATTGGTGCGGTAAGGAGGAAGGCAGGCAGGCAGGCTTCGGTGCAGCAGGGAGGGAGGGAGGGAGGCAGGCTTCGGAGCAAGAGGAAGGACAAAGTCTGGAAGGCAGTGAGGGGAAGGGGGCAAGAACTCAGGACATAGGAAGGAGAGAGGAAATAGAAAGAGACAATTGTTGGGCCTAAGGAAGGAAGGAAAAAAAGAACTATCTAGTGCAGGGGTGCCCAACACGTCGATCGCGATCGACCGGTAGCTCAGGAAGGCAACGTGAGTCGATCGCAGAGCCCATCCCGGGCTCCGTGATAGACTTGTGTTGCCGTCCCGATCTACCGGGCCTATCAGCCTTCCTCTCCCCGATGTCAAAGACGCCGACGCCAGGCATCCACTTTAGGCTGTTTTTGTCATTTCGGGGGGGGAGGGGAGCGTGGCAGCGGCAGCAGCAGCCTGAAAAATAAATCATCCTGGCCGGGGTCGGTGTCATGCTCCGGAGCTTCTACAGCCTTCCTATCTCCCTCTCCCTTCTACCTGCTTCCGGCCACACCCCCTGCTCCAAGGCTCTCTTCGGCAACTCAGCAGCAGCGATCGACACAAGCTTCTGACATCGGGGCCTACCCTCTGCGAGTCCCGCTTGTTTCAACTTCCTTTTTCCACAAAGGCGGGACGTAGAGGGAAGGCCTTGATGTCGGCAGCTTGTCTTGATCACCGCTGCTGACGAGTTGCTTAAGAGAGCCGCAGAGCAGGGGGGTGTTGCCAGGTGCAGGTAGAAGGGAGAGGGCCAGATGCAGGACTCGTGGGTGAGGGAGGAGAAGAGAGAGAGAGAGAGAGGGGAGGGAAACAAAAGGAAATATTTCATACTGGGCTGGGCCGGAATGGAGGGAGGGTGGAAAGATTCTGGCTACAGGGTGCAGTAACAAAGGAAAATGGGGGAAAGCTGAAAATGGAGATAGTGACACAAAGAAGAGAAAGGGTAAGCAGGACCTACTGAATAAGGATAGAGATACAGAGGGGACATGAAGAGGAGGTGAAATAGAGACATAGAAGTAATGCTGAAAAAGTGTGTGAGGGGGGGAGATAAAGACATTGAAAGGGCAAATGGTGAACATGGGGTAAAGACAAGGACAGAGACAAATGAAGATTCAGAAAAAGTGGTGAGATAGGGATATAGGTGAGATGGACACAAAGAAGGGTGATGCTGGAAAATAGATGGAATGGTAATTCTGACAGACACAGAAGGGAAATGCTGGATCAAGGAGAGATGGGGCTCAGGCTGGATGGAATGAGGAGAAATGCCTTGTTGGCCTGGAACTTCCTCTCATATGTCAGAATTGACGGCAGGGAGCAGAATGCTGGTCAGCGCGATGCTTCTGCAGGGAAAGCTTGGGACGGCGGTGGCTTGGGGGCTGTTCCCCGATGGTGGTGGCAGCAAACCGAGTGGCTTGGGGGAGGTCACGGAGAAAGAAAGAAAGGGGGCAGACAGGGAAACAGAAAGAAGGGGGAACAGGGAGACAGAAAGAAAAAGTTGGGGGAGAGAATGAGGTCTGGAGGAGAGGAAACATACAGGAGGCTGAAAGGAAGAATGATTGGATGCACAGTCAGAAGAAGAAAGTGCAACCAGAGACTCATGAAATCACCAAACAGCAAAGGTAGGAAAAATGATTTTATTTTTAATTTAGTGATCAAAATGTGTCGGTTTTGAGAATTTATATCTGCTGTCTATATTTTGCACTATGGCTCCCTTTTACTAAACCGCAATAGCGTTTTTTAGCGCAGGGAGCCTATGAGCATTGAGAGCAGCGCGAGGCATTCAGCGTAACTCCCTGTGCTAAAACCTACTATTGTGATTTAGTAAAAAGGGAGGGGGTGTATTTGTCTATTTTTATATTTTGTTACTGAGGTGACATTGCATGGAGTCATCTGCCGTGACCTCTTTGAAAAAACCCGGAATATGAATAATTAACATTTTCTCTGCCTTTCAGTGTGCTTTGTGTTTTTTTTTTAATTTTATTGTTGGTAGATCATTTTGACTTAGTCATTATAAAAGTAGCTCGCAAGCCCATAAAGTGTGGGCACCCCTGATCTAGTGCAATCAGAAATCTCCAGACAACAAAGGTAGGATTTCAATTTAGTGATCAAAATCTGTCTGCTGCAGTATATTTGTCTATTTTTCTAGGGGGCTGGGTTCAGAGGCACAATTTGGTTCAGAATATTTTTTCTTCGTTTTTCCTCCTCTAAATCTAGGGTGCGGCTTATGGAGTGAAAAATACAGTAAGTGCTTTGTGTGCTGGGATTTTGGGCTTACCTGCTGGAACCACTGGGCTTGCTTTTAAGCCTATAGCCTGATCTTAGCTGAAAAAGGGGTAAGAAGTGATTCTTTACAGTTCTAGGGGTCAGACAGAATTATTCTTGGCTTGCAAAGGGTTGGTTATTTGTGGGACTGTGGTAATTAGCCTAGGCCATACTTACAGTTGCTGCTTTGTGATTATCTTCTCAGGAAATATGTTAGGGAAGGGGGAATGGGGACTTGTATACTGACTTTTTAGTCACTTTGGCATTTCAAAGCTGACATTGGAGGATTAAGTGACTTGCCCAGTGTTATCAATTTTATTTTTATATATGTATTAGTAATCATTAGTACATTTTTGTATTGCTTGCAACATTTTTATAAGATATTTGTTTATTCTTCTAATGAATAAGATTTATTCACACTTTGGCATCATTCTTCCGATAAGAGAGCAGGGGTAATAATAATAATTTTTTTCTTATATACCGCCAAACCATTAGTTCAAGGCGGTTTACAGCAAGAAGGAACTGCACAAACAGTGAATTACTTACATAAGCATGTCAAAATTTCTCAGAAAATACAAAAGGGTAATTAAGTCACATATTTATCAAACAGATACGTTTTAAGAATTTTTCTAAAGAAATAATAAGACTGAGCGAATTCCAACATGAATTCATTGCACTAATCTGAAATGCAAAAGTTTTTCCTGAGAATCTCTTATAACGACATGCTTTTACCAATGGAAACATAAACCAGTAAGTTTTTCGTGTATTCTTATTTGAATTAAAAAATTCAAAGTGGGATGAGAGGTAGGATGGAGTCAATCTAAATAAAACTTTAAAACAGATACAGCCAAATTTAAACAAAACTCTAATCTCAAATGGCAACCAATGGAGCTTTAAATAATAAGGACTTACATGACCATGTTTTTTAAAGACCAAAAATCAGGCGAACTGCTGTATTCTGTATTATTCTGAGTCTATTAAGAATTTTTTTATGAGATTCCAGATAAACAATATTACAGTAGTCCAATATGGACAAAATTGATGACTGAACCAGTAACCTAAAAGACATTGAATCAAAATATTTTTTCCATAGTACTGAAAAGCATTTTTTAATCAGCAGATCAGTTTGGTCGTTAAAAGATAAAGAGCGATCTAACATAACGCCTAAAATTTTGATCGTAGTGGCTATTGAGTAGTTTTGACCATTTAAATGAAGTACATTTTCTTTGATTTTATCATTAGGACTAGCACGAAAAAACTTTGTAGAATTTCTGGGAATTATAAGGTGCTGCAATCTCTCTCTAGCTATGAGTCCTGAATAACTACTGTACTATGATTGTGGAATCATCTGCCTACAATTTTTGTGGTGGGGGGGGGGGGGGGGGGAGAAGAGGGCGTCATTGCTCTAGAACAGGGATCTCAAAGTCCCTCCTTGAGGGCCGCAATCCAGTCGGGTTTTCAGGATTTCTCCAATGAATATGCATTGTAAGCAGTGCATGCACATAGATCTCATGCATATTCATTGGGGAAATCCTGAAAACCCGACTAGATTGCAGCCCTCAAGGAGGGACTTTGAGACCCCTACTCTGATTCAATCTGGTCCATTTTTAAAGCTGATTTGGATATTCACTGTTTTACCCCGTGTCACATTTGGCCCCATTCTGAAAACTCTGGAGATTTATTTTGAACCCAGATATTTTCAACCCCTTTTGTTTGTATATACACATATATTTAATTCATTTGTTATTCTATCTTTTACTAAGTGGTGTCCTGGCGGTTTACAATTTCCAGGGTAAAGCATATAGATGAAGAAGGTAAAATAACCAGACCAAAAGGATAAAGGAGCACAAGGGGAGGGGGATGGATAGCACAGCATTAAAATACAAAAACAGAATCAATACATTTATAAAATGAAACACTCAAGGGATCATCAATTGGGTTGGAAAGGAGAAAGAGGTCAAAACAAGACACTTTACCAGAGAAAATAGCTGTTACCAAGGAAACTGAAACATCCTTTACTATGATGCAAATTAAAGGAATTATAATTAAAGTGGCATCTCTTCTAGTGCAAATCTTTTTATTTCAAAAGAGTGGCAGAGAGGACTTCCTGATTGGAAGGTATTGTAACTCTGCAACAGAACCAAATCAGAATCACTGCTGAAATGGAAAGGGACTTTGCATATGCAAATAATAGAAACTGGAGAACAAATATTGGGGAATCTAGAGCAGTGATCCCCAACCCTGTCTTGGAGGACCACCAGCAAGTCGGGTTTTTGTGATAGCCCTAATGAATATGCACGAGAGAGATTTGCACATAATGGAGGTGATAGGCATGCAAATCTGCCCCTTGCATATTCGTTAGGGCTATCCTGAAAACCTGAGTGGCTGGTGGTCCTTCAGGATAGGATTGGGGACTACTGCTCTAGAGTAAATGGAAGGTGATAATGCACTGACATTTATAGAAACATTTCTGCTAATTTAGTGTAAATTCAGGTTATGGAGAAATGCTGTTTTATGCTTTTACCAGAATCTGCAGTAAGCAACTAGTGGACTGGAAAAAGAGCTTAATGATTTCAGAAGCAGACTAAGAACCAGGGAAGCCAGTTTCAGATCCCACTGCAGCTTTTAGTCAAGCCACTTAACCCTCCATTACCTCTGGCACAAACTTTGGGGCCCTGTTACTAAAAGGAATGGAAAGACAGACACTATTCCTGAACTTGTGGGTAGTCAATCCCTTCTTGTGAGAATTCTTGCAGAGAGACTCATTAGCATTCTTTTGCTCTGCCTTCCATCCCCCTGGGCTGTCCTCCAATTCCTCAGCTCATACTAAAGCAGATGGTCAGCCCTGGAGAGGAAATAGAATAGGGAGGGGTATGGACACTGTACAGCGATTCTCCCCAAGAAACATGTCTGTTCTGCTCATATCATTAACCATTTGCAATACATAACAAGGTGAAACCATACACCAATCTGAGCACAACCTATACTAAGAGTGTGGGAGATTCTATGGATATTCTTCAATGTGGCATTTGCGCTCTCTATCCTTGTCAAAGCTGCATAAAGGAAAGAAACAAGAGGTCTGGATTCCCCGAACATTCAAAGTAGTAAGCAGACAAATGAGCTCTGACAGGGCAGGCTTTAGAAATAAAGTGTCTGTTGCAGCTTTGTGGCTGTGTGTTGGTAGATCCAGTATGCAAGCAAAGGACTCTGGGATATTATATACATTTTCTCATTCATGGGGCCAGTGAGCAATCTATGGGATGTTAGTTTACATATTATGAGTACATCATAACACAATCATTTTTTAACCTTGTAATTTAAGGGTTGAAATTTTTTTTTTTTAAGTAGGCTAGAGGGATCTCAAGTAGCAACACAGATGTGTTGTGTATGTGTGCCTGCATATTGAGGATCTCAAGATGAAAGAAAAGGTGAGATCAGGGTTGGAATGGAGAGAGAAGAGAGAACCAGGGATGGAGGACCAGAAGGGATTTAGTGTGAGGGGTGTGAGAAAAAGGGCTAGAGGTTTGGGCACCTGAGGCTCAAGTGAGGACTCCAGGTGAAGGATGGGGGACAGAGATGTGTGTCCCTAACCCTGCTCTATTCTTGCCCCTCTCACATCACAGCCTTTTATCCTCTTCCACCAGACCTGTATCTCTTCTCACACAAACCCCCGCTCCCTGCTAGAACTTACCACCTTACTCTTACCCAAGTGGAAATAGTTATATATTTTTTTTGCTTTTCTGAGTTTTAGATACTAGATGACAGATTTTAACATGTGGTTGACCCGCCTCCAGAGATTTTTCCTCTCTCATCTCTTGCTTTAGCTGCTCCAGACTGACAAGATGAGGTGAGCAGTGGTGCCTTGTGCTGAAGCCTTTCCAAGATGATGACTGGGCCTCCAGTACCCACTCACCAGCCCCCTTTATATTAACAAAGGCCTCAGGCCTCCCATCCATGCAACAGCCTCCCCACACCAGAAGACTCCTTATCTACTTTTTCAACAGCTCTCTTCCTCCCAAATCGGACCCATGGAAACACAGCAGAGGTTGCAGCCAATTGAGATCCTCACGGCTACGAAGTCTAGAAGGCAAGCTTGGGGATGCTTCACCTGCAGTTCTATTCTAAATACCCGTACCTCATCAACTTTTGATAAGAGTTTTGTCTTAAAGATCTTGTCTACCCACTTCCTTCATTTTGAAACATTAAAACTACAGGCTTATTATTTGAACTGGTAGCCACTGTTAACAGGCTGAATATAGGGCCAGCTACTACCAAGTTACCTGACAAATAATAAGAGGCCAAACACTGTACCAGCTTACAAATGACTGTTTAATATTTAGGATAAGTAGAAACACAAGCTGTTACCGTAATTGCAGAAATATTGCCTACTCTCTAAAAATATGGACATCACTGCACTATATAGATATGATATTGCTCTATTTTTAATGTAATTTAAAATTTTAAAGCTTGTTTTTGGAGGAAAGATCTTGAATAGTAATTGCATAAACAGGACACTGCCAGGACTTCTGAAAACCAAAAAAAAAAGCAGAAGAGAAGCAGCAAGTCTTCAGGCACTCATTGCCCCTCATGTTCCCGTTCCAGCTTGGAAAGCTCCTTGTCCAGTTTCCCACAGTTGACTTGGTGCATCATTAAGAACTGTCCGTTTAAGTGAAAGACGGGTATATCATACTTGTATCGGCTGTACCAGGCAGCGTTGTCTGGCAACAAGATGTCCACCTCCTGTAAAACAAACTACAACAGGATGGGATAGAGATAAGACACTGGCTATGATGGTTGGATAGAAGAAGCTTCACTCTCTTCCACAACACCATAAGCTTGTGCTCTCCTGCGGGTGGGCTTTACTTTATACCCCGAGGCCTCAGGTTATGGTATTATTTTCTAATATGGAGGCAAAAGAACCCAAGCAAGCTAAGGACTAGAAAGCTTGAGAAGAGAGGTAGAAGGATGGGGTTTGCACAGAAGGCAAGGTCCTGCAGGTTCACTTGGGAGACCAACAAAGAAATTGCCTGCTGGGTTAGAATAATGGCCAATTAAGTTCAGCATACTGTCTCTGACAGTGACCCATGCAGTTCATTTGGACATACCTGCCAGATACCAAAAGTAAAACCCGTTTCATGTTGCTCACTCCTTGAAGCAGGAGGAGACAAGTTCAAGCTGTAGCGCCAAATAAGGTTAATGGACTTGTCATTTAGAACTTGTCCATTTTTTAAACTCAGTAAAATTACTAGCTTTCATCACATTTTCTACAAGCAAATCACATCTGTTCTAGATTTCAATCAACTACCAGTTCAATTAGTTATCTCCCTAGTCATAGCACTTGAGCTTCCATGGCTGGCGTCATGCTTGTTGAAAATGTCCAGGTCTTCTTGGTAGGTAGAAACTGTGGCTTATCAATTTGTGGAGTACTACTCTTGATTTTATAAACTTATATCACATGCCTATCAGGCTTTGCTGCATCTTTGTAGGTAGAATCTACCTACAAAGACACAGTGAGACCTGGAAAATTGGAAAAAATCAGATTTTATAAACTTATACCACATGCCTATCAGACTTGGAGCAAGAGAAACACAATAATGCATGTTTTAAGTGTCAGTTTGTAATAAACTCACTAATTACATGTGTTTTGTTCATTTGTGTCAAGTCTGCATGCTGCAAAATTATTCCCTGCTCTGCCAATGCAAACATATTTGAAAAATCTCCAGGCCTTCCTATACACATTGGAGTATTACATAGTCTTTCCACCCAGAGGAAGAAGATGGATTCAGACATCAAATGCATCACCAGGATTAAATGCAAAAGGAGGATCTTACTTCTAGGCAATTTCAATATCAACTAAAAATGAAGAAACCCAGGAAGCTCTACAAGAGCATTCCTCAACAAGAGGAAGTGTTACTCAATGAGAGACTATGCTGGTACAAGAAAAGAAAAACATAACTGAACATAAAACAATCAAAAATAATACAGCATCAAAAATAATAAACTTCACCCTAACTTGAAAGTCACCAAGTAAAACAATGTGGTTGATATTCAAAAGGGTTTAACCAGGGAGGAGAGACTTCTGTCCAGTTAAACCCCGCTGAGTTAGCCAACTGCCAATATTCAGCAGCATTTAACTGGGTAGTATCACTGAATATTACTATTGACTGGCCCTCTCCTAACCACCTATGTTAGGGACGGGCAGGGGGTGAAGTTAGGGCAGAGCACCAACTTAGCTGGTTAGTAGCAATATTCAGTCCACCAACTAGCTAAGTAACTACATAAAGTGAGGGCAGCAAAACTGTTAACAGCTCCTGGTTAATTTCCGGGTCAGAGGACATACCCAGATATTCAAAGCTAGGAGCCACACATGCCCTGGTACTTAATATCTGGGGTTAGACATGGAAATGGCTTACAAGCTCTGACTGCCTTGACCTGCTCAAAAAATGAAAGGGCATGTCTCGTCCTTCAAATTCTGTGGAAGCAGATACTGTAGGATAGAGCCTACCATAAGAAGGCCTGGGCTCAAGTTTCTGCCCCAAGATACTGTTCAAAGTTAAAATGACTTTTAAAGCAGTTTAACTTTAGTCTACTATCAAAAGGTACTATCCATAGTTTTAAAAGAAAAATTCAGGCAAATCAAGTTTGCTAATCCTAGTTTGCATATCAAGAATCTCAGATAAATAATCCTTCCTCATTTTATGCCCTCACGTTACCCTGTGTCGATATGGCTCAAGAACTTCTTTGGCTGCATCACAGAGAGGACATTGATCCTAAGGGTGAAAAACACACAGTTCAGAGACTGCTTTTTGAAATGTATTACTGGAAAGAAAGTATTTTCATGCATAGTTATCTTGCTTATCACATGTTTTTAACAGGAATGTAGAAAATTAACCCATTTAGAGAAACTGTCCCAGAACAATAACAAAATGAGAATGTAAAAATAATCTTCATTTCTGGCATGCAGGAATACTTACTCAACCATGAAAGGAAAAATAATGCAGCTTCTTAGAAAATCTACTGAAATATAGTTTCAGGACTGTGCTTCCCTACTCAGAAAAATACATTTAAATATACCTAGCATAAGACATGGCAACTGGAACAAGTTCTCCACAAAAGCAGAATAAGATATTCTAATCCAGTGATCTTTGCTATTTTTTTGAGTGGGAGCCCAAAAGTTCAATATGTGAGCCAAGACCATCACCAGACAAAGCAGTAGACACCCTGTCAACCTTGACCATCCTATTTCCACCTCGCCCCATATAAGCTGGCTCTCCCTCCCTTTCTAGTTTTTAATTTTCCCCTAAACTGTCTCTGGAAGCTTGTTTGTGGTGCCACATTTCAAACAACTATTGCTTTCTTCCAGCACCCCATAGCTTGCAATAAGTTTGAACTACATGGTACTCTCAGTCTTAAGAAAACAGATTGGGTTTTGGACAGTAGAGAGCTGCATGGTACATGTATTAAACAGAATAACTATTACAGAGGCAAGACAGCAGCAAATCTGAGGAAAAAGTAGAGGAAGACTGTGTATTGAGAACATCGAGTACCACAAAGGGTCAATGGGGGCTGTCAATGGCCCCTGGGCCTTGAAATGAAGAACATGGCTCTAGTCTGTTATTTTTAAGGAATTTTTTTTGGGGGGGTGGTTAGAATACCCTCCTCCCTGCCCTTCTCTTGTACCCTATGGAATGCCCGCTCTGTCTATATCCATGACCTATTCATCTCTTGATCTCTCCACCTGTTTGCACTGAGACCTAGATATGCTCTGATGTCTCTGCCTCAGCTGCTGCTCTGTGTCATGGAATCTACCTTTTCTCCCACATGCCTCACACGGTTGGACAGGGAGGAGACGTTGGGCTGCTACTCTCAATCTCTTGCAGATTTCAATCCCTTCTCCCATCACAATCTCAACGCTCTCCCTCCTTTCACATCCATTCCGTCCGTCCATTCGCTCCCCTACCTCTCTGAGTAGCAGTCATCTAATGACCCCCTGATATGTCCCACTCTAACTTCCTCACTGACTTTGACTCCTGGCTCTCCATCTTTCTCAACCTCTCCTCCCCTTCCCACATCCTCGGCGACTTCAACATCCATGTCAACGACCCCTCCAACTCATTTGCCTCCAGGTTCCTTGCCCTGACATCCTCATTCAATCTCCAGTTGTGCTCCACCACCCCTAAACACCAGAAAGGACACTGCCTGGACCTAATTCTTTCCTCCAACTGCTTGACCACCAAATTCTGCAATACCACCCTTCCCCTCTCAGACCATCACCTGTTAACGTTCATTATTCATCATTCCACCCCACAGATCCAGCCAATTGCCACCAACAAGTTCAGGGACTTTCTGGCTATTGACCCTGGAGCCCTCTCTGCAACTGTCTCATCCCTCTCAACTACCAAATCACACAAGACAATCAACAAAGTCATCCTCTCCTACCATTCTCTCCTCTACTTTAGATACCATTGCTCCTCCAATTTCATGCCATTAGGCGTGCCAAATCCCAACCCTGGCTGACCCCCCTGCATCCACTATCTGCACTCCTGTGCCCATTCTGCTAAATGTCTCCGGCTTAAATCCCGTGCGCATGATGACTTCATATACTTCAAATTCATGGTGACATCACTCCAGTCTGCCCTCTCGTTGGCCAAACAAGAATACTATCTGTCACATCCTCAACCTATTGCTCTCCACTGCAACAGTCCCTGATGCCTTCAAATATGCAGTTGTCATATCCCTCCTCAAAAAAACCCTCCAACTATTGCCCCATCTCCCTCCTCCCCTTATCCAAGTTACTTGAACATGCTGTTCACCGCTATTGCCTAGACTTCCTCTCCTCCCAAGCTATTCTGGATCTGCTTCAGTCAGGCTTTTGCCCGCTACACTCCATGAAAACTGCCCTTACCAAAGTTTCCAAGGACCTATTCCTGGCCAGATCCAAAGGCTTCATCCTTCTCATCTATCTATCTGTCACCTTTGATACTGTTGATCACTGTCTACTCCTTGATATGCTGTCCTCACTGGAATACCAAGGTTCTACTCTCTCCTGGTTTTCTTCCTATCTCTCCCATTGCACCTTCAGTGTATGCAGCGGTGGATCCTCCTCCACAGCCTTCCCACTATCAAGTGGTGTACCTCAAGGCTCTGTCCAGGGACCACTCCTTTTCTCAATCTACACTTGCTCACTTGGAGCGCTAATCTCCTCCCATGGCTTCCAGTATCACCTCTATGCAGATGACTCCCAGATCTACCTCTCCGCACCAGATATCTCTACTGAAACCCAGACCAGAGTCTCAGCCTGTCTTGACATTACCGCCTGGATATTTTACCGCCATCTAAACTGAACATGGCTAAAACGGAACTGCTCATCTTTCTGCCAAAACCTGCCTCCCATATTCTCTGTCTCTGTGGATAATACTCTCATCTTCCCTGTTTTGTCTGCTTGAAATCTCGGGGTCATCTTTGACTCCTCTCTCTCCTTCACTGCCTAGATACAACATATCGCTAAAACTTGCTGCTTCTTCCTCTATAATATTACCAAAATCAGACCCTTTCTCTCCGAGTACACTACCAAAACCCTTGTCCACGCCTCATCACTTCGTGCTTAGACTACTGCAACCTGCTACTCTCAGGCCTTAGACATCTCGCTCTGCTCCAATCCGTCCAAAATTCAGCTGCATGACTCATATTCCATGGCAGTCACTATATTCATGTTATCCCTCTCCTAAAGTTACTTCACTGGCTTCCTATCTGTTTCCGAATACAATTCAGACTTCTCTTACTGACCTACAAATGCACTCACTCGGCTATCCCTCACTATTTCTCTTCACTTATCTCCCCCCTATGTTCCACCCCACCTCTACGAGCTCCTCACCAGCAGGAATGATCCTTTTACGCTCCTGTCCAGCAGTCTCCGTAGTGAAAAAATTTGCTACAGGATCTCGCAACAGTCATTTTTTCACTAAGGAGATTGCCAAGCAGGAGCACAAAGGGTTCACTCCTGCCCCATATCACTGCTGGACCATTAGGGACCTAAGGTAGAATGGGAGGGGAGGGGAGGGCTAGTTGCACAAAATTGCCGGGAGGGAGGGATTGACAGCAACTCTGGCTCCCCGCACCATTGGAGGCCCGCAGTACTGGAGGCCCGCTGTGGTTATGGGATGGGGTTAGCTCGAATATAAATTTCAGGTTGGGTTTGAACACCGAGTGTATGGAATCCGGAAGAGGGACGTAACAGAATCATTGTTGGTTGGTCACAAAAAGGTACTTTAAAAAAAAAAAATACTGTATATATATATATTTAAAACTATCATTTTCTATTCCTCTGAAAAATTACCAAAAGTGTAGATCTTTTAGTACTCATAACTGTATCCTGAGAAGACTCTAAGGGTCCCTTTTACAATTATGGTAATGACATAACCTACATGAATTGAACTAGCGACACAACCTACAGGAGTTGAACTAGCTGTGATGCATTTGCCACATGGGAATCGCCACGGCAGTTTTGTAAAAGCGGCCCTAAGAAATATGTCACATCAAAACTATCAGAAGAATTAAGTAAATCCATTTCACCTTCTTGATTTACCACTTGTACACATTGGCAAATTGTACTATTCCCAAATAGTACAGACTCAAGGTATTTTTAAAATACATTTAAGCAACTCAAGTAGAGATAAATAATGAATGGCAGGAAAATTCAAAAGTCTCAACTGCTTCCATTTGAAGGTGTAAAGTAACTGATAAAGAAAGCTAAAACAGAATATTAAGAGAAACTTGCTAAAGAGGCAAAAACTCCTAGTAACAATGTATTTATGTAAGTTAGAAGAGGAAAACCTGTGAGGAAATCCGTGGGACTGTTGGATGATCAAGGAACAAAAGGGGAACTCAAGGAGGAAACTCAATGAATTCTTTGCTTGGGTCTTTATGGAAGAAGATGTAAGAGATCTACCTGAACTGGAAATGGTTTTCAAGGGTGATGATGCAGAGAAATTGAAAGAAATCTTGGTGAACTTGGAAGATGTTCTAAGCCAAATTGACAAGTTAAAGAGTGATAAATCACCTGGACCAAATGGTATACAGTCCGGGATACTGAAAGAACTCAAACATGAAATTGCTGATCTACTGTTAGTGATCTGCAGTACTGTTGCTAAAATCGTCTATAGCAGTGTTCCTCAATCGCCGGTCCGTGGACCGGTGCCAGTCCACAGAAATTTTCTGACGGTCCACAGGGCCAGCATGTCCATCAGGCTCAAGACAGCGTTCTTCAGCCGCCGGTCCACGGTGCGATCAATGCAGCATCTTTGGGCTGGCTCCCTGAGTGCTGAAGTGCACAAAGCCGTGAGAAAAGGCTCCTACACGCGGCCTGAGCCTGGACCGGAAGCCTTCTCTCTGATGTCGCAACGTCAGAGAGCTTCCAGATGAGGCGCCGCTGCCCACAGCTTTATGCAATGCAGCACTCAGGGAGCCGGCACGAAGATGCCGCGTTGATCACATAATGGTCCGGCACAAAGATAACACCAGGGGGTAGGCCAGAAGGCAAGGTACATGGAGAGAGAGAGACAACAACGGTAGGAGAAATACTTTTATTTTTTTATTTAGTGGTCTGTTCAAGATTTTATTTAGTGATTGATTTTACTGTTTTTTTATTTATTGATTGATTGGTCTGTTCAGGAAGAAATGCGTTTGTTTCTTTTCCTCTGAGGTTGTACTGCTTGCAGAGTTGCATCTTAGGGTTTGTTTGTAAATATTAGTACTTTTAGGTTTTGGTCCTGCATTTGTATGGGGTTATCTGTTTTCTGGTAGGCATGAAGGTTGAAAAGCATACAGTGTGCTTTGTGTATTTTAATTTTGTGGTTAACTATTATATGTTGTTAATACAATTATATTGTGTGTGTATATATGCAAAATGAATGGAAAAAATGGTGTTACAATTAGTACTATTATGGGGGCGGGGTCTGGGGCGGAGATTGAGTGGAGAAGGGCATGACTTAGCCCAGTGTTCTTCAACTGCCAGTCCGTGGACCGGTGCCGGTCCACAAAATAATTATTTTATTTCCGCCAGTCCATAGGTGTCAAAAGGTTGAAGAACACTGGTCTATAGTACTTAAAGATTGGAGGGTGGCCAATGTTACCCTGATTTTTAAAAAGGGTTCTAGGGGAGATCTGGGAAATTACAGACTGGTAAGCCTGATTTCAGTGCTGGGCAAAATAGTGGAAACAATTGAAAAAAAAATAAAATTGTGGAACACTTAGACAAACATGATTTAATAGGACAGTCAGCATGGGTTTAGATAATTTCCTAAAAGAGAAGTCTATAGGCCATTATTGAGATGGCTTGGGGAAATCCACTGCTTAGTCCTAAAATAAGCAGCATAAAATCTGTTTTACTACTTGGGACCTAGCTAGATACATGGATTGGCCACTGTTAGAAACAGGATACTGGGCTTGATGGACTTTCGGTCTGTCCCAGTATGGCAATTCTTATGTTCTTTCGGAAGATACTATTTACTGCTACTGAAAGTTAAAGTCCCAACTCACTTTCACTGGGAGAGCAACACCTTCACAGCAGAGATGGCCTAAGTATAGAACTACTGATCTTGGCAGCACCATAGAGGATCAAGATAATCTCAGGCAAATGGCCTAGTATGGGATTTGAAAAGATATACATCATAACACACCTGGAACAGTGAAATGTAAGGAATTTCAGCAGCAATATGTGAAATAATGGTAAAATCTATATATATAAAATCGGATGTGTGTGTGTATGTGCCGCGATCACGCAAAAACGGCTTGACCGATTTGAACGAAACTTGGTATGCAGATCCCTCACTACCCGGGATGATATGTTCTGGGGGTCTCGTGGCCCACCTGCACACGTGGGTGGAGCTACAAACAGAAAATCAGATTTCACCCATTCATGTCAATGGAAAACATGTAAAAAGCTGCCATTCTCACAGTAATTCAAAAACGGCTTGACCGATTTGAACGAAACTTGGTATGCAGATCCCTCACTACCCGGGATGATATGTTCTGGGGGTCTCGTGGCCCACCTGCACACGTGGGTGGAGCTACAAACAGAAAATCAGATTTCACCCATTCATGTCAATGGAAAACATGTAAAAAGCTGCCATTCTCACAGTAATTCAAAAACGGCTTGACTGATTTGAACGAAACTTGGTATGCAGATCCCTCACTACCCGGGATGATATGTTCTGGGGGTCTCGTGGCCCACCTGCACACGTGGGTGGAGCTACAAACAGAAAATCAGATTTCACCCATTCATGTCAATGGAAAACATGTAAAAAGCTGCCATTCTCACAGTAATTCAAAAACGGCTTGACCGATGTGAACGAAACTTGGTATGCAGATCCCTCACTAACTGGGGTGATATGTTCTGGGGTCTCTTCACCCAAGAATTTATATGTTCTTGCTCCTGGAGGAGAAACTAAAAATGTTGTTTATAATCAAGTTTTGCGTTAGTTGTATTGTATTCATTTTGTCAAATATTTCACATTATAATTTGAATATTGTACTTTTTATAAAGCTGTAAAAAAATAATTTCATTCACCACTATAAAGTATCTTTATTTGAATCCATTTACATTGTTATTGCTATAATTAAATACCCGTGCAACGCCGGGGCATCAGCTAGTAAATCTATATAGAATTATTATATAGAGGGGTCCCAATATTCAGCTGGCAATGGTTATTTTTTGGCTGATCTGTGCTGATATTATGCACAGAAAATCCAAAGCCAGGCCATGTCTTGGCTCCAGCAATGAATTTCTGGGTATATAGGGGCAGCAAAAATATAGCTGGTAAAGTGTGATAGGACCAACTTTTATGTGGTTCTGTTTATATAGTTTCCTTGGCTGGTTAAGTTTGGAATATCAGCACTTAACTGACCAAGTGCAGACTCCACCCCTAGAATACCCCTCCCCCCCAAAAAAACCCCCCAAAACTAGCTGGTTTCACAGTGGGCACCAACCTGGCATTTTCAGCAGCACTGAAAATGCCTGTTTAGCCCCAGAGAGGCAATTTAAATATTGGGTCTAGGTTTTTTTTTTGTTTTTGGAAAACATTTATACCTTTGTGAACAAGGTTAATACAGGAATATTCTTATTGACAGCATAGTGCCTTTTCACACGTGATTCAGCAGAGTATCTCAGTAGCTGCTGCCATGTCCTGCTCAATAAGCGAAGCATCTTTAAAGAGAAAAAAACAAAGAAATTGGCAGAGATCAGCTATATGCCCTTAACATGCCATCATCATGGAACTATATTAATCAGATACTTTTTCATTCTATTCATTACATACATTATTGACATCATATTATGATGGCATTGAGGTCCAAGATATTTGACCTTCTTATTACGCAAATTCATTTATATCAGGTATACAGTGTAATATGTAAAAGTGGGTTCCAATGCTTGACAACCTTAAATGGGGCCTACAATGTAACTTGGCACTTTCTGAACAAGTCTACTTTGGTTTCCATGTTAGTCTACTTAAGATACCTAAAAATGAAAGGCAAAGAACATTTTATTAGACTAACTCAATACATGTCAGTTCAATTTTTTAAATTCTCTTTTGCAACTTGTTTGTTAAGTGGTCAGTTTTCAGAAGTTTTTCAAAATGCTGACTCTCTGGCTGCTGCATGCTGATTTAAACCTGGATTCATATTTTGAAACTGATGCTGAATACCTGGGTCTTTGCTATCCACTAGAAGTTATCTGGGTACTGCTGATATTCAGAACTGGTACTCATCTATTTGGGCAGTTTAAGGTAGCCTTTTGTCTGGCCCAACCTGCCTGATCATTATTCAGTATTTATGCCTGGATAATGGCCAACATTACATGAAAGACTATTCCAAAAACCAGGCGTTTGCATTTACAAACCCTTTACATGCATAAATATATAGAATATTAGTATCTACCCATGCAAGTATACACTATTCTATAACTATACACCTAATGTACATAGCATGTAATTTCAAGTGGGTGTATACATGGGTGGGGCTCCCAATTTAGTGTATTAACTCGTTTATTCTTTCCAAAAATACATGGACTAGGGGTGTTCTGCCCCCGACAGCCTTGCATTAGTTTAAAATGTGTTTAAAGTATTCTCTCTCTCTCCATGGGACTTTGTGCTGCAATCAGTGTGTGAGTGAGGCATTATGTGTAATGTAGTTTTTACACACTGCAGTACATCCCAATCACTTTTACAACCTTTGCTCTGATGGGTTTGCAAAGGTATGACCTTGCTCTCTGTTACCTGTTGCCAAGCTTTGTCCCTATACACCTTCCTAGCCTTCTGGGTACTCCCCGAGATTCTTTTGTCTTCACTCCAGTCACACTTCAGGCTCCATCTTAAGCATATGGCTCTATCCCCAGCAAAAAGTACCAGAATTTTCACCTTAAGCTAACCATCCTCATGGATGAATAACTCAGCATTTCAACTCTGAAACTTGGAGCACCTTTCTGCCTAACGTTTTCCTCATCTCTGTCTTCCTTCATCCTTCAAATCTACATTCTCTTCTCAGGCAAATCTCTCTCATGCATATTCATTAGGGCTAGCCTGAGAACCTGAATTGGCCTGGTGGTCCTCCAGGACAGGGTTGGGGACCACTGCGATAACCAATTCCAAATTCACAACTGAACTTTACCACCTATCCCATGGCTCTTTAATTTTCTCAGGAGCCTCTCATGAGGAATTTTGTCAAAAGCTTTCACCAATTGTGAGTACATCTATCATACTTATTCAATAAAATATATGTCAAAAGTTATAAGAACTTGCCTGCGTGTGCGTTGGGAATACTAATGTAGATTTGAAGGACTGGTGAATCTCCTGGAAGTTGAAGCCAGAGAAGAGAAGGTTTAATTATCTGCATAATTTAGCCAGGACAGAAAGCTAAATCAGGGCAGAACAAGGGGGCATGCAAAAGAGCTGCTAAGTAGTGGAATTAAAACAAAAAAGGGGGAAATATTTTCTTTACTCAACATGTAATTAAACTCTAGAATTCATTGCCAGAGAATGTGGTAAAAACAGTTAGCTTAGCAGGATTTAAAAGAAATATGGATAATTCCCCCCCAGGCCCCCCAAACCCCCCACCATAAAACATTATTAACACGGTCTTGAGAAAATCCACTGCTTATTCCTAGGATAAGCGCTTAAAATCTGTCTTACTCTTTTGGGATCTTGCCAGGTACTTGTGACCTGGATTGGCCACTGTTGGAAACAGGATGGGCTTGATGGCCCTTCGGTCTGTCCCAGTATGGCGATGCTTATGCTCTTAACTTACATAACACTGTACTTTATGTGTGTCCCTGCCACATTTAGACATCTAAAGTTATAACAAATTTTTTAGGTACTACAGAAGCAGAAAACCTGTTAGGGAATCCATGGGACTGTTGGATGATCAAGGAGTAAAAGGGGCACTCAGGGAGGATAAGGTCTTAGCAGAGAGACTGAATGAATTCTTTGCTTCGGTCTTTACAGAAGAAGATGTAAGAGAGCTACCTGAACCAGAAATGGTTTTCAAGGGGATGATGCGGAGGAACTGAAAGAAATCTTAGTGAATTTGGAAGATGTACTAAGCCAAATCGACAAGTTAAAAAGTGACAAATCGCCTGGACTGGATAGTATACATCCCAGGGTACTAAAAGAACTCAAACATGAAATTGCTGACCTGCTGTTAGTGATCTGTAACCTGGGAATATTACGCCAATTTTTAAAAAGTGTTCCAGGGGAG
Source organism: Geotrypetes seraphini (assembly GCF_902459505.1). Lineage (NCBI taxonomy): Eukaryota > Metazoa > Chordata > Amphibia > Gymnophiona > Dermophiidae > Geotrypetes > Geotrypetes seraphini. The sequence goes on along the minus strand of NC_047084.1, from coordinate 521,518,366 downwards.
ATCCAGGAAATTACAGACTTCAGTGCAGGGCAAAATGGTGGAAACAATTATCAACCTGATTTAATGAGAAAGAGTCAGCATGGGTTCAGCCGAGGGAGATCTTGCCTCATCGATTTGCTTGACATCTTTAAAGGTGTGAATAAACATATGGATAAAGGTGAGCTGGTTGATGTAGTGTATCTAGATTTTCAGAAAGCTTTTGACAAAAATTCCTCATGAGAGTCTCCTGAGAAAATTAAAGAGTCATGGGATAGGTGGTGAAGTTCAGTTGTGGATTTGGAATTGGTTATCGCAGCGGTCCCCAACCCTGTCCTGGAGGACCACTGGGCCAATCGGGTTTTCAGGCTAGCCCTAATGAATATGCATGAGAGATATTTGCATATAATGGAAGTGACAAGCATACAAATCTTCTCCTTGCATATTCATTAGGGCTAGCCTGAAAACCCAATTGACCTGAGGTGGTCCTCCAGGACAGGGTTGGGGACCACTGGGTTATCGGATAGAAAACAGAGGGTAGGGTTAAATGGTCATTTTTCTCAATGGAACAGAGTAAACAGTGGAGTGCCACAGGGATCTGTACTGGGACCGGTGGTATTTAACTTATTTATAAATGGTCTGGAAATTGGAACGATGAGTGATGTGATTAAATTTGCAGATGACACTAAATTGTTCAAAGTTGTTAAAATGAATGCAGATTGTGAAAAATTGCAGGCAGACCTTAGGAAATTGGAAGATTGGCATAAGAAATGCCTGCACCGGATCAGACCATGAGTCCATCTAGTCCGGTGATCCGCACACGCGAAGGCCCAGCCAAATCTACCCTGGTGAATACCTTAGTTACTCAATGTGTCTTTCAAGAAGATATGCATCCAACTTGCCCTTAAATCCTGTAATGGTGGTTTCCTCCACAACCTCTTCCGGGAGAGCGTTCCAGGCATTCACCACTCGCTGTGTGAAGCAGAACTTTCTGACATTTGTCCTGGCCCTGTCTCCCCACAGCTTCAGTCCATGACCTCTTGTCCGAGTCACCTTCGACAATGTGAATAAAGGTGTTTCCTGTTCTATTTTGTCGAATCCTTTCAGTATTTTAAAAGTCTCGATCAGATCCCCTCGCAGTCTCCTCTTCTAGAGGGTGAAAAGTCCCAGTTTTCTGAGGCGATCTTTGTAGCTCAAATTCTCCATACCTTTTACTAGCTTCGTCGCTCGCCTCTGCATCCTCTCCAGTAGTATTATATCCTTCTTTAGATAGGGAGACCAATGTTGGACACAGTATTCCAAGTGTGGTCTCACCATCGCTCTGTATAACAGCAGATGAAATTTAGATGCACATTGGGAAGAATAACCCAAATAAGAGTTACTTGGATGCTAGGATCCACCATGGGGGTTAGCACCCAAGAAAAGGATCTGGGTGTCGTCATAGAAAATACAATGAAACCTTCTGTTCAATGTGCGGCGGCAACCAAAAAAGCAAACAGGATGCTAGGAATGATTAAAAAAAAGGATGGTTAATAAGACTAAGAATGTTATAATGCCCCTGTATCGCTCCATGGTGCAACCTCACCTATAGGGTATTTTACCAAGGAGCGCAAGCTGATTTAGCACAAGCTAAATATTACTGCACGTTAAATGCTAATGCGTCCATAGAATATAATGGATACATTAGCATTTACCATGCGCTAAATCGGCTAGCATGCCTTAGTAAAAGATCTCCCTACAGTATAGTGTTCAATTCTGGTCTCCTTATCTCAAGAAAAATATAGCGGCACTAGAAAAGGTTTAAAGAAGAGCGACCAATATGATAAAGGGGATGAACTCCTCTTGTATGAGGAAAGACTAAAAAGGTTAGGGCTCTTCAGCTTGGAAAAGAGACAGCTGAGGGGATATATGATTGAAGTCTACAAAATCCTGAGTGGAGAAGATCGGGTACAAATGGATCGATTTTTCACTCTGTAAAAAATTACAAAGACTAGGGGACATGCAAAGTTACAGGGAAATACTTTTAAAATCAATAGGAGGAAATATTTTTTCACTCAGAGAATAGTTAAGCTCTGGAACGCATTGCCAGAGGTTGTGGTAAAATCAGATAGGGTAGCTGGTATTAAGAAAGGTTTGGACAATTTGCTGGAGGAAAAGTCCATAGTATGTTGTTTTTTGTTTTTTTTTTAAATTCTTTATTCATTTTTAAACTTTCAACAAGTGATTTATAATACATTTGAGAAAGTAATGGGGGAAGCCACTGCTTGCTCTGGATCAGTAGCATTAAATGTTGTTACTCCTTGAGTTTTGGCCAGGTACTAGAGACCTGAATTGGCTACCGTAAGAATGGGCTACTGGGCTTGATGGACCATTGGTCTGACCCACTAAGGCTATTCTTATGTGTTCTTACTAATTTACATTGCATTAGTATTCTGTAATTGAATTAGAACACCCAAATACCATTATAGCACAGGCTCCTACTGGCATCGGGAGTGCCTAAATGGAAATTACTTCCAAGGTGCCAAGGCAGTCACAGCAGATATTAACCTTACAGTGCTACTTAATATTTGTGCTGGATCTAGTGAGTAGGAGTTACCATATATACTTGAATATAAGTTGATCCGAATATGTCGAGACCCCCATTTTCCCTCCAAAAGGAGGAAAAATGGTTGACTCAAATATAAGTCGGGCGACTTAATATTCAAATGCCCTGCCCGGATCTGCACCCAGCACCCCCTCCTTCCCCTGTCAGGCTCTGCACCCAGCTCCCTTCCCTCCATCCCCTGTCAGGCACTGAACCCAGCTCCCTCCCTGTCAGGCTATGCACCCAGCCCCCTTCCTTCGTTCCCTCTGCACCCTGCCCCCTCTCCCTGCTCTGTCTGTCATACCTGCTCTGCCGATCCCTGGTGGTCCAGAGGTGCAGTGGGTAGGAGCGAGCTTTCCGTGCTCCTGCCCCGCTGCTAACCCGGTTGGTGGGTTGCTGCCGCGGCCGCCATAAGTCATCTGTGGGAGCCAGTCAGGAAGCCACTCAGCGCCGAGCAGCAGTGCCAAAGTGCACTCCTGCTCTTGCCAACTCAGCAGCTGAAGAAACTGGAACTTGTGGCAGCCATGGCAGCGACTGACCAAGTTAGCAGCGGGGCAGGAGCGCGGAAAGCTCACTCCTGCCCATTGCACCTCTGGACCACCAGGGATCGGCAGAATAGGTACGACAGACAGTGCAGGGAGGGGGTCAGGGTGCAGAGCCTGGCGGCGGCCTGCAATAAGTCTGGGAGGGGGCGCTGGCCCAAATATAAACCGGGACCCCCATTTTTGGGCCCAAAAATCCCGCTTTAAATTCGGGTATATAAGGTAACTGAGTAGGAGCTCTTTTTAAAAACAGGAGGTGTAATCCTTCTGTTTCAGCAATAGTCAAATCATGCCCTCAGTAGGTTGAGATGGCAGGGTGTTGACCCCATATTACATAGGATTATTTATTTATTATTTGGATTTAAGCTCATACCTTTTTCAGTAGTAGCTCACGATGAGTTACACTTAGGTAGTTATGCTATTTCCCAGTTCCCACAGGGTCACAAACATCAGCAGCTGGATTTCAGCTCAATCTCATTCAAAAGGCCAAGACAGTACTCTCCTAAACTCAGACTCTACACTTGAATTCTGTACAAAAAATGAGAAGCAATACTGAATTTCATTTCTGTGTCTTTGAAGCTTGAAGTCAGTGCTCAGATAGTTCTTCCCTGAAATGGAAAGCTTTGAAAAACAGCAGTAAACACCCTAGAGGAAATATTTGATTAAAATTATGGGATTCTTGAAAGCTCTAAGAAAGAGCTCCATTGTTAATGATTTAGTATGCCATGCATTCTCTTTTTTTTAGTGGCAAAAATCCACTAAAGAAAACCCAAAAACAATATACTAGATTACAGCTCAGTCTGGTTATAGATTCACTCCATTTTCCTTAATACAGAAGAGCCTCTTCTATTCAAAATAGGGCTGGGACGATGGTTGCTCTGGATAATAGATATTTATAGATAACAGAAGTTTCTCCACAAGTTGAAAAAGAGACACAAAGCCAGCTGTTAGAGCATTGAAGAATTTTTGGCTACGAGAGGTTTTTCCAGAAACAGACTACAGACTGAAATCCCAGATTTTTTTCCCCATATCCTACAGTTTTTGAATATATTTTTAGTATTTTTATAAAGTTCAAATAATTCCATCTTTTCAAAGCAGTTTTGTGAGACCGATATACTAACCCAATGGGATTTTTCCAAGATTATGGTCTTGTGTATAGTTTGTCCATATATAGATCATTTGCACAAAATGTATCATTTTTTTCCGCCAGACCCTGTAACTAATTACACTTCTTCATAGAAGACAGAGAAAAATGAAGGCAGAAAAAGACCATGTGGCCTATCCAGCCTGTTCTTTAAATATCCTATGTACTTATCCAAAGCTTTCTTGATTACAAATATGTTTTTTATCTCTATCACCTCCACTGAGATGCTGTTCTATGAATTCAACACCCGTTCTGTGAAGAAGTATTTCCTTACGTTGCTCCTGAGTGTCTCCTTTCACCTTCATCCTATGCCTCATCATTCCAGAGCTTCCTTACAAATGATTCACCTCCTCTGCATTTATGCTATGGAGGTATTTAAACATTTTTATATCTCCCCTTCCCACTTTTGTAGAAACATATGGGTCCTTTTATTAAGCTGCAGCAAAAAGTGGCCTTAGCGCACCCTCGCAAAGGTTTTATCCTTGTGCTAAGGCCATTTTTACTGCAGCCATACATTTATATCCCACCCTTCCCAAAGAGCTGAGAACAGGTTACAGTTTAACATTCATAGTGTTTTAATAAACATTACATAGGGTTACAATAAACATTAGGGTTACCGTTTGGCAGTACATGGGTTATGACTTTGCGATCAAGGTGTGCAATATAAGAATTCAATCTAATAGTATAATCTAATACAGTGTTTCTCAACCTTTTCAAGGCAAGTACCCCCTAAGCCTAACAAATACCAACTGAGAACCCCTGCCCAAGCTCCGCCCCAGACCTGCCCAAGTTCCGCTCCTGACTCACCCCTATAATAATAATAATTGTAATACAATTTCTTCCATCCATTTTTCATATACACACAATATAATCTTATTAATACATAATGGTAAACACAAAATTAAAAAAAACACAAAGCACACTGTACGCAGAGAAAATGTTAATTATAATTTATATTCAGGGATTTTTTTCAGAGGGCAAGGGAGATGACTTTAAAATATGCAATGTCACCTCAATAACAACTATAGAAAGACAAATGCAGTGCAAAATATAGAGAGCAGATATAAATACTCAAAACTGACACATTTTGATCACTAAATTGAAAATAAAATCATTTTTTTCTACCTTTGTTGTCTAGTGATTTCATGTCTCTGGTTGCACTTCCTTCTGACTGTGCAACCAATATTTCTTTCTTTCTGCCTCCTGCATGCTTCCTCTCCTCCAGACCTCATTCTGTTCCCCAACCAACATATTTCTCTGTCCCTCCATGAGTCCAACTTTTCTTCCTCTCTCATCCCTCAGATCATGTGCAACATTTTTCACCACTGCCCACCAGCCCCATTTCTCCTTCTATCACCTCTCTCCAACATCATGCCACATCTCTCCTTCCATCACAATGCCCAACATTCCTCCCCCTTGCATCCCCTTCAATCTATCCCTCTGTTCCCTCTCTACCACCATATCCAACATTTCTCCCTCTCATCTTTCTATTCCCCATGCATCTCTACCTCACTCCTTTCTCTTTCTCTCTTTATGCCCAATTTTCCTCTTCATTTCCCCATATGCACCATCTCTTTCCCTCTCACTCACACACTCAGGCCCAATTGTCCCTTTCTATTCCCTCCCTCCCTATATCCCAAGTTAGTGCCCCTTCCTCCCTCCCTTGTGTCCCATATTCATACCCACTCCCTTCCTTTTGTGTCCCGAGTTCGTGCCCCCTCCCCCTCACTGCCTTCCAGCCTTTGTCCCACCCCATTCCTCCCTCTCCCGAATCCGACCCACGCCAAAGCTGCCTGCCCCTCCCTGAAGCCACCGCCGATTCCTTCCTGCCATCCATGCTACATCCACTCCCCCCAGTCTGCCCCGCAGCACCTGCTGCCGCCACCCAATACCTCCATTCAATCACCGCCGCCGCAATTCTGGGCAAGGAAGGGCTAGGCACGTGCAGTGATTTCATGCTGCCAGCCCACAAGCCTCCCCCCTCGATGTCAATTCTGACGTCAGAGAGAAAGTTCCGGGCCAACCAATCGCTGTAGAGTATGGGGTAGCACGGAAGAATCAGTGGAGGGCAGGCAGGGAGAGATCCCGGGTGCAGTCAGTCAATGTATCCCCAACAGGCAGTCTGCGTACCACCTAGGGTACGCGTACCGCAGGTTGAGAAACACTGATCTAATTAGCTTAATATTGATATTGCAGACGTGACAGATAGTTTGGTTATCACGATGTCTCATGTGCAAGCATTGTTTATACAAGGATGGCCTATACCTTCAGTATCTGCTGCTTTGGCCGCAATTTATAAGGGGTTCCTCTGTGGTAGTTATAGAGGAAAATGCAGTTCGAAGAAGTGTAACTGGGCTAGGTAAAGAAGTAGATTTTTATAGCTTTCCTGAAGTTTAAAAGGCCCTGGAGAGATCTGATATGTGGAGGTAGCTCATTCCAAAGGCTTGGTAGGAATCTTTTCTGGGCAGTTTGAAGCTAAAGGATGTGACCTGTGGGTATTTGTAGGAGTATTTCATCTTGGGAGCATAGCGCTCTCTTAAGAGCGTAGGGTGGGAGTTTGTATATGAAGTAGCTGGGTACCATGTTGTAGAAGGATTTGAATGCTAGCAAAATGACTGATTTTCTATTTTTTGTATTAATGGCCATGTGTGCAGCCATAAAGCACAGTTACTTATCGTAACAGGTGTTATCCAGGCACAGCAGGCAAATATTCACACATGTGGGTGACTTCATCCACGGAGCTCGGTATGGACAGTGGTAAAAGTGTATTGTTATTAAGTTTTTAGAAATTTTGCGAATGCCCGCACTGCAAAAGGGTGAGTGCCTTCCTGCCCGCCGCTGGCTCATGGTACCTCAGTTCCATAAGCAAGCTAAGAAGCCAACCAAGGAAGGTAGGAGGGATGTGAAAATCTAGATGATGGAGAATAAACCACAAATTGGAGCGAGTCCATTTCTGCTAATATGTCTTTTCCAAGACTTTAGAAAAATACATCAATCTGTGATCTGTAGGACCTGCAGGTGGCAAATTTAAGAAAACACAACTGAGTAGAATCTGGGCTGGTTCACCTTGTCATAAGAATAGCCTTACTGGGTCAGACCAGTGGTCCATCAAGCCCAGTAGCCCGTTATCACGGTGGCCAATCCAGGTCACTAGTACCTGGCCAAAACCCAAGGTGCTACCAATACAGGGCAAGCAGTGGCTGCCCCATGTTTTTCTCTATGGGTGATCTCTTCTTGCAGGGTGTATTACTATTTAAAAGGGTTTATCAAAGACCTTCGGTCACTGTCCTCACTGGGAAGAATATCAGGAGTTCAAAATAGTATACAAATTAAGTTTTATTACATAAATACAGTATTTCTAGCCATAATCATTAATTAAGTACAGAGTTTGAATCAATACGTTACCGGTTATTGCATCATCACTCCGTCAGGGGACCGCGATCAGGAGGCTTATTCAATATGTCATCACACAGCTCGTCAGCAGTGGAAAAGTCCCTACCTTTTTTCAGGGAAAGCACCATTTATATTGTACTTTTTACCCATCCCCTCATTGTGGATTGGATAATCAGACGCGTGCTACTTGCATGCCGAACTGATTATCACCAATCAGTATGTGTTAGAAACACCTAGTCTTGCTCGTGCTAATCGCATGTTGGGCTGATGTGCTTTTGATGATCACCAATCAGTATGTGTTTACGACTTGTTTTCATAGTACTTGTGTTTTCCCTGTAACAACTGCCACGTATCCAAGGCAATCTCACTCAATATTAATATTCCTCACATTCCATTCGTTTCTCATTTGTATCACACAGGGTTAAGTGGCTTGTTCTCATCATCCATTCAGGTAACACTTTTGCAGCTGTGTGTGTTGCTGAGCAGCAGTGGATAAAGAGATTATGTACACTTCTCCCTCCGTATTTACGGTTTCAATTATTCATGGTTTTTAGCTTGCTGGCTCCTCCCTCCAAATTACATCAGCTTGCATAGAGAAATCGCAGATTCCAAGCATTTACAGAGAAAATTGTCGATTCCCAGCACTTTCTTCACCGTGTTTTGCCTCTCCTTCAGGAACAGGCCAGGTTTCCCACCATGTTATTTGCGGTTTCGCCATATTCAGGATGGTTTTTAATAGAAAACAGTGAATACCATATGAAAAAGTTATTTGCGGTTTTTCTGTATTTAAGGTTCTGTTAATCCCTTATCACAGCGAATAAGGAGGGAGAAGTATACTTACTCTAGTAAGCTCTTTTCCAGTAGATAGGTGAGACATTCTAGACAGTAGGGTTATTTCCCTTTACCTGCATGTTACAGAGGGAATCCACTCCGGACTTTTCATTCTGCCTCTAGACTGTTTAGCTCCCTCTAGTTAGAACATTTTTGTTATGTTACCCAAGTACAGAGAGCCACCCAATAAACGTGACGTAGAAGCACTGTAACAACAGGCTTAAAAGTAACTAAATAATACCGTTAACTGCCAACACAGGTTTCAAAGGGGCTCAGAAACTACTCCCAATAAACTGAAACATATATACAAATAGATTTTTACTGTATGCTGATTATCCCAGGAATAAGCTGTTGATTTTCTGAAGACCATCTTAATAATGGTTTATGGACTTTTCTTTTAGGAACTTGTCCAAACCTTATCTAACTGCTTTCACCACGTTATCTGGCAACAAATTCCATGTTAAATGAAATATTTTCTCCAATTTATTTTAAATTTACTACTTAGTAGCTTCATTGTGTGCCCCCTAGTCCTTATATTTTTGGAAAGAGTGAACAAGTGATTCACATCTTAACTCCCCCCCCCCGCCCAATCCACTCCACTAGGTATTTCATAGATCTTTATCTTATCTCCCCTTAGCTATCTCTTCTCAAAACTGAAGAATCCTAGCCTCTTAGCCTTTCCTCATAGGGAAGTTGTCCCAATCCCTTTTATCATTTTTGTCACCCTTCTCTGTACCTTAATTCTACTATATCTTTTTTGAAATGCGGTGACCAGAACTGCACACAATACTCAAGGTGTAGTTGCACCATGAAGTGATACAAAGGCATTATCATATTCGCAGTTCTATTCTCCATTCTTTTCCTAATAATTGCTAACATTCTATTTACTTTCCAGCTTTCCCTCTAATGCTGACCCATGCCCGCATTCCAGCAATTTTTCTATCCTGAAAACATTTTAGCACTTTGGCAGTTGCCCCTTCTGCTCACTTCTAGTTTATTTATTTATTCAGTTTTCTATACCGTTCTCTCAGGGGGGCTCAGAACGATTTACATGCATTTATTAGGTACTCAAGCAGTTTTACCTCTCTGTCCTGGCGATCTCACAATCTAACGTACCTGGGGCAATGGGGGGGGGGGGGAATTAAGTGACTTGCTCAGGGTCACAAGGAGCAGCGTGGGTTTGAACCCAAAACCTCAGGGTGCTGAGGCTGTAGCTTTAACCACTGCGCCACACTCTCCCCTTGTATCATGCTGTGTATTCTTGGAGAAGCAGAGGTTGGCTACCTGTTTAATGAAGTATTCACCGGAAGTGCAACAACTAAATGTCCTTGCTGCCCAGCAGACAGTCTAGCAGGTTTCCATTTCTCTGCCACCTTCAGTCACAAACATCCTTCACAACTGTCATCCTGTAATAAATTCAAAG